>NC_074721.1:34797753-35397753 GCF_947242115.1 Biomphalaria glabrata
AATTAGTTCATATGCATTATTATTGATGAACTTGTTTTTTTGGTAATGGAAAGATAATTCATGTATTTTATTAATGTTGATGCATAGCTGTATCGTATTCATTATTTCATACTTAAACTCATGGATGTAGTTTGTTGAATTGAAACAAATTACTGGTGCAAACATAGTAAGAGGTACTGTGTAATTTTAAGTAGTATCTTTTTACCATGTTGTGATTCAACAATCAATATCATTAATTATTTTTTTTTAGTGTACATAATATAGACTTAGGGGAAGTAAGGGGGAGATGTCAAGAGCGTGGGCGTGTAAGATGTGAGATTTTGTGTGTGTTTGTTTATTTTATTAGTTGGTGTGTGAATTGTTTTTATCACGGGATTTTCAAGGGGGGACAATTAGGTTTCTAGCGGTCAGTCAAGCAGTTGGAGAGCTGACCTGGTCTGAGTAGGGTGCTGGTGTTTTGTGTATTTCATAAGAGTGATATAATTGTGTGCTTTATTAAGTATTAAAGTATTATCGATATTCATGAATATAAGGAGTTAGAGTTGATGTATACTAAGTGTTCGTATTTGAGTTAAGCAAGTATTGACAAGTGTAATTGAGAATCATACCCTAGATTATCGAGCCATATGTAAGTGTAGTAAAGGACTCACCCGAGTTCCCTTACATAGACCAAATCCAACATTTTATGATAACAAACAACAAAACAATTGAAGCTAATCATAACAGGGGAGTGAAATAGTAATAAAAATAATGAAGAATTTCTTCAAAACGTGGAAAAATAATTAAGGAGAGAAAGAGTTAAAACTAGCAGATGCACTATTTTTTTTTTTACTTTAATTCTAGTGACTTTTGACTTGTTCAGCATTGTGCAAGCCGGACAACGCAATGTATTCCATCTATAAAAAGGTGTGAAATGTTTAAAAACATGCAGTAAAAACACCGCGAAACAACTAATACAATACTCTGGCTGGCGAAAACACCGCGAAACAACTAATACAATACTGGCTGGCAAAAACACCGCGAAGCAACTAATACAATACTCTGGCTGGCAAAAACACCACTAAACAACTAATACTATACTCTGGCTGGCAAAAACGCAGGGAAACAACTAATACAATACTCTGGCTGGCAAAAACACCTCGAAACAATTAATACTATACTCTGGCTAGCAAAAACGCCTCGAAAAAGAAGTTTTAAAACTTTAATATTTTTCTTCTTCTTCTTCTTCGTTCTCATTGTTATGTTGGAGTGTTCAGATGACTAGACCAATACATGAGATGAACTGCGCAGTGGTTTCCAAATCAAGGAGCTCTCCATATAGTTTTCTTTCTATTGGGGTGTTTTGGGGCCAGTGTCTTGTACGGGCCTCTTGGTAAAGAGAGAAGTTTTGGAGGACGTGGTCGGCATTCTCTGGTGATACTCCACATGGGCAGATTTCACTGGTTCCAAATTTGAGCTTCCGGTACATGTGTTGTCGCATTCTGTTGTGTCCGGTCCTGAGTCGAAAGATTAGACGTTGATCTTGTCGGGATAGCTTATAGTAAGCGTCATCTTTCTTGTGATTTGGATGAGAGCTCGTCCATTTCTTTAATATAAAGTTGAACTTTTTAAATGAATGGGGGATACGACACAAGAGACTGCTTGGTTGAGTGGTATGCCCTCTGCATTATTGTCTCGATGGGATGGTCGTGGGTTCGAACCCTGCCCGCCGTCATCCCCGGCCGTCGTGATGGAGGATTGGGCTAAGGTGTAATAATCATCCATCTGAAGAAACACACGTAGCAAGTAAAATAAAGCAATTAAAGAATAACTTTGGGAAATGGACAATTAAAGGAAAGAAGACACATGGGAGATTGCTTGCAATATAACGAAGTAAAAAAACAACAAGCAATAGACAAAAGTAAACGTTTTAAAAACAAAGCTTATCTAAGGGAGAGAACCGCTAATTACTGTTATTATCTGAAAATTACAGAGTTTATCTCCCTTTCTGTTGTATAAAACAAAATTAATTAATTAGTACTAAATAATTAACTAATTGGTTAATTTTTTGGATTGATTCGTGCATTGTCATCGACTAACCATGCAAAGTTTCGACTTGATCCGAGAACGTAGTAAGGAGATAAAATCTATGTATACATTCACATCTCTCATTAAGTAGCATTTATTTCCCTTGTTTCAATATCAAACAAAATAATTAATTAAATAATTGTTTAATTGTTTTTAATGATTCACGTCTTGTCAGGTTCAATTAATAATTGTGCAAAGTTTTAATTTGATCTGAGAATGGGAAATAGGAGGAAAAAAAACATGTTGAAACTTTTTACCAGACAGACAGACATGCGGATATACAGATAGCTAGAAGAGAAAGTGAGCTGATATAAGCTTTGTAAAAACCTCTCTTAACATTAGCACTTGTTCGTACATTGATCTGATGTCCATACCGAGCGGTCTCCAGACTCCAGTCTTATCCCCCTCCTCCGATCTTGTCCCTCTTCTAACCCTGGGAGCCTCCAAATTTGCATTCCGGGACCTCTGAGTAGAACATACAATTCGATTTCTTATTGAATTGGGTAAATATGTCCGTAACGTGTAGGATTTTCATGAATTTGTCCGAAATGGGTGACGGTCTGATGAATATGTCCGCAATAGGTAACATTCTGAATATTACGTCCGCAATTGGTAACTTTCAAATGACTTATTTATTTATTTTCACATTGTATTAAATTCGGTAGGTTTAACTAAAGTTATATTTGGATTGGCCGAGAGTTAAGTAATGTAGACCAACAAGGCTTTCAGCTCTGTAGACTTAAGTTGACCGAATATTATATAGGGCTTTTATTATGTATAAGTCTGTGTTTCAATCGATGCCCAATTCATTTAAACAAAAAAATCTGAACAACTAAGTGGCAGTGGATTTCCAGTTCTTTGAATGGCTAATGGTTAACTAGAAAGTCACGTGGTCAGTACTTTCCACCTTTTTTTTTCTTTTTTTGCAAATATTAAAGCTATCTTTTCAATCTTACATAATAGAGATTTTAATTGTAAACCATAAGCTCGACAGCCACTCGGCTGTCTCAACACAGCATTGAAACACTCATGTAACAGAGTTTTAGCACGACTTTTAGGCATATATAAAGATGCAGAGTTAACTCATGAGTATTCATGTTTCCATATTGACTTTGGAAAATCAAGATAAGTAGGTCAGTATTTCTTGTTTATTTAGTACCGGTAAACGTACTAGCAGCCCCAGTATTTGTTTGTTCAGTGGAACCCTAAAATCCTTACGTGCGTCATTCATCAAGAATTTTGAATGAAAAAGTTGTATTCTAAATCTATATGTCTGTGGCATTTTACGTCTCGAGAGAAGATCTTTTCCCTTTTCAACTTCTTGTGTGGCTAAAGAAGCCAATCCTTGATACACAGCTGCGGTCACAGGTTGGGCATATGTAATCACCAGGCGTCGTTGCATTTTCACTCTTCCTTCTACAACTGTTGTGTATGGCATACATCTGGAACCCGAGACCCTTCCTTTATGCTCTCTCTCCATGTGGATCTATCCAGTCCCACTTTTTCACCAGCTTCTAGTGTCGATTTTGAAGAGCCGTATACCTTAGAAGTCGAACGACCTGATTTCGTACTCGTGGCTCAAGCCTCCTCAAGCCGACATACTAACCACTCTGCTAATGAGGAACATATGAAAATAGAAGACTAGATAGTTATCTTTTGTTTGTTTCAAGCTTATTTTTAAGACGCGACCTTTAAAGGGGACTAATTCAGCTTATAGCACCACTTCAGTCAAGTATAAAATGTTTCCCTAGTTTGAGATACCAAACAAATTAATTTATTACCAATAGATAATTGACTAATTGGTAAATTTTTTAAATTTTTTCTTGTGTTGTTTGGTAAAAGAAATAATTGCAAAATTTCAGTTTGATCCGAGATTTGGAGTCGGAGAAATAACGTATACAAACTTGTGGTCAGACAGACAGAGTGAGTTGATATAAGCATTGTAACAACGTACACCATTAGTATATAGCGAAAGTCTTAGTCATTAACCCGTCTTTTTTTTTCTTATACAAAAGATCATACGAAAGATCTCTATCAAGAGTATAACAAAAAATTACATAAGATGCCGAAAATTTTTTTTCATGTCAAACTGTTTGATTTTTTTTGTATTTTCGCTTTTTTTTCTGTTGAGTTAATCACACACGGAATAAGAAAGTGCCCCCCCCCCCCTTTTTTTTCTCCCCCTTCCCTCCCCCGCCCCCCTCAACATCATTTTGACCACCAGATGGCGTCTCTCAGATGTCAGATCTCGCTTGGGAATTATTGAATGGCGAAATTCTCCATTGGAAAGTAATCTCTTCTACTGCTTTTGTGAACCGCGTCATCGATTCTTGTGTTCAATTAAATCTTTGTTGCTCGGCTGTTTGAACCACGGGGTTTAATATCTTCAGTAAAACCTCCCCCCCCCCTCAAAGAACAAGACCCCCCAAAAATACAAAATTTCTCCATTTCTTCCTTATTTCTTTCTTTACAATAGGGGCTCCACTTCAAATATTTTTTTTAAAATTGTCATTTGCGCAATTTTGTAAATGTTTTATGATTGGTACTATGACAACTCATGAGTAGATATTTATACAGCAAGCATGAGTAGTCTGATCACATTAGCCAGTACCTGTTGGTATGGTAATACTTCACTGGCACAAACACGTAGATTAAAAAGACTAATTAATAAGAGAAATGTAAAAAAAAATACTCTTTAAAAAACAATGACATTACCTCCCTTATTCAATATATAGAGCTGTTATTTTCCCCTTAACTAATGAATGTTACATTTAAAAAAGAAAATGGAACATTTTTTTACCCCGATCTATTCTCACCCTCCCCCAACTCCGGAGAAAAATATCCTGGGACCCCTCAAAGAAAACATTAAGAAACTGGAGCAGACACAAAATAGAGCAATGAGACTCATAACAAACGAATATTCACATTTGATTAGAGTAACACCTTTAGTAAACTCACTAAATTTAGACAGCCTTCAGGATAGAAGACTCAAAAGTAGCAATTATACATTAAACACTGAACCATAATCTTCAAATACAAAAACAAAATTTAATAAAATACTCAGAAAGACACAAAGATAAAGGCACAGTCCTCGTCCCATATGCTAGGACAAATTTGTTCAAATGCTCTTTCTTCCCTAGCGCTATTAGAGCATGGAATTGGTTGCCTGAGCCAGCCAGGAAAACCAGTGACTTGGCAGAATTTAGGTCATTGGTTAATATGCATGACTAAATGCATGACGCGTAGGACGTAATCTTCTTCTTTTTTGAAGTAACGTCTGCATTATATAAGATAAGAATGTATGAATCTACTAGACCAACGATAGGCCTTTAGATCTAGACTTAGAAGACGTTGCGCCAAATGTCCCTGAACATTAATTTATGAAACTTATGAATAAATTGGACCTACATGCGGAAATACCCGAAGCCGTAGAGTCTGTTCAAGATAGATATTTTCTAGTTCTCTGGACAAATTTTAATTATTTTATTTTTATACTTTGAAAAACCAGAGTTTTCCCAATGTGGCCAACGAGCTAGTAATTCTTTTCCCAACGATATACATCAACTGACACATTTCTATGAAAATGCTAGAGCCGTTTACGAGAACTGTGTCCACCCAAGTTCAAGGTTTTGCCCACTTCGAGTGTGCGATCTGAATAGAGGTATTGCAAAAGAGATAACATATATCACTCGAACACGGCTACCACCATGAAAGATGCTTTTCCAAAAACACACACACAATTATTGAAGACAATCTGCTCCCATTAAACCACAGTTATATCAGATCTGGACGAAGTGGTCGACTGCTCTTTCTAAAGACTAGAACAGAAAGATTTCAGAACTCATTAAGTCCACTTTCAGTCAGGGTGGTGTTTCAGGGTCACTTGCCTCTCTATAAAGACTAAAACAGAAAGATTTCAGAACTCATGAAGTCCACTTTGGGTCAGGGTGTTTCAAGGTCACTTGTTTCACTGAGAATTATATTTAAGCCTGATTCATGTAGCGCTGGTCGAATGTGTGTGCGTGTGCTTTGGTTATATGTGTGTGAATGTTTGTTTCCTGTTTGCTTCTATATTGTTATTTTTATTGTAGAAATGATGAGGTGAAAAATTGTAGTCAAACTATATTTTCAATAAAATTATCTCAACTATATCATGCAGTCTGCAGGGCAGGTGATGTAGAGTTCACTCTGTTTTTGTGGCCCACTGTTAACAAAGATGCGATGCCAGCAAAACGATCAGCCGCCTTTACATTTTCCCCAACTAATGTCAGGTACAGCTGGGTGGACTCAGAGGCACCCTAAAGATCCCGAAATTAAAAATTTCAGTCTTCACCAGGATCCGAACTAGGGACCCTCCGGTTTGGAGGCCAAGCGCTTTACCATTCAGCCACCGCGCCTCCTATTTATCTATATACGTTAATGTCAATTATTTGTATCTATTATTACAGCCTCAATGTATATGAAAAGTCTGTAGGAGAAAGCTCCAAGAGTATTAAGAGACTTGTAAGTGCAATGAAGCCAATCACTTTTCTTAGGAACTTTTTTGTGTTGAAGTTCAAAACAGTGACACACAGAGCGCATAGTTTAATTTCAATATGCTTCATAAAGAAGCCCAGATTTAACTCAATTCACGCAAATATTAGTCTTCCAACATACAGTAACAGGGACTGATTTACAGGAGGGCCGGTGGGGCTACAACCCCGAGAACTACACAAGAAAGTGGAATCCACAAAAGGGATACAAATATATCTGAATTTCGGCGGGTCAGAAACTTGTAAGCTTGTTTTCTTGTTTTGTTTTTTTTTCCGCAATTTTTTTTACGGCTGGTAACATTGTCGTAATTTAGAATTGATCGCTTGTATCTTGCTCGTTATATGTAAATACATCTCCGAATTTACGACAATGTGTGTACCAAGAGCCTTACCCTCCACAGATTAAGAGTATACACTTTTTAAAACAAAAGCATTGAGATTCATAACAAACGAATATTCACATTTGACTAGAATAAAACCTTTAGTAAAATCACTGAATTTAGAAAGCCTTCAGGATAGAAGACTCAAAAGTAAAGTAGCAATGATACATAAAACACTGAGCCATAATCTTCAAATACAAAAACAAAATTTAATAAAATACTCAGAAAGACACAAAGATAAAGGCACATTCCTCGTTCCATATGCTAGGACAAATTTGTACAAATGCTCTTTCTTCCCTAGCGCTATTAGAGCATGGAATGGGTTGCCTGAGCTAGCCAGGAAAACCAGTGACTTGGCAGAATTTAGGTTATTGGTTAATATGCATGACTAAATGCATGACGCGTAGGGCGTAATCATCTTCTTGTTTGAAGTAACGTCTGATGACGTCTGTATCATGCAAGATAAGATATTAAATAATGTTTAAAAGGAAAGTGAGGTTAAATTTACAAGAGCTCTATGTCTTTCTTCAAAAATATAGTATACTTTTAGATATAAGCATTCTCATTCGTAAGTGTCTCTTTATTAACGCTTTTGAAGTTTCAAAAAAAATCCTACCCTAGGGCCTTCACATACCTGAATCCGGCCCAGTGTAGTACTAAATTAATGTCTTATATCGACCTCTGCACCACGTCTAAACTGTTATCAATTTTGTTGATCCGTGAAAACTTTGGAACTACTGATGGTGGTGAGAGTCAGGCGCATAACCATTGAGTCAATAGTTCGAAGCGCACACAACCAAAAATACATTCACCTATCATGTGACCTACGTATCATTTGGAATTGGTATCATTGATCATTGTGTGCGGGGGGGGGGGGTCCTCGATTTTAAAACAAAGTGCTGCAAGATAACTCCTACATCTACATTACGGTCTCTTCACTTCGGCGTGAGTCGCTTACCCCCTCTCCAACCACCCCCTCCCCTTTAACAAAAAGTAATCCTCTCATCAATTGATTCCACGAGGCCTCCCTTCTGTTAGGGACTGTTTTTTTTTTGGTTTTAAACATTCGACCATGAAATTCTGTTCCACACAATTTTAGTGCTCACCATATGCGAAGTCATGTGAGCAACAGAACTCGCGTCAATACTCACGTTCAATGTGCAAACATTGAAATCCTCAGAGAGAAAGATCTTACAAATTTCTCTCTCCCTCTTTCTCTCTCTTTCTCTCTCTCTCTCTCTTTCTCTCTCTGTCTCTCTCTCTCTTTCTTTCTCTCTCTCTCTTTCTCTCTCCCTCTTTCTCTCTCCCTTTTTCTCTCTGTCCCTCTTTCTGTGTCCCTCTTTCTTTCCCCGATTTCTCTCCCTACTTTTCACCCTCCCTGTTCCGCTTGCCGTTTTCTCTCGTCCCTACTGGCTCCGAGCTTATCATATGCAAACTAACAACGTGAAGAATGTTGACAAGACATAGACAAGAGATGGACAAGGCATGTACAAGGCATGTACAAGACATTGACAAGACATTGATAAGACATTGATAAGACATTGACAATATATTGACAAAGCATGGACAAAACATGGACAAGATATTGATAAAGCATGGACAAGATGGTCAAGACATTGACAAAACATGGACAGAGCATGGACAAGACATGGTTAAGAAATGAATACGACATGGACAAGACATTGACAAGATATTTTCCGAGACCAAACGCCATAGTAGGCCTAAACACTAGCTTGTGACGCGGCAACCTAAGTCAGTGGAGACCAATAGCTGCCACGTCATAGGCCAGTGTTAAGGGACTAGTTTGACGATTAGTCTCGATTATCTCTTTCTCTCTTTAGTTCACAGCTCAGCCTCCGTGTCGTCAATGTGTTAGAAACTGTTAATGTACATTTGTACTGCCTTATTATTATTATTATTATTATTATTAATAATAATAATATATGGAAAAATAGGCCCTCATGAGCTTCAAAACCAAAAGCTGAAAAAAACAACACACAATAGGCTTTACCTTCATATGTAGATGTTTACTGTATTTTCCATGGGCGTAGCCAGGATTTTTTTTCGGGGAGGGTTTTGGGGGGGGTGAATTTTTTCTCCAACCCCCCCCCCCCCCCCCGACCCCCGCCCGGGAAAAAAATTATATGTATTTATGTGTGTGTATGTATGTGTGTGTACATAATCTTTATTACATTCTGACCCTTCATTCTTTCGGAAGACGTTTATTGTGCCCTAGACCCTAGAATAGGTTCTTCCATGAGTTAGTGAAAAAATTGTAGATTCCCCGACATTACTAGCAAAGGGGTCTGGGGGAGCGCTAGGAGCTCCCCCATCGCAGGGCGCCCCCAAGCACTATTTCTGATATTGAAAACCAACAAAATGCATATTCTGAGGTATCAACAGTGCATTTTCCTGCTATTATAAAGTTCTATTTCAAAAACCTAATGTTTTATTCTTAGTGACTTAGACCCTCCCTCGTCGTTCGGCGCATTTGCCATCAAGCTGTTTCCATAAAATTGTGGACTCCCCGCCATTACTAGCAAGGGGGTCTGGGCGAGCGCCAGGAGCACCCCAGCGCGGGGCGAAGCCCCGCCGCCAAGCACTATTTCTGGTATTGAAAGCCAACAAAATGCATATTCTGAGGTATCTACAGTCCATTTTAATGCTATTAAAAAGTTTTATTTCAAAAACCTAATGTGCTATTCTTACTGACTTAGACCCTCCCATGCCGTTCGGAGCATTTGACGTCAAGCAGTTTCCATAAAAATCTGTCACTGGTAATGTCTGAAGCCTCTTCCCACCTACCATGAGGACCTCCATGAATGAGTGGCGTTAAGTTGTACTAGGATATCATTGCAACTTTTCTTATGCGTAATTCATTTTGTCGGAGAACATGTCCCGCAAACCTCATGCGTCGTTCTCTCACAATCTTACTAAGGGGTCGACTCCCAGTTCGGCATAGGATTTCCTTGATTTAGATCCGACCTCTATAACTGACTCCTGAAATCTGTCTTAGCCATCTTTGTTGAGCTATATTTAGTGTTTTTCGATTTTGGTAGATGACTATTCACTGCAGTTTATTAATGGAGCCCTGCCACTGGTTAAAATGTGTAACCTCTCTTGAATACGCTCTTGGAATTAAATGACTGTAGTTTGCTTTAGATTTTATATCGAAAAGAGAAGTTTTATCGTCAAAATCTTCTGTTGGGGGTTTTCCACCTCAAATGCTCTATAGGGGGATCTTAGACTCGAAACCATCTGGAGGGGTTTTAAACTTTAAAAAAAAAGCCATCTGTAGAAGAAACTCAAAACCCCCGATTGGCTTGGCTACGCTCAAATAATTTTAGTGTGTGATTTGCACCAAACCCCTCTGAATGGGGGTTTAAACTCAAAACCCCTTTCGGCAACGCTCATAGCATTTTGAGTGCGTAATTTGCTTTTTTTCTTACACTGAAGATGGCGGGGGGTTTAAACTCAAAACCCCTTTGACTACGCTCATAGATTTTAGAGTGAGTAATTTTCTTTTATTTATATTGAAGAAGTACTTTTTAGCTTCAAACTCCACTGGAGGGGAGTTTAAACTCAAAACCCCATAGACTACACTCATAACATTTTTAGTGTATAATTTGCTTTTTTTTATTATTAAAAAGAGTTATTTTTACCTGAAGTGAAGTGGGGTTTAAACTCAAAACTGAGTCATTTAGCTACGCTCATAACATTTTGAGTGCGTAATTAGCTTTTTTTTTATATTGAAGAGGGGGTTTATCGTAAATTTTTGAGGGGGTTTTAAAATAAAAATCTTCCTTAACTGTGCTCTTGGAATTAGGGGATTTTCGTTTGCATTTCTTTTTTTTTTGTTTTGTTTTATAGAAGAGGGGGAGTTAACTGCAAAAACCCCAGGTAGGGGGTTTAAAGCTCAAAACCCCTGGTAGGGGGTTTTAAACTCAAAACCCCTAGTAGGGGTTATTAAACTCGAACCGCTCTGGTAGGCGTTTTAAACTCGAACCCCCCCTGGTAGGGGTTTTTAAACTCGAACCCCCCTGGTAGGGGTTTTAAAACTCGAACCCCCCTGGTAGGGGGTTTTAAACTCAAAACCCTTTGTTGTGCTAGGGCAAGTGATGGTTTAGTATTAAAATCTCACATAAAATAAACAAAATCAAAGCAAAAAATCAGTCACTAAATTCCGACTCCCCCCCCCCAAGGGGGGGATTTCATTTCGGGGGGGGGGGGGTTTGAACCCCAAGAACCCCCCCCCCTGGCTACGCCCATGGTATTTTCTATACATTCTTTCACCCCTGCAGCAATAAATCTTTGTTATTATTACTAGATTTCTAGTATACGAAATTAGCTTTAACAAAAGTATTTTTTTAAATCAGGGAAACAAATGACGCACTTGCATCCTCAAAATCAAAGTTTGTCTTTCTCTCGCACCCGTGAACGATAGCGTTGGGCGTTATGTAAGTTTGCTCATTTATATGTCTTATTAACAATTATTTTCCTTGTTGAATTAGATTTTAATAATATTTTGTTTTTGTTTTATATGTCATCATGACTTTTTTTCGCAAAATATATATATATATTAAAAAAATGCATACACAATTTGAGTATAAATATGATAATTACGTTCCATTTATTAATATGCGAATTTCATTAAATTTAAATGTCTAAAAATATGCATTTTATTTACATGATAAAATAATTTATAATGACATGCCTGAATTGCGTGTACCATTGTATTAGCAGACCTACGGAGCTTACTAATGTAGATCAAACTACAGATGGAAACAGTTATAAAATGTCTTGCCCAGTCATCCAAGCTTGTGTCTACGGCTACTAATGGGTCAGCGGTTCTCAACCTTTTTAGGTCGGCGACCCCTTTTTACGATTCTCCACAATGCGGCGACCCCCTAACGTAAAAATCATAACCCTAAGTAACTGCTTTTCACAATGTTATAAAACAGTTAACTATTTACTATTCTATTTCTTATTCACCATTTTTATGTTGCATAACTTGCATACTTATGTGACTAGTTAAGAAAAAAAAAGCATAACGTAATTCAATGAGAATAAATTTACTCTCAATGGTCTTAGGCGACCCCCAAGGGGATCGACACCCACAGGTTATAGGTCAAGGAGGGTACAGTGCCATATCAATCGGGCTTACCCCTGCTTTCGTTTTCCAGGCTTAGACGTCCCAGACTTTGCGAGCTTTGATTCTGCTTGCCTCTTGCGCCATTCACTCCGGCTTGGGGGCAAGCAACAGGTAATGAATTGTTCTCGGTGACAATATTGCGCTGGTGAAAAAATCGTAGTGTGTATCTTAGTCGTCACCTATGTGCTACGCCTATCCCACACGACACTGTTACTTGATAGGCGTAGATTGTCGTAAGTACATCAATGACATTAAAAACGTGAATCTCCCTGTAGATAGTCTCATGATCTCCCCCCCAATAGCTTGTAGTTGATTAAGCCCCCACCTTCTTCTTTTCCATTTCCGCTTAGCATGGGGGGGGGGGTAAACTACGTCTTTCAATAATGTAGAAGCTTGTACCAGACATACAGACGGACGGAATGAGTTAATAAAAACTTCGTAAAAACTTCCAAACAGATGCTTACACCTTTTTAAACAGTGACTGGAGGAAGTTTTTTTTTTTTTTTTGGGGGGGGGGGAGAGGGCAGGTATATTGTATTTGAAATTTTTTTATTTTAACTTCGGTTTTTCTAAGGTCACCAGACAGTCAGGTGTCGCCCCATCCAGTGTAGAAAAAGAGAGAAACTTTCCATTGACTCCGATGCATTCGGACCTATTTGAAGACAGTGTTTCGCCTGATAAATTCAGGTTTAATAAACTAGTTATACAACAGATTACTTATTTTCATATTTATTAAACTGTAAGTTTACATTCTAAACTTTACCGCAGTCTAGTTTTTCATATATCTTTTTTTTTTAAGGCTTTGGACGTCTGGTAACCTTCCAAATATTTCTAGAATATACTCATAAGTAAAAAAGTAGTCCCAAAGGCAGACGCCGAATGCGATGGATTGATGACGTGGAAGCAGATCTGAAGCAGCTTGGGGTTAGGGCGTTGAGACGAAAGGCCCAGGAGAGGTCTGAATGGAAGGATGTGTTGAAGCAGGCCAGAGCCCTCCATGGGCTGTAGCGCCACTGGGATGGATTAAAAGTAAAGTTTCCCTTTCAGACCTTTTGGTCTATAGGCCAGATGATGTAAAGGTCATCTATTTCTGTGGCCTGGGGTTAACAAGGGTGTCATGTGACCACCACAACGAACAACCGCCTTTACTTTTCTCCAACTAATGTCATGTACCATTAAAGCTGGGTGGACTCGAAATAAAAAATTTCCACTCTTCAGCAGGAGTCGAACCCAAGCGCCTTAACGCTCAGCTACCGCGCCTCATAATATGCACATATAACATCCTTATTGCATTGCGCTTAACTGGCAAACTAAATTGCAACGCGTGTCTTGTGTTGATATGGGCAACCGGACCTAGTCATCCTACAAATATACCAATCAGCTGGTACTTTATAGCTAAACTATAGTATCATTATGTCATTACTATTATATTGGTTCACAACGAAAAACAAACAAAAAAAAAGTATTTGCAATAAACTTTTTAATCTTTGATACAAATTCTATGTACAGAGTCCAACATCACACAAACATTAACGGTAATAAGATAAACCAGCCATCAATGTTCTCTCAAAGTGTTTAGACAATTTGAAAAAAACAGTTTCAACAAAAACATTGTTTTGAACACAAAAGTTGGCAAGTCGGGACTAGCATAGTTTGTCTTGCATAGAATTGTCTTTGTCTTGGTCATAGGTTTGTTTTTTTTACACAGCTTGCACACTGATAACCTTACACACAGTCAATCTTGCACACTGACAATCTTGCGCACTATGCAGTCTTGCATCACATCTTTTCAATGTCTGGGTCTTGATTTTTTAAAAATATATTATCGCATGTTGGTACATTTTCATTTATCTCACGGGTCTTGGTTGGGTTAGAAGTCTTATGTTTCAAATAATTATGTCTAAAGTCTTTACCTTTTTCAATGCTACGATCGATCGGAGGTCTCTGTGTGTGTGTCCTTAAAGTGTGTAGGTCAGTCTTTAGGAACACATGTTTAATGTGCTCCCAGGTCATTTAGGCACTCGTGTATTAGTCTGCATATTCAATTATTTTAAATGCTCCATTTCTTTAGTACCTTGAAATAGTAAGAAACTAATCGTTGATTAAAAAAAAAAACAAATCGCCCTCCTTCATTTCAAATACTTCGCTTAGGCCAATCTTATAATGTACACTTGTCACCTTGTCCATGTCGGTCTTACTACGTTTCGGTTTATGTCCAGGTTGGTCTTCGTCCATCGCGCTCATTGTCAATCTCGGCCATTTGTCCATCTCACTCATTGTCCATCTCGGCCATTTGTCCATCTCGGTCATTTGTCCATCTCGCTCATTGTCAATCTCGGCAATTTGTCCATCTCGCTCATTGTCCATCTCGGCCATTTGTCCATCTCGGTCATTTGTCCATCTCGCTCATTGTCAATCTCGCTCATTGTCAATCTCGCTCATTGTCAATCTCGGCTATTGTACATCTCGGTCATAGTACGCCTCGGTCTAAATCTATCAAGTCAATGTCCATCCCAGTCAAAGTATATCTTGGCCGATGTAAATCCTGGCCGATATTAATATTCTTATAGTTAAAATTGGCCACCCAAAAAGCAGAATTCACTAATTTTAAACATCAAAGGAGGTTTAAACTGGTTTCGCTTCACTGATTGCTAGATGATGACGTGATTTATTGATCGATGAATTGATTGATTGATTCGCATGTGTTGACTTCACCCATGAATAAGTACACATTGTTCTTGGTGATTTAAACTTTGTTGCATAGTTCAACTCTCAATCGGTGTAAACCTCTTTAAAACGTCTGCCGTCATATAAATCAAATCAGCACAAAATTGAACGAAATAATAATAATCACAAAATGCCGAAGCGTTCCAAATGTTTTCTGATGATAATTGAACGACAGCCCTCCATGACCTTCTTAATGTTGCCCGTGTCGACAGCACATGTGTAAAACAGATGACACGTGTGCATTGTGTGCCATTGCTTGTCATGGACCTGAATGTTCTTGTTAATGACCAGGTCCCCGCACGTGATCATCTGAAAGAAAGTGACAGCAGACGGTAATACAAAAGGGGGAAAATAAAATATGGAGATCTATTGACATTCCACTGCCTAGGACGTAAGCTTTCTTTTTTTTTTTAAAGTAATGTCAGTATTTTATAAGATAAGGTAAGAGTTTGAGTTTTGAGTTTAGGCACAATAGAGGCCATGTCGTGCCCGCGATAAGGTAAGATATTTGGCTTAATTTGTGGGCCAAGTGAAGACGTTTCTCTAAGATGCAGGGCCGGAATGGCTGTCACGTGATAACAGGCATGCATGTCAAGGTTGCCAGTAAAAACAACAAGTTGTTTGGTACCAATTTATTCTCGAAATCACAGTAGATTTGGAGTAGAGCCAAAAATAGTTTATAAAGCCCAAGGGAGATAACAAGTATAGTTAGAATTCACAATAACGAGAATCAAGATATTTTTAGAAGCATTATTCTATCGCAGAATAGTAAAAGAGAAAAAATCGGAGTCTTTTGTTGATTTTATTTTATTTCAAAACTTTCTCTGTGGATTTTTTTTTTATGCTGAATGATATTGTGTCCTTATACATTCAACTTTTTTAAATGTGCTTTTTATTTTACTTCTCAATTTAGTGATATTAAATACAATATATGGAAAGTAGATATATACCCATAAGTACGCATAGGTTTGCGCAATACTACCGTTACAAATCCATAGATGTAAAGGTATTGTAAAATCTAACATATAAACCAGGAGTTATATCGTATATATGTATCTATGTCCCGAATAAAAATCAAAACCGTTAGACCAATCTTGATCAATCTTGGCATAAATGTTCCTTAGATCATTGCGGAGACCGTAGTGTATGTTTAATGTCCCTACCACTACCGGAGGGCTTTTAAATAGACAAAAGTTATCTAATTGTATCTCCATTAAAAAAGCGAAACTTTTTAACAAATCGGGTAAACCTGTTATACTTTTGATTTCGTGGCAAAATTTAAAAAATGTGAAGGGAACATTTCCTAATGTTTAACATAGATTTTTGTTTTTACTTTTTATCGAGTCTTAACAGCGAGTACAGCGAGTATTAGAAATTTGTTTGAAAAACAATTTGTCGCGTGACATTTAATTGTGTAAGGGGTCTTTCAAACATGCCAGAACAATACACATTTTTTTGTATCTCTAATGTTAATAAAGTAAACTTTTTTTTTTACTCCGCTTGCTTAGAACTTTAGAATCGTTTGTAAGAAGATTGAAGATTTTCACGAGAAACTAAATGTCAATGACGTTTAATACAACTTCACTGCTGCCAACTAAAAAAACAAACAACTGAGCTAAAGTTTTAACAAAATCTCCAAGCGTGGCAGCTGATCTTCGTATCAAATCTCCTTTATTGCTGCTAGTTAGTTGCCCATTTGATTTGAAAAAAAAAATTAAGTCATAGCGTGTAAGTCGACTACTTCCTTCATATTGAAATTATTGTGTTCTACAAACGGAAGAGGTACACAAATCTGATAGTCTGCAGTGCTAAAAAGTCCACAGAAATTATCAAATACCTTTAAAAAAAACATAGCTTAACACTCCCTTTATTTGTGTACACGTGATACACCAAAAAGCTAGCTATTTATAGTTTTGTTTCCTCCATGTATGAAAATCTTTAATAGTAATTTAAATAGCAGAATTATTTTTCGAGCTGTTAATTTTCTGTTTTCAGCATCGGTACAATTAAGGCCATGCCCTGCCCATATACTAATAAGAAGATTCCCAATTCTTGCTATGACTTACTTGGTACAGTTTTTTAATATAGGCAGCAGTCTTGACCGCCTCAGCGCTGATGTCCGTCCTGGAGGAGCGATGTCTTCGTTTGCCTTGGTACTCAGACCCCCCGGGACATGACTCGATGAATTCATTCCTATCGGCATCTGGGAAGTAGGAAACACGAGAGGAACTTGAGCAGTGGCCGAACAAACAGTCCCACACTTGGTACACACACTGGGATGTTGTGTATAGAACTGTATGGTTGTAGGATTGTTATTGCATTGATTTGAATGTGATGCTAATGAGAATAGGAGTGTGAACTAATGGGACATAATCGTTAAGAGGGGATAATCGTAGCATGAAGGGGAAATAATCAAAGTATGATGGTGAGAGGTGGGGGACTTCATAAGAAGGTTGTCATTTCCTTTTAATTAACATAGTAAATGTGTTTGTAAGTTGTTAAAGTTGGAATTACTCTTGTCATGTGCTCATTGATGTATGTTTTGTCGTTGAGGGCTGCCTGAAAATGGTCAATGACTTTAATAAATGGATTCATGGACTAAGAAGTGTGAAATTAAACAAAAAATGAACATAGAGGGAGACAAACTAGAAGGGAAGTAGGACATGAAAACACCGGAAGTCTTTCAAAAAAAATGAAAGCACACGACGCGCTCTAAGCAAGCCTCCACTTGGGGAAGGCTGCCCAGGTCCGAGCAAACAGAGCAAGACCGGTCAGTGTACCGTTGGTTTATATTTTACATGGTTCAGGGTCAACTTCAACTCAAAGACGTCTCTGAGCGAAGAGGAGGACATTGTCTCATATTCTGCCCCGACTAGCTGACCTCCGTCTCGACAGGTCTAGGAAGTCATATGCTCTTGACCTCTATGGAGACATAAATGCAATGCGCACAGCCGCAGGGTTTTAGTCTGGGACTTTGGAAAGAGATGATTTCAAACTCTCAAACTCTTGCTCACACGATGTCTGATGACGTAATGATGAGGCAATGAAAATAGATTGTGTCAACTGGATGATAACATTTGATCATTTCCTCCAATTTCGTTAGACAACTCGAGTTTATTTATTTGCCATGGTAGGTTTTTCTGGCAAGGTTGATTATAATTTTTTTTAAATGATTTAACTGAGCAAAAATGTGTTTTTAAAAGCAAAACCTTTAACCATTTAGAACTGACGTTTAGGAAAGGGAGAAAGAGAGAGAAATGGCGAAAGAGAAAGGGAGAAAGAGAGAGAAAGGGAGAAAGAGAGAGAAAGGGAGAAAGAGAGAGAAAGGGAGAAAGAGAGAGAAAGGGAGAAAGAGAGAGAAAGGGAGAAAGAGAGAGAACGGGTTTTGTATTAATTGTATTTTATTGTGTGTCCTTTGTAACAGGCACACCAAGGTATTCGTAATTTTGTACTCTATATGTATCAAGCAAATAGGGACCTGGGCCTTATAGATGTTCCTGGTCTCTTCTCTCTAAATCCGGCCCTGAAAACATTGTTATGCTGCAAGGTAAAAGATAGCCTCAGTCATCGCTATAAAGACTGTGATGGTTCTGATGTTTTCAGTTTGTCATTACGATAAAGACAATGGCAGCTTGCCAGTATTCTATTTCAAAGACTTACTGGAATGAGCGAAGGTGGTATAATCTGGGAACATGTCCGGGTGCTGGTCTAAAAATTCTTGTATTGATCGCCCTCTTGAGACTTTCTCTAACAGTATGTCGATCTTGTTCAGAAACAGAAGCACCGAGACTGGGCGGAGAAATCTGGGTTTTTAAAAAGTTCAGAATTAGTTTTTTTTCTGAAACTGTTGACAGCTGTCAGACGTGAGCCCTGTGACAAAAAACTTTATTAAAACTTCGTCAAGCTGATTGTAGATAATTACATTTTTTTTCTTTCTAAAGAAAGTCTAGTGATGTATACAGTCTTCTGATATAGATACCGAACTAGCGTAAGGTTAAATCGTGTCGAAATTGTTATTTAATATTGTATGGCGATACTCAGAAAGTATTCTAAACGGGGAAAGGGTGGGGCCGTGATCGTATGCGGGTTTGTGGGTTGCTGAGGGTTGAGGTTAAAGAAATGACAGGAGGTAACAGCTTTTTTTTTCTTACAAAGGTAGTCTTAATGTCTTTATTATAAATGTAAACAAGATTACAAGGTGGCCCCCATAGAATTCACCAATGGGCCAGGAATATATCCAAGCCATAGTCTTGTTTCGATCGTTTAAAGTAATACAATTTTAAAAATCAATTGGCGTTATTTTTCACATAAAAGCAAACAGTGCAACACTTCGAATGAAAACCTCCGGATACAGTGTCGGTGGCACCTAGTGCGGTAGCTCAGGGTGTCACCCATCCCACATCAACTTTCTTTAAATATGTTCCAATAAAGACTATTGCTAGTTAGTTCTTTTTGTAGAACCAATACAGTGAGCTGATTACCTACTTTTATTGATTTTTACTCAAATGTAAAATCCAGCTGTTTATGACATTTATTCAAATGTTATTGCAAATTTTACAATGATATTTAATTAAAATTATAAACAGACTTAACATCATATGAACAGGTTTCCTTTATAATACTTTAAGACAGAAGTGGTATAACGTTGTGCTTTGACATTTAAACTTACACTACCATTTAGATGTGTTCAGGCATATTTGGGCATATATCTAAAGATTTAATTATTATCTTTTTCGATGTGTCTGCTTTTGCCAAGTTATAATTTTTCCAACTTGGTTGTCACCCCAAAATGGTGTCGACCAGTGTGGACCGCATCCCTTGCCCCCCCCCCCCTCCTACTGACAGCTCCAAGATACCCACCTCTTCCCAACAATTTCAATTAATATATTGGAGTAGACGGGCTAGGAAATAAAAAAAAATGAGCCCTCACAACTAAACAGGTTTCTTATACGAACAGCATAGGCCTAATACACTATTACCCAATAATAGGCCTAATATATATATATATATATATATATATATATATATATATATATATGCTGTACGCACGTTTATGCATAGGGTTAGGGTTTACTGGGCGTTAAGGTTAGGGTTTGGAAAAAAATCGCTTCCCCCCCCCACTCCAAAGTTCTGGATCCGTTGAAAACACGCCAAAATATCTAGGGGTGACCATGGATAGAAAACTGTCAATGCTCCAGCACGTCCAGGAAGTTGAATGAAAAGCCTCGGAGAAGTTAGCGTTACTAAGAAAGCTAGCCGGCACAAAGTGGGGTGCTAAAGCTGACATGCTACGCACAATGTACTTAGGGGCAGTTCAAGTATATGCTAGTAAAACTGCCCTCGAATCACTCGACCGGGTACAAGCACAGGCCCTAAGGTTCATTTGTGGCACCTTTCGGACAAGCCCAATAAAACGCTGCTGAAACCTTAACAAACGTAGCCCCTTTAAATCTTAGGAGGGAGAGGGTGTTACTTACGGCCTACGAGCGCTATAAAAGGGGCGACTCTAGGCTATCCACCACAATCTTAGTGCAACAGTGGAGAGAGAGGAACCGCATAAAAATGCGATCGTTTCTTCACATTGCGGTCAATTTGTCAAAATCAGCTGGGCTCTCCACTGTCAGAATCCCTATTAGAAGGATTAGTACATGCCCTCCGTGGAGGAGAAAACCGGCCCCACAAATAAACCTATCCCTTATAGGGCAAGAGGGAGCCACCTAGAGGCGATTAACACCTGCCATTGTCCAAAAATTTGGCATCAGCAACAATTAAGTCCTACCCATGAGATGCCATTTTCTGCTATACCGATGGGTCGGTAATGAGGGACCCCGATTGATCTGGGTATGGGGCCCTTAGAGTCTACCCAGACCGGACAGAAGCAGACCGGCTCTCTGGTCCATGCGGCTACGCTGCATGCTCCATGGACGCTGAGTTAACAGGGATAACTCTACATGAAACTGGAGCCACTACTGTGGTACGCGTCACCGACTCTCGCTCTAGTCTCCTAGCTATGGGTGGCGGGGGAGGGTCGCCCGTAACAGAAGAGGCAGTCAGCGCCGCAGATTACATCCGCCAAGCTATTGGAGCTGTCGTTTTCATGCAGTGGGCGCCCTCTTATGACTTTACACGTTTAATCTTAAATGACAAGATTTAGAGCTAGACCAAAATTGTGATCTGGATTAGTAGGCCTACACTGGGTAGGCTAATAGTGCACTAATGCTGTTCGCATCGGATTCCTTTCTAAATGTGATAGGCCTACTACTGCTTACATACTAAATACATCTGCACCCCTAATCTGTAAGAAGATAATCTATTTCCTTAATAGATTATAGATGTAAATTGTGTTCAAATTGAAACAACTTACAGTGAATAGTTGTATATGCAAGTGGGCTAGCATCCATACTCAAAATTGGGAAGATTTTACAGTAGATCGATCCACCAACAACAGACGTAGAACAATTCGAAGAGTGCACAAGATCCGGAACTGGCGGCTAAAAATAGCTCGCTGAAAGGTCTATAGTACGAAAAAAGGGTGGGCTATTTAACCACTTTGTTAAATTCAAAACAACCTTTTTAATTAAATCTTCTTTTTTTCAGAATGGAGGGTCAGAATGACCAGTCCTATATCTGAGATGAACTCAGGAATGGTTTCCATATCTGGCAGCGCTCCATTTCGTTTGTTTTCTAAAGCGGTGTTTTGGGGCCACTATCTTGTTCGGGTTTCTGGATCAAGTAAGCAGCTTTGAAGTATGTGGTCAGAATTCTCTGGAGACACTCCACAAAGGCATGCTAATTAAATAAAAAGGAACTCAAGATAGTCCATAAAATGCTAACAAGCAACTACCACCATTTGCTTATCATATGGGAATTCCCATAAAAAATATCAGCAAAATATGACCAAACGATGCAGACTACAGGAAATTCTTGCGTATACAGCAAAGGGCCTACAGTTTTGTACCTTCACAAATATTCTACAACCTCCCGCCTTCCAAAAAAAAAATGTGTAATAGGCTACCTGTTATTCCAAACTTGTTCAAAGTTTTCCAGAGACTCGAGAAGTCTGTTCCTCGTAGGATCTTCCCTGAGAGTTTGATCAAAGGAAGACATTTCTCCAACGTACATGATGGCAATGACGTCATCAAAGACTTGAATCCATTTCTTTCTCTCTCCCCTTTGCCCCCCAACATCGTAGACACTGAGAGGAAATAAAAATATTTACCGAAAATTCGCTGAGGGACATTGTACATCTACAATAAGAGGCGGAAAAAAAAATATTTAGGTTTTTTGATATATCTGGTGAACAGAATAAAAAAAGTTTTGATACAGAGGCGTAGTGAGCGAAAGATGCGTCAAGGGAAAGTTACTTTATTGGCGCCCCCTCCCCTTTTTCATGAATATCACATAGAAATATAGGCTTATAAATGAAAAGTATTAAAAATAATAATATAAAAAAAAACTCAGAATGTATTACCTAACTAAAATATTTACAATGATTTTATTTTTAGGCGCTTCTCTGCGTGTGGCGCCCCCCCCCCTCGAGGGTGGCGCAGAGAGCATCGTGCCCCCTTCCCCCCCACTACTACGCCTCTGTGTTGATAAGCTATGTTTTTGTATTAATAGGTTAGTAATTTCCATGCACTTTTTAGCGATTCTGAATCAAATTTCCAAGATCTTCCGTTGGTACCTCATTTTGTTTATTTATTTTTTGTAAAATAGTTTAAATTAAGCGTCCTTGACATTGTTTAGTAATGTATTAAGGTCATCGTGAAAATGGAATCTAAAGAAAAATGTGAGAAATAAACAAAGGATGATTGGGAGAGATTCTGAGATAAATAGGCAGAATTAACAATGTCAAGGACGTATTGAAAGATCACTCTTGCCAACTTAATTATGAAAAATACTTTGTGTTAAAGTTTAGAATTTTATTCTGCATTGCTAAAAAAGAATGTAAACAATAATTATTACATGCTTTTAAAAAATACTAAGCTTATAGACACTTTCGTATTCTGTACACCTGATACACAAAAGTTCCCATTTATGAAAATCCCACATGACTGCACAACTGTTTAACAATCAGATTATTTCTTTAGAGACAATCTTTAAATGTTTATGTTGGAAACTAATGGAAGTTATAACAAAAGGTCCTATGACGATGATTCAAGGGACGTAATGCACACTGGGACCTAATCCGATTCGGTTCGTGACATCTACTTTTTATGCTAGAGTCATAGACAAAATAAATAGAGACTGGCCGATTAAAGAGTTTTGTGAAACGAAAATTTGTGACTTGCAATTTTGTGTACTTTATTATACAGCATTTATGAGAAGTATAAAAGTTAAGGATTCATATCTATTTCAGCCACACACCTATATAAGTATTACATTATTTTCACAAGTGTTTTTTTTTTAATCTCTAATAATGAAGATCATGATATTTTTCATAATTCGGAAATCCGAATACAATAGATATACATGTTTTCAAGTTACATGAAGTTACTTCCTTCGGCCAGTCTATATTTATTTATGTCTATGGTTAGAGTGTACTAGCAGTTCTAAATTAAAAAAAAAAAATCCCCCTAGGTCTGTAGCCTACTTAGTAATACACGGTTAACGAGAGTGTCATGTGGCCTGCACAACTAGCTACTGACTTTGCTTTCCCACGTTCAATGTGTTAAGTTCACACCCAGGGACATTCAATACCTCATTCAAGTGGATTTGAACCTGGCCTGCTGAACGGTTCAAGAAAACTTTTTTTTGTTACTTAAGGAACGATAATTCAATAATAAAAGTTCAAAAAAAGAAATTATGTTTACTTCCCTTTAAAGTTGTAAAATTTATAACATTTTTAAAGTCTCTGAAATAACCTGAATAATGTTTAAGCTCTAGCACTTTCCAGAGAAGAAAGAAGGCACTGATGAGATTCACATTTTTGAAGTCCTATTTTATAGCAGAAGGCTAAACAAGGCTGCCCCTCCCCCCTCCCCCCCCCCCCTTTAACAAGTGTAGCATCGTTCCATCACGACATCTACAACACATATTACAACAGAATAACATAAGTCGCAAATTTAACACACACAAAAAAAATAATTTCTAAAGATTAGAAAGAGAGTTTGCAAATTCACAAAAACTCAAAAGCGGCCCCAGAAGAACTCACCCATTTGTCGATCTGTTTTGTATGCATTGCAGGATAAAAAAACTATAGTAAAAAAAAAAAAAAGACGATCTCGGTAGATTATTAGTAGTACGTACAACAGGAAACATTATTAAAATCTGCATTTCTTTTAAACTATTTAGTTAAATAAAATTGCATACATAAATTTTATAACAAATATAGGCACCTCCATTACTTAAAATAGCCTCCCTTTTTTTCTGCTGTTTTTTTTTTGTGTGACTATTTAAACTAAAAAGTTTTTAAATGGTTTATTTTTATGAAAAAACAAACTTGTTGAATTAATTTTTAAAACCGGTTCGCTTTTATAAGATAATAAAGTAGCTCTTGCGCCAGAACTAAGAAGGCTGCAAAATATCATGAAATCGGATTTTCAATATCTTTTCTAGTTTTGAGATATAATCGTGACGGACAGACGGGCAAGACGAATACGTCTTTCCCATTTGTTGGTCACTAAAAAAAGCATTTTCTTCATTCCTAGAATAGGATCCCAATTGAATTGGTTTATTTCGCGTCAAGAAATATGCTCATTGTTTGCACTAAAGTTTTTAACCCCCCCCCCTTTTGCATCAGTAAATATATATTGTGGTAAAGTGGTAAATCGCTTGGCTTCTGAACCTGTGGTCTTGGGTTGAAATCTCGGTGAAGACTGGGATTTTGAAGTTCGGAATTCTGACGTCAGACCCTTTGAGTCCACCCAACTCTAATGGGTACCTGACTTTAGTTGGGGAAAGTAAAACGCGGATGGTTGGTGTGCTGGCCACATGACACCCTGATCGTTAATCGTTGACCTAAAGAAACGAATGACTTTAACATCATCTGCCCTATAGATCGCAGGGTCTGGAAGAGGGACTTTACTTACACTTACAACTTACCAAGACACAACTTACCAAAATCGGACATTCTGTCCAGCATCACGCACTGTGAACTCAATTTGTTGTATAGATGACGTCACCACACGACATCGCAATATATCCTTGGAATGGGATAATGAATCTCAATTACTATATCACAAAAGTAGAATTCTAGTTTTAGCTTTGTGTAGTTGTAAAGGTTAATGATATTTGTTATCGGGTTTCGCGTCAGGCGTATTAACATGAATCTCTATTAAAAAAAAACTAGTGTTTTTTTTTTTATTATTATGATTATTTTGTATTCACAAATTTAAAAAAAAAAAATACAAAAAAATAAGAAGAAAATGCCATCGACACATGACAAACATTTCAACCACACATGACAAACTCATATTCAACGACACATGACAATTAACGATACTTACCTGGTCAGATGGTGTATACTCTGATGCTCTGAGCTCGTCAATCTTTTCTAGGAAACTGAAAGATTAACCAATGAGAATTCAGTTCTTAGATTAACCAATGAGCATTCAGTTCTTAGATTAACCAATGAGCATTAAGTTCTTAGAAAACTGAAAGATTAACCAATGAGCATTCAGTTCTTAGATTTAGAAATAATTGATAAAGAGGGCGTAGATAGGATGGAAGAGTCAGTGCAATGAACTCCCTCCCTCCACTTCCCTTTCACTTTAAAAAAAAATTTTTACACACTCTATTAAACTAGTCAAACAAGATTTTCTCACTCAACTCAGATTATGTTAACTGCGTTTCAATATTCATTACAATTTTTACACATTTCCAAGAAAGCTGAAAAACTGATTCAAACCAATGGGTTGTTTTGAAATTGAACGAAGGGAAAAGATTTAAATCTTAACGCATTAGAAGAAAAAAACAAAGAAATTGCTATTATAATTATAGCATAGGTTTTTTAATAAACAAAATTTGATTGCAGAGGAATTCACGCAAGAAAAAAAATTTAATGCTACAATATTTTATTCAGAGAAAATTTTTAAAAAGGGCGAATAAAGCAGGATTTCACCCATGCCCGAATCAGGGACCTCCCACTTGGTACCAACTCATGTCAGCAATACAGAAACCAAATAAGTTTTTTTTAAAACGTTCAGCGTAAACTAAAAAAGTTCGCATAAGTTGCATTTACCACCCAGTTGTAACGTGGCAGTATGACCCACCTTATGACCATACACCAGCACACTATCCCCTGCAATAGTAACAGGGTCAACACACATTCATAACAACCATATGCCCCAAACCCTGTAGAATTATTGAACAGAATAATATCCAATTAAACTTAAGTCGCTTCAGTAAAGTAGTGATACAGTTACAGCTCTGTTATTAAGCAGGCCCAACTTCAGCATTAACTTTTCGATTGGTTAGAATTAAGTAAAATAATTCTACATTCTAATGGAATTAAAAGTTTTATTAAAGTCCATCTTTGGCATTGACAGGGGAAGTCAGCATAATGTTGAATATATTAAGTGTCCATATTTTAAGGTATATTTTTACATACAAGATCCTCTGGAAACCTCTTTAATGTATCAAGGTTGCGGGCAAATCAAATGTTAGGTAGATACTTATCAGGGTATTCTGATGGTGAAGCTATTGTGGCTGACTGATACTCAGCTTCAGTTACAGGTTGACAAACAGAAGTTCGGCATAAATATTATTCAAAGCAAGACTAAGATACTAGTTCAGAACACAAATACTGCACCTCACGTAACCATTAATGGCCAACCACTAGAAATTGTTGACCATTTTTTCTATCTTGGCTCCATCATATCAATCAATGCTCTACTGGATAAAGACATTTAACAACAGGGTAGTCAAAGTAATGGGCACCATGTCACGGTTGCAGAAAAGAGTGAGGGACAACATCTAGTTGACTAACGATACTAAAGACTGAGTCTACCGGACCTGTGTGATGAGCACTTTGCTACACGGAAGTGAAACATGGTCAAACTACTCATAGCAGGAAAAAAAAAAGCTGAATGTCTTTTACCTCCGATGCCTAGGGCGGATCTTTAAATTAAGGTGGTAAGATAAAATAACCAATGAGGAATTGCCACGAAGAGCAGGGTGCCAGGACATCCGCTGTGCTATCAGCAGCAGACGCCTTGGTTGGCTTGGCCACGTTAGTAGAATGCCAGTAAGTCGACTTCCACAAGACATTCTGTATGGCGATCTAACAGAAGGCATGAGAGCCGCTGGTCACCCACTTTATACGGATGTATTCAAACGCGACTTGAAGCTCTTTAAAATCGACACTTGCATCTGGGGAAAAGTGGCACTGGATAGATCCGCATGGAGAACGAGTATAAAAGAAGGGTCCCGGATTGAAGATGCCATACACAACAGTAGTAGAAAGAAGGGTGAAAATGCAAGGCGCCTGGTGACCGCAGCTGTGTATTAAGGATTAGCCTCTTTAGCCACACAAGAAGTTTCAAGAGGTCTGTCGAGACGATCAATGCCACAGATATTTTAAGAGTGAGGAAAAATGATAGTTGGCCAACTTGAATCTTTATCTTTCTTATTAGTTCTTAAAAACAAAATAAGTTACTCACTATTGTGCACAATCGAGTAATTAGTTGGTAATGACTAAAGTTTCTCACAATTTTGCACAGTCAAGTAGTTGATAATGACTAAAGTTACAATTGTGCACAGTCAAGTAGTTGATAATGACTTAGGTTACTTACTATTGTGCACAGTCAAGTAGTTGATAATGACTTAGGTTACTTACTATTGTGCACAGTCAAGTAGTTGATAATGACTTAGGTTACTTACTATTGTGCAGTCAAGTAGCTGATAATGACTTAGGTTACTTACTATTGTGCACAGTCAAGTAGTTGATAATGACTTAGGTTACTTACTATTGTGCACAGTCAAGTAGTTGATAATGACTTAGGTTACTTACTATTGTGCACAGTCAAGTAGTTGATAATGACTTAGGTTACTTACTATTGTGCACAGTCAAGTAGTTGATAATGACTTAGGTTACTTACTATTGTGCACAGTCAAGTAGTTGATAATGACTTAGGTTACTTACTATTGTGCACAGTGAAGTAGTTGATAATGACTTAGGTTACTTACTATTGTGCACAGTCAAGTAGTTGATAATGACTTAGGTTACTTACTATTGTGCACAGTCAAGTAGTTAATGACTTAGGTTACTTACTATTGTGCACAGTCAAGTAGTTGATAATGACTTAGGTTACTTACTATTGTGCACAGTCAAGTAGTTGATAATGACTTAGGTTACTTACTATTGTGCACAGTCAAGTAGTTGATAATGACTTAGGTTACTCACTATTGTGCACAGTCAAGTAGTTGATAATGACTTGTTTTGATAAAACACTCTTGAATACCTTGATCTAGCCACAACTTCTTGCAATGATCCCAGAACTCCTGTTACAAGACAGTAGAAACGGTTCCAAGTTTATTTTCTGTATCAAAGTGATTGTTTGTTAGTATTGAACGATTTTTTGTTTTCTAAATGCTTGATAAGTCTTATCAATTTTTAATTAACATAAAAGTATCTCTTTCAGACCCTGGATCTACAGGGCAGATGGTGTCCATAAGTGTCTGTGGCCCGCGGTTAACGAGGATGTCATGTGGCCAGCACAATGACCAACCAATGTCATATACCCATTAGAGTTGGATGGATTCAGTTGTACCATTAAAATCCCTAAATTAAAAATGCCTTGTCTTCACTAAGATTCAAACCCGATAATCCTAAATTTTCAAAGCCAAGCGCTTAACCACCTAGAGCTTCTAGGTCTTCTTGATATAATCTACAACATTCGTTTAGCTTAAAATATTCTGCAATGAAAAGAAAAAATGCTAAAATATAGACAGCTCTTTTTTGTTTGCAAACTAAAAACTATCCTCTACGACTTCGTTAATTATGTGTTCAATAATGTGTCGCTGACATATAAGAAACTGTAATTCCGTTCTTTTACGTTTGTTAACTGTTACAAAAAACAGTAACATTCATAAATAGAATTGTGTTTTTTTTTTCATAACCGTTAAAAGTATTTTATATATCGCGGCTTTCACCTCTGGTAACTCCGGCTTTGGATCAGCGCCAACATTCAAGATAAACTCAGCGCTCACCGCACTGTCGTCTGCTTCGAATGGTAGAGACATCGTCTGCATGGCAGAAAGTAGAGTCTGAAAAATAAGACGTCACTGATCTTGACGTTATAATCAAAGGACTTCGATCAAATCAAATTACCGTGTTAAAGAAATCTTTAAAAATAATTTTTGTTTCAATTTTAAAAATATATTGTATCAGAGGCGGACTTAGCAGTACGAAACATTTTGGCAAATGTCTTGTGCGGGGCCTAAACGTAACCAAAAGTATCATGCTAAGAGCTTTTTTGGTATCTTTGTTCTAGATAACAAGTCTTGGTTTTGGAAAACTATTTCCAAAGAAATCTACTACAAGGTATTTCAGTCTATAACGGATAGGTATAGTTCATTAGGATGTGGGGCAGAAGTCCAGTACATTTGTATTGTATCACAGGCTGACAGTTACAAACAGAAATCTCTCCATTGCGGGGTCCCTCAGGCCTTGAGCAGTTGTCCCTGTTCGCCACCCAATTATGCCGCCTCCGGTTTCATATAGCAAAGTATGTTAAACGCGATAGCATCTAATTAGTGTACCATATCACCAATGATAAACTATCAAATAGCCCATTAGGTAGTTAGGAGTTAATTATTATTATAGCTTGTAGTTATGAGTTAATTATTATTATAGCTTTTATATAGCGCTACTTTCATGCTTATAGCATGCTCAGAGCGCTTTGGTCCAATCTCATTTGTGGACCAGTGGGGGGGAGGGGGTATCTAAGAGTTGGTTTTCCGTGCTGCCTTTAGGCGCTCAGTAAAAGCAACTCAGCCCGAGTCGGGTGTCGAGCCTCGATCCCCCTTCTAGGTAGCCCTTCTAGGTAGTTCAAGCGCACTTAGCCTCTCGACCACGCTTCCCACAAAATATGCAAAAAAAAAAAACCCAAAAAACAACAACTAGCCCATTAGGTAGTTATGAAGTTATGAGTTATACAGAAAATCTAGCTCATTAGATAGTTATGAGCTAATATAAAAAAAAATCTAGCCCGTTAGGTAGTTAAGAGTTAATATACAAAAAAATCTAGCCCGTTAGTTAGTTAAAGAGTTAATATACAAAAAAATCTAGCCCATTAGGTAGATATGGGTTAATAATAAAACTCTAACCAGCATAGAGTCTAAGACGTTCTTGTGGATATCTTTTACTTTCTCCATTCGTTCCCTGAAACAGAAGAGAATCTAATGCAAGGTACAATAAATAACAAGTATTTGGCTTATAGTATTGCAACTTGTGTGGCCTAATAGCAGGGGCGGACTGGGTGTCAAGATCGGCCCGGGCATTTCTATACAATCTGGACCATAAATTGAATCTCATTTAATTATAAGCCTTCCTTTCCACGAAATTATTATGTCAAGTTTGATCATATATTGATAATTGAACTCATGCATACAGTGAACTCTATATCCTTATGAGAAATGTAGGCCTTATTTTGCTTTTTAATCGCTAAGTGTGTAGGCCGTAAAAGGATGAAGCCTACTAGTAGTTCAGTCTACGGATGTAGGCTATTACATCATTTTGAAACTGTGTTAGATTAAACTAGTATTGCACTATAGAGTCTGTACAAGATTAAACTAGTATTGCACTATAGAGTCTGTACAAGATTAAACTAGTATTGCACTATAGAGTCTGTACAAGATTAAACTAGTATTGCACTATAGAGTCTGTACAAGATTAAACTAGTATTGCACTATAGAGTCTGTACAAGATTAAACTAGTATTGCACTATATTGCACTATACAAGTTTTTTTAACACTTTTATAAGATGATATTATCAAACATTGAACATTTTAATAGTGGCTGGCAATCATGCGTCCCTCTCAGTGCTCTACTGGACCATTTGGGTACTGGCCCACCGGGCATTTGCCCGAACGCCTATATAGCCAGTCTGCCCCTGCCTAATAGCGATGTCATAAGTTTTAATGATATTACATAAAATACTTTGTGAGAGTCACTTACATAAAAGAAAATCCATTGATGTGGATAATCCTCATCTGTTTGGTCATGGTACTTTTTCCTGATTCACCGGTACCTGCAGTCAGACATGTTTCATTGATATTTTAGTACACACCAAACTTATCATATGCCCCGCGCTGTTTTTTATGCCTCTATTCAGTTCGCACATTCGTAGAGGGCAAAACCTTCTGGGTAAAGGGAGGAAATGGCTCTAACGATTTTCCTAGAAATTTGACAGTTGATTTATATCGTTGGGAAAAGAGTTTTGAGCTCGTTGGCCACATTGGGAAAACCATAGCATATATTTTTTCAAAGTATAAAAGAAAGTTAGTTAAATTTGACTAGATAACTAGAAAATATTTGACGCGTAGGACGTTATCATCTTCTTTTTTTGAAGTAACGTCTGTAGTATATAAGATAAGATAAGATATTTCCCTTGAATCTTGTTCATAGTATACGGCTTCGGGTATTTCCACTTGTAGGTTTTATTTTCTTCAGTTAAGAATTTAATAAATTAATATACAGGAACATTTTGCGCATCGCCTTCTAAGTCTAGATCAAATGGTCTATCATTAGAATATTAAGTAGACTTATACAATCGCTCAACCAGGAGTTTTCTAAAAGGGAAGGGGGAAATGGTCGGGGGAAAAAATGTAACTTTTAAAAAAAAATCTAACATTCATTAGTTATTAAAGGCAAAATAATCGCCTCTTTAAGTTGTATAAGTTGTCTTTTTTAGCAGCCCCCGAAAGGGGAAAAGACGCTATTAGTTTTGTGTGGCATGTCTGTCCGTCCGTCCGTCCGTCCCGTTTAGATCTCGTAAACTAGAAAAGATAGTGAAAATCCGACATCATGATATTTTAGACCTTTCAAAGTTCTGATGCAACGGCTACTTTTTTCTTTTCTGAAAGCGAAAAATCTAATGTTATGCAAGAATTTTTTAAAATAAAAATACACCAGTTTTACAACTATCCACTATTAATAGTTACAACCACTTTATGCGAGACGTAATTTACTACTGCAAAGACCATCACTTGAAGGCAGCCCTCATGACCATACCAAGAAAAAGCCTTTGACAGAGTGGTCAACGACTACCTCTTTAGGATACTAGCCAAAACAAACATAGACAAGTCCCTGACAAAATATATAAATTTGGTCTACACGGATGCCACAAGTCAGCTAATTGTCAACCAATCTCTTAGTGATCGATCCCCATTAAGAGATCGGTCAGGCAAGGATGTCCCCTTTCTCCTTTTTATACACCCTCTGCCTGGAACCCTTAGAAGCCTTAGGTTAGACCAAGAATTCGCAGATATTAAAATCCCAGGGCCAAATGCCGTAGTTAAAATCAAGGCATATGCAGACGATACTACCCTTTTTCCCTCTTCAGAAAAAGACGTTAAAATAATAATAGAGAAATTTACACTTTTTGGGAGGGCGAGCGGGTCCAAAATTAATATCCAGAAAGCCATAATGGGGTTAGATAGGTGGGATATCCCCCTAGTTTTCCCTTTAAGGCTTAGGATAGAAAAAGAGATTAAATTCTGTGGTATCGTGTGGACCAAAAACCCGGCACTTTACACTAGAAAACAATGGAATGAAATAGCAGATTAGGTAAAGAAAATAATAAAAACCTTTCAATATATGCCTATATCGGTATAATAATTGTTGGAAGGGCCATTATAGCCAACAACCTGATAGTGCCTAAAATTTTGTATCTGGCCAACAGTGTAGGGCCACCTCCTAACTTCATAAAAAACATACACAAAATCATTAGAAAATTTATCTTCAGAAACACATTCATTAAAATTAAACACAAAACACTAATACAAGATAAAAAAAAAGAAGGGGGATAAGCCTACAAGATATCAAAACAAAAATTAAAGCACTTCGGTTAAAATTTATCGGTAGGGTAGTTAGGTCCCCTGAAAACTTCCCCTTAACCTTATACTATTTCGTTTTAAGGCTCAACAAAATTTCTCCCCATCCAAAACAACACACCCCACTATTTCGGCACCCACATCCACCCATTTTACAGATCACTAACCAGACACCTACAAAACTATGAAAATCTAATACATCACAAAACTAAAAACATTTACACAGCACTTAGCGACAAACTTCAAGAAAATTTAAAGCTTAGAATAAAATGAGGGAGGGAATTAGGAATAGTTGTCAATACACGCACACGTGCACGCCTTTACACAATAAAAACATAACTCCTAAAGCACGTGAGGTGGCCTTCAGACTGATTTACGAAATGACCCCAATAAAGACGAAGGGTAAGGACAGGGCAGGCCACACATGTAAACTATGTGGGGTAGATAATAACAAACTAGAGAAACATTCGTTTGGGGAGTGTCCAAACTTCACCACTGTGAGAGAAACTCTGTCGGACATTTTAAATGCCAACAGTCTGGCCATAGGTCTAGCTATATTTTTAAAATAAAATACCCAAAAGCAAAAAAGTAAAAAACTTAAAGATATGAACTTGATTTTGTTAGCAGAGGATACTTATATGGAACATGTATTTAAAAGCTACTTATGACAGCAAAATCCTAAATAGACTTCAAGTAGATCATATATACAGAAGGATTATACAATGTAGGATAGAAAATGTTAAATAAAAAAAAAATTAAATGTACATTAAAGCATTAGAGTTTATAAGAAGAAATTTCTATAAATCAAACAAGAACATAAAACTAAAATGTTATTTAAACTTGGTTAGGCCAATAATAGAATATGCATCCTCTGTTTGGGACCCCTCAACTCAACATTAAGAAACTGGAACAGACATAAAATAGAGCATTGAGATTCATAACAAACGAATATTCACATTTGACTAGAGTAACACCTTTAGTAAAATCACTAAATTTAGAAAGCCTTCAGGACAGAAAACTCAAAAGTAAAGTAGCAATTATACATTACACACTGAACCATAATCTTCAAATACTAAAACAAAATTTAATAAAATACCCAGAAAGACACAAAGATAAAGGCACATTCCTCATCCCATATGCTGGGACAAATTTGTACAAATCTTATCTTATATAATACAGACGTTACTTCAAAAAAGATGATTACGTCCTACGCGTCATGCATTTAGTCATGCATATTAACCAATGACTTAAATTCAGCCAAGTCACTGGTTTTCCTGGCTAGCTCAGGCAACCCATTCCATGCTCTAATAGCACTAGAGAAGAAGAAGTGTTTGTACAAATTTGTCCTAGCATATGGGACGAGGAATGTGCCTTTATCTTTGTGTCTTTCAGAGTATTTTATTAAATTTTGTTTTTGTATTTGAAGATTATGGTTCAGTGTTTTATGTATGATTGCTACTTTACTTTTGAGCCTTCTGTCCTGAAGGCTTTCTAGATTTTGTGATTTTACTAAAGGTGTTACTCTAGTTAAATGTGAATATTCGTTTGTTATGAATCTCACTGCTCTATTTTGTGTCTGTTCCAGTTTTTTAATGTTTTCTTGAGTTGAGGGAAATGCTCCTTCTTCCCTAGCGCTATTAGAGCATGGAATGGGTTGCCTGAGCTAGCCAGCAAAACCAGTGACTTGGAGTTTAAGTTATTGGTTGATATGCATGACTAAATGCATGACGCGTAGGACATAATCATCTTCTTTTTTGAAGTAACGTCTGTATCATATAAGATAAGAAGTAAATGAAAATTGAAATGTATAAGAATTTAAAGACTATATTTAAACAAAAGAAACTTTAATTAGAGAATAAGATGAAAATTCCTTTTTTTAAAAGAATAATATGTAAATGTATATAATACTGTGAAGTGACTAAAACAGAAGATTTGACCTAATTATTACAAAGAAACGTAAATGTTTATAAAATAGAAGACATTCACAAGAAACAGCACTACTGCTACACGCCTTTCCCTTCTGAATAATACAGTCTAGGTAGATCTACCCATACAATCAGCATCTAGCGTCCTGCGACGGGGAAATTTGAGACACTTTCAACAACCAAGTGACCTTGATTAGTCTCCCACCGCTAGGGCACCCAACAACCAAGTGACCTTGATGAGTCTCCCACCGCACCCAACAAACGAGCTCACAAGTGCTTGCGATCCTCTTCTATAAGAGGAAGTACATCAGTAGCACACCGTTACCGGAAGTCGGAGTCTTACAACACCGACTAGGAATTCCGTTGGTTGAAGGAACTCACACCACTACAAACTTGAAAAAATGAAGAAGAAACTCAGAGAACGCCAAGAGAACTATTAATGCTAAGCATAAAGAGAAATAAGACAACCAGTGCTTCATCCCAAGGGAGATAACAAGAATATACAAATCACCGAAAGAAGTTTGAGCCATCAATTGTCTCATAAACAAGGAACTCCAATGGTATTCTCACATTAATGCCCAGAAAAAAAGACCCAAAAAACTACTTAAGGGGAGATCTTCATTCTTGTCACCCTTGAGGAGGTGGCACTGAGTGCAGTGCTCCCTGCTCTGTGCTACCAATGTTGTTAATTTATTGACAATTCATTCCAGTATTATGCCAAAGCTTATTGATTCTGTAATTATGTTTTGTAAGAAAATACTCTAACACCTTCATGTTGTTACACAATCTTTATAGTTATATTTAATGCAACTAAGGTATTACCACAACGCAACTTTAAGAGCAATGAATAAGTTTCAGTTGGATTTTCTGTGAATAATAGTAAAATACAGAGAGGCTGTCGCGGGTTGAGACTCCCCGAATTCTGACTCTACCAGACATGATTGCCATCTTGACGACAAGGAAGTAATGTTTCAGGTCTCAAGGGAGGCAATCAAAAATTGTCAAAGGAAGGGGAAAAAAGTTATTATGACATTAACCCCGCTCTTTCTTAGGAGCCCTTGCTGCAGTCCACTCCGCAAACAAACCGGAAGTACTGGAATATATGACCTTAAAATATTTTTTCTTCATAAGAAAGTCTTTTACATATATTCAATCTATATTATTATTAGTGTCCAATCATATACATCATTAAATAGAAATAAAATTGATTTAAAAGAGATGGAAAAAGAGGCAGTAAAGCCCCCAAAAAAGAGACAAAGAAAAGAGGCCTAGGGCCCAAGGATTCCTATGATGATAAAGCTAAAATGGAATAGCGCAAACGCTGAGGTTTCCTAAAAAAAAAAAGGAAAATTTTTTTTTCTTTTACGGAAATGATTTTTTTCTTGAGGATTTGAATAAGAGATTGACCTTTTACAAGGGTTAGATGTAGTATTAATGAAACAGCCGCCGAGCGATTGGTTAGCAGACATGCAGGATGGGCAAGGTATTCAGTGGTTAAGATATGTTCACTCCAAACATCTCAAACACAACAAGAAGAAGATGGACAAACCAGAAAATGGACACACAAGAAAATGGCCACACATGAAGATGAACACACACACACAAATGGACATGCAAAAAAAAAAAATGGCCACAATTGAAAATGGCCACACACAAAGATGGGCACACAAGAAAATGGCCACACATGAAGATGAACACACACACAAAATGGCCACGCAAGAAAAATGGCCACACGTGAAAATGGCCACACAAAAAGATGGGCACACATGAAGATGGGCACACATGAAGATGGGTACACATCTGAGAAAGACAACTCTACAAAAACCAATTCTTTACAATCAAAAAGTGTCAAATATAAAAAAGGTTGAATGTTTCTACCTAATAACAAAAGTTTCACTCTTTTGGCGTCCTTCCTGTGATCTCTTTTGATCGAGCGTGTCAGCTCCTTGTCTCTGTGGCGGGCGCGCCGAGCTTCACTGCTGCTTTCGAAATACGACTTTCTTCCTAGAGGCGAGCAGCCGTCAAAGCAAGCCATGACAGGCGTGAACCTGTTTGTAGCAGAAGTACAGCCTTCATCTCACTAAAGACCGCTCACTAGTTACACAATATTGTATTGGGATTAAAGAGCGCCCTCTAGCGAACTTTTCAGACACAACCGTTGTTTTGTTTCTTTTTTACTTGTACTGTCTTGTCTGTTCAATTTGGAAGTAGTTGCATAGTGAACTAGTCGTTTTATGGTAAATTATTAAGTCCAGAACAACCCAACAGGCATGTCCAAGAGATTATGAAAAAAATTTAGGTCTAGATCTAATAATTTTCAAATTAAATTTGGATGATCTCTAGCGGAAGCTGTGTGGTGGAGCGACGTTCTGGTGATGGAAACTGAAACAAATGTAATAATGACATGTTATATTTCTTAACAATGTAACAGTTATGCTTTGCAGAGGAAGAGAGAGCGAGAGAGAGAGAGAGAGAGAAAGAGAGAGAGAGAGAAAGAGAGAGAGGGGATTGTGAAAGGGAAAAAAGTGATGTAGGAAGAGAGGGGGTAAGGAGGAAATTTAATGGAAAGGTCGAAAAGAGAGAGAGGGAGAGAGAGAGAGAGAGAGAGAGAGAAATGATTTGTGATGATGAAGAAACATGATATACAGTGAAGACATAGAGAGGGGGGAAGCGAGTGTGTGTGTGTGATGCTATTGTGGAGGTGGGGGGAAGAGATGTATGGAGGGATGTGATCAAACAGAGGACATAGAGGGGAGGTAGAGGAAGAAACTGAATATATGAAATACAACCGTAAATTGATGTGTGTGATATGTACAGAAAGTTGATGTGTCAGACACATGAGAAAGTTGATGTGAGACACATGAGAAAGTTGATGTGTCAGACATATGAGAAAGTTTATGCGTGAGACACAACAGAAAGTTGATGTGCCAGACACATCAGAAAGTTGAAGAAAGTTGATGTGTGAGACACATCAGTAAGTTGATGTGTAAGACACAACAGAAAGTTGATATATGAGACACAACAGAAAGTTGATATATGAGACACAACAGAAAGTTGATACGAAGAACACAACAGAAAGTTGATACGAAGAACACAACAGAAAGTTGATATGTGAGACACAACAGAAAGTTGATATATGAGACACAACAGAAAGTTGATATATGAGACACAACAGAAAGTTGATATATGAGACACAACAGAAAGTTGATATATGAGACACAACAGAAAGTTGATACGAAGAACACAACAGAAAGTTGATATGTGAGACACAACAGAAAGTTGATATGTGAGACACAACAGAAAGTTGATACGAAGAACACAACAAAAAGTTGATACGAAGAACACAACAGAAAGTTGATATGTGAGACACAACAGAAAGTTGATATGTGAGACACAACAGAAAGTTGATACGAAGAACACAACAGAAAGTTGATACGAAGAACAAAACAGAAAGTTGATGTGTGAGACACAACAGAAAGTTGATATGTGAGACACAACAGAAAGTTGATACGAAGAACAACAGAAAGTTGATATATGAGACACAACAGAAAGTTGATACGAAGAACACAACAGAAAGTTGATATGTGAGACACAACAGAAAGTTGATATGTGAGACACAACAAAAAGTTGATATGTGAGACACAACAGAAAGTTGATACGAAGAACACAACAGAAAGTTGATACGAAGAACAAAACAGAAAGTTGATGTGTGAGACACAACAGAAAGTTGATACGAAGAACACAACAGAAAGTTGATATGTGAGACACAACAGAAAGTTGATACGAAGAACACAACAGAAAGTTGATACGAAGAACAAAACAGAAAGTTGATGTGTGAGACACAACAGAAAGTTGTGTAAATAACATTGAACTGGGGTAAAGACACAAAAATATGATGTGCATTGAGCTAAATATTTTTTTTGTACGAAGAAGCTGATATGTTTATAACTTTTCAAATTGAATGAAAACGTTTTTAAAAAGCGATTACTTATACAGACCTAGACCAGAAATCAAAATAAATACCAATTCATCCACACAATTTTTGCCATTCGGGCCTATGTTCAAATAACCCACAAGCCAGTGGGGTTAACGGCATTATTAATCCATGTTTGAAATAACAATTAGGTATCTACATAACCTTTAACCCTCCATAGCTTCCTCCCAATCCATAATTAGACTGGGGGAAAAAAAACAAGCCACTGTCTGTAAAATCTAATCTGTTACTATATTTGTCTTCGCTGGTTCCGTGCCTATGTTGTCATTCAGATTGAACACACCTGATAACAAATCTCGATTCGTTTTTATTTGCACCTGGTAATGTATTTGAGGAAGATTTACCCTTTAAGCCTTTTATTCATGGACTAAATGTCTGATTTATACAGTCCTTTATAAGCACCATAACAATCAGCAGTCTTAAATGTTTTGTGAAACAACAAAGCATTAAAATGAAATTAAATCCGCAATATTTTAAAGTAGGTCTTTTCCAATAAGCACTGCACGGAACTATATAGATCAAATATTTAACAAAATGAAAACTAGAATATTGCTTCGTCAAGCTCGTTGTCTATAGGCCAAATGATATAGACCAAATGATATAGGCCTAATGATATAGACCAAATGATATAGGCCTAATGATATAGACCAAATGATATAGGCCAAATGATATAGGCCAAATGATATAGATCAAATGATATAGGCCTAATGATATAGACCAAATGATATAGGCCAAATGATATAGGCCTAATGATATAGGCCAAATGATAGGTTTTAAAAAAAAGTTTTTGCTAGGCGTTCGAAATTAAATTTAAGCTCTCAAGTTTCTAATTGCATTTTCCCCATTGGGGCGCCATGGATTTAGTGTCGCCATACTTCCTCATGACAAATAATAAACGTAGCCTGAGGATAAAGATTCCTTGGATATCGCCTATGACGTTTTATGGATATACCGAGACTCTTATAAAATGACAGGGAAAATCTTCTCAATCAAATAGGCCTACAACTACTAAATAATGTAACTACTAAGGATAATACTTTAATTAATAAAAGCTTAGACCAAGAAACGAAAGTAATAAGGAAAGAAAACAACGAATCAAAATTAAAACCTACTGGTCTGTCGTCTGCGTCTAATTGATCTTCCGGTGGTCAAAGAGAAAGAAATGACACGAAGACTCTTATAATTTATAAGGACAGTGAATCAACGTGAAGCAAGCTAGATCTGTGTAATACTAATAGTCGGAAATAAGAGAAGGATGAGGTGGGGGAGGGAAAGCATATTGATACATGGTGTGTGTGTGTGTGTGTCGAGGGGTGGAGGAGAAGGCAGAGTATAGTAAAGGGGACACAGTGAATTTGTTCTTAAATTAAACCCAGATCAAATGTGAAAGCACAGTTGCGAGATTGTGTCATAAATCTGACACAGCAGCCACGAGCCTTATCTACATATTGTTTTGTGAGCTGTTGTGTTGTTCCCCCCCCCCTTTTCCTCCTCCTCTCCACCCCCCCCCCCGCAGCATTTTTTTTTACAACACAGGGGAGGTAAATGAAAGACAAGGCAAATAGAATAAATAGAAAAATAAAACAATGCTGTGTTAACAGATTTTTCGATCTTCGTAAGAACACATGCATGGGCGTAAGTAGCTCTTTTTTTAACCTTGGAAGGAGGGTGCATAGACTAAATACTAATGGACAATCTCTGCATCGTCGAAGGCCATTGCGTATGTCAACATTTTTATGTAGCTATAGGTCAGCGTGATTAGATCTCTTTTGCTCATTAATTATATAGAAGCCAATAGTTCTGTGATTGTTGACATTACAATCTTCCTCGATCTGGATCTACACATTTTCTTTCGTAGCTCGAAGCTGTTCCGGTCCAGCTGAATGTAGCTGTAATCTTAACGAAACTTCTAACAATAAGTATCTGAGAAAAACAAACTATGGCATACACAAGAGTATAGACACACACGAATAAAGACACTCAAGATTAAAGACGCACAAGAAGATGGACAAACAAGAATAAAGACACACACAAAAAAGATAGACAAACAAGAATAAAGACACTTCAAGAAGAAAATGGACAAACAAGAATAAAGACACTTCAAGAAGAAAATGGACAAACAAGGATAAAGGCACTTCAAGTAGAAAATGGACAAACAAGAATAAAGACACTTCAAGAAGAAAATGGACAAACAAGAATAAAGACACTTCAAGAAGAAAATGGACAAACAAGAATAAAGGCACGCCAGAAAAAGATGGACAAACAAGACTAAAGACACTTCAATAAGAAGATGGACAAAAAAGAATAAAGGCACTTCAAGTAGAAAATGGACAAACAAGAATAAAACTTCAAGAAGAAAATGGACAAACAAGAATAAAGGCACACCAGAAGAAGATGGACAAACCAGAATATGGACACACACGAAAAATGGACACTCAATATGATAGACGCACAAAAGGATAAACTAACACAAGAACAATGGCCACAGATAAAGATGGACACACACAAATATGGACACTAATGAAGATGGACAAACAAGAAGATGGACAAACAAGAAGATGGACAAACAAGAAGATGGTCAAACAAGAAGATGGACAAACAAGAAGATGGAGCCTTTCCCCGCTGCGTTGACATGGGAATGTTAAATAAGGTCAAGTACGATGTAGGTTTATGTATAGTAGACTGTCCTGTTAAATTTATCACAGTCATAAATCTTAAACCACTATAATAAGTCTTTTATATTACAACATGTCTTGAGACATGATCATTAGGCTAAAAACGTTACACACTTTATGACCTTGATTGCAGGTAAATAGCTTTTTTTTATTTGAGAATATTCTTATTCAACTTATACTTATTCTTATGTACTTTGAAGTAACGTCTGTATTTTATACGATAAGATACCGGGTAAACTATAGAAAAAACTTGCCAACTTTAATAATGTCCGCTCGTGATATACGGATCTTCTAGAATCTACATCTATTTCGAAAAAAAAAAGGTTTAGTTAATATGACCTAGAGTTTACTTCCCTAAAGAAACGGAGTGATGGATTAGAACTAGATAGCCACTTTCTTATTACAAAGCTTTTATCAACTATGTCTGTTTAGTAACAAGTTTGAACACGTGATTTCTATCACATCCAATCTCTGGTCAAATTGAAACTTTGCACAATTATTCATTGGTGAAGACAATCAGTGATTCAATTTTTAAAAAAATTTCAAATAGTCAATTAATTACTGATAATTAATTTTTATGTTTGATACCATCAAGGGAAATTAATCCTTCTGTATTCACATATATGTAAACTTTATTTCTCCCACACCCATTCTCGGATTAAGTTGAAACCTTAAACGTTTATTTATTGTGCGTAGTAAAACATGAAGCAATTAAAACATCAATCAATTGATCATTGGTTGGTAGTTAATTATTTGGTTTGATATCGAAAAAGGGCAATAACTTCTACTTTGTTGAGAGATATAGTTATACGTGTGGAGCTGGTTAGTTAAACTTTGTCTTTACACAAACGAAATATTTAAATATTTTTTATTTTTTTTTTTACTATCACGCTCAGTGTACTCAATACTGCAGTACGAAACAGTGAATGGGATTTTCCCATTTAATGAATGTTTCTACCAAGACACTAAGCTCAGAAATATGTATACAGGTATTCCTTGGTTTTTGAGTGTGTGGTTTTTTGTGTTTTTTTTTTTATTTATTTTTCTTTACTAGATTGTGACAGCAATTACTAATGTTGGGAAAATCATGATATGAAAGTCGAAATCTAGATCTAAAATTACACAAGCCATGCGCTGCCCTGCAAAGAAAAATTGTTTTAACACTAATCTTGGTAAAAAAAAAAAAAAAAGAAAGGCGATTCATTTCTTTTTTTGTTTCAAATGTGCCGGGTAGGGGGAAGTTGAAAAATGTGAAAAAATTTGGCTACTTTAGTGAGGTGGGGGGAGGGGCAGAAACTTAAAAAGGGACTGGGGGTGGAATGTATGGCATGATTTAAACTACTTGTACTATGTAAACAGTCAACCACTTGACATGCGTGTTATCCAAGGTCTACTTAAAATAGTTGACTTCAAGAAGAATTTTAAGATGTCAAAGGGAGGTAAATGCACACATTGTTCCAGCAGACGTTATCACAATTATTAGCCCATTGTAGTCCCTTCTGGTGACCGAAAAGATCAAATATGATAAAAAGAAATCAACAAACGTTAAAAAAAAACTTAAAGTGATTTAAATAAAACATAATTTTTTTTTAAATTAAAAAATTTCCATTTGCAGTGTAGAAACATCACCTCATGATACCTAAACGTTTCATACATTACAATTACAAACTCTTTATCGAATTTAAATTACAGATATGCGCAGAGTAGGTTTCACTTCGAAATTAAAACTGCATTTTTAATTTCCTTTTTTAGTTTATTGACAAATATAATAACTTTCTATAAGTTTCTCATTTATTCTTACTTAGTATTACGAAGAAGAGTAACGACACAGTGATGTGGTCCATTACATAATCCCCAATAGCCTGGTGTCACGTAACAAAATATCTTGGATCAGCGGTAGGGTCATTGGACAATCAGAATAATTCTAGAATCAAATCCTCACAATTAATTAGGGCCTATAGTAGTGTAGTGTATTGCTTGTCTCCTTCAGTAGTAAGACGACCATGGTTCATGTATTAGAACTGTTTTTGTTTCATGTAAGTGTAGAGCCCTATTCTGGAGAGACCCTCCCGTCCAGCCTTAAAGTCTCAGACGAGGTGACATTTTCTTCACTCTTCATAAAGTAGGTTGCTGAAAAAAAAAATCTTTCTCTCATTGCAAATGATTTGAAGCAGTACTGTTCAAGCAACTGAACATCCATTATTCCTATGCCCCATTCCTTTAAGCATTGTACTGTTGACAATACCTCAGTTCTAACTTTGTTTAAACTAGACTATTTTTGTTTTAGAATATATCAAAAGTTTAAACAGCGGAGTAAACGCCCGGCATTTAACAAAACTTCTATCGTCTGTTTTTCTGTCTGTCAGGTAAAAAGTTTATACACGTTTATTCTCACTCACCCAATCTCGGATCAAGTTGAAACTTTGCAAAATTATTCATTGGCATAGACAAGACATGTATCAATTAAAAAAATTACCAATTAGTCAATTAATTACTGGTAAATTCATTATTTTGTTTGATAACAACCAGGGTAATTACTCCTTCATTATTCAAAGATAGTAAAATATACGAAAGAGGGTATATTTGTCCCCCCCCAAAAAAAAAAATCTTGATTACCCTCGACTTTTTTATGGTATGTTTTGTATTGATGTCTCTGATACAGTTGACTCATTCCTAGTTGTCCGCCTCATCAGATTCAAGGAGGGCGCCCCTACCCTTTAAGTATTTAATTAAAGGACCTACAAGTCCATTCAAGACATGCACCACCCTGCTAAGCAATATTTTGTCCATTAGTTAAATTTTAAAATGGAAGGGGGTGGGAACAGCAAAGGGAAGTTTTTTAAAAATAAGTTCGTGGTATGTAAAAACAAAAGGAAATGCTAGTTACCATGAGGGTGGGGGGGGGGGATAGAATTACCTGGTTACCGGGAGGGGGGGGTGATTCAATTCTTGCCATATAAACAATCCGCCACTTGACCCAAGTCTCCTGTGTATTCGCTTGTCCACTCGCCTTTGATTTGAACTATAAACCCTGGCTGTTCAGGGCTAAGTCACGTAGACTTATTATAACTTTTTAAGCACACACATACAAAAATGTCTGTCAAAAACTTCATGAGTCACGTGACAGTGTAAAGTCAAGGTCACTTTATTGTTTGGTCAGCAGATCCAGACCCCCCCCTGTGTACTTTACATAGTGCCACTCAGACGCAAAGTTCAATAACTCTTCTACGCCAATCAGACGTTAAAGGTTCAGATTTGGTGTAGAACGGAATTTTTCTTCTGGATTTGTCATCAAGATTTGACCCTAGCAACCTTGTCATTAGAGTTTCATCATTTTTTTCCGAATATGATTTTCTTTACCAGATTTGCATCGCATCCTGAATGGTTTATCCAATCATTTCGTGTGTACAGGACCACGTGAGGACAATATTCGCCTTTCAGGAATCCGATACAGTGCGGGAAGATTTGTGAAGAGGTTACCGAAATGCGCATTGACTTCACATAGGCTATTTAGTAGTAGTAGTATTTTGGTAATGAATTGAATGAATTAATGGGCATCCGATTAGAAAGTGGTTGTAAGGTCTTAATCATTGACTATCATTTGCTGTGGCTTCGTAAAATGTGAAAATTTCGGATCAACATATGATATCCCGTTTCCTAAAAATGGAATACAATATGGAATTAGATCTACGTGGGGTGGCCCGATGTTGTATCTTTTTAAAACATTTCAAAACAATCTTGGGAAATTTGAGTTGAGTGTCTCGAGCCGGTCTCGAGGTGACTAGCTTGGGTGGCTTCTTTTTATAACAAACTGCCTATATTCAAAAGAGAACTTCATGGAGAGAAATGGTTAAAACCTGGACACGGATCTCAAAAAACGACTCTAACGATTTCCCCAGAAATGTAAAAGTTGATGTATATCGCTGAGAAAAGAATAACTAGCTCGTTGACCACACGGGGGAAAAACTCTAGTTTGACTGTTATACTTTTCAAAGTAGAAAAAAAAAGAACGAAATTTAAATTTGGCTTGAGAACTAGATCCAACTTCGGTTTTGAAAGGACTATCGCGTTTGGGAATTTCCGAATATATGGCATTAATTATTGATTCAAAAGTTTTATAAATTAATGTTCAGGAAAATTTTGCGCATCGTCTTCTAGGTCTAGATCTAAATGCTTATCATTGGAATATTATAAAGTGTAGTAGATCTATAAATTCGCTTAGCCAGGATATACTTTCTAGGCGGGAACGCGGGTTGGGGGGGGGGGGGAAGGAGTAAAAAATTTTCCATTGTTTTTTTTAAAATCTAACAGTCATTAATTATTGAGAGAAAAAAACAGTCACTCTATCAGTTGTATAAGGAATTATTGTGTTTTAAAAAAAAGTATTTTTATTGCTGTTTTTTTTTTTGTTCTTAATACAAGCTCTTGTTAAATAATGTAAATATTTTCTATACTGTATTGGTAACATTGAGGATTTTCTCAGCCAATATATTTCGTATCATTGTAGGGACACCAAGAATCCGTTGCCTCTTTTTACAAAGCTTATATCAACTCATTCGGTATGTCTGTCTGGAAAAACGTGTACAAGTTATTTCTCCCACACCTATTCTCGGGTCAAGCTGAAACTTCGCACAATTATTCATTGAAATAGACAAGACATGAATCAATAAAAAAAAGTAACCAATTAGACAATTAATTACTGGTAATTCATTATTTTGTTTAGCAGCAACAACGGAAACTAATACTTTGGTATTCACAGATATAGCTAAATTTGTTGGGTTTAGTCTCCTTAAATAATTGTTAACGCTATTTCTCCCTCACGTATTCTCCGATCAAGTTGATACTTTAAACAATTATATATTGTATCTAACAAAACATGAATCAATAAAAAAAAATAGTCAATTAATTATTGGTAATGAATTATTTTGTTTGATATCGAATAAGGGAAATAGCTTGTAATTATTGGTAGATATAGTTTTAAGGGCGGAGTTCTTCCCCTTTAGATAAGATTGCATTTTTCTTTTAAGTTTTTTTTTTATTTTAATGTTTGCTTGTTTGTTTTCTAATACACTGTTTAGGCAAAATGGCCACTTTCTGTCGATTTCTTAATTGTTGGACTTTCGGTTTAAAGAGCGCTAATTGATTGCATTTTTTTCCTTTCTTAATTCTGAGCCTTGCCACATTCATTTCAGAGTGAGCGTGTAGTCACTGTAGTGGCTTTAGTCACGTGACAGAAGCATTAACCATGATAAGGTGAACCGTGGTCACCTGACAGAACCATGGTAACCTTGGTCATGTGACAAAAATAAAGTAACATTGGTTATGTGACAGATACTTAATAACTCGATCCTGTGACAGAAACCTGGGTCACTTACAGGGTGTTAAAATCGGCGTCAGCTTTACTATACAACCCGTCTCACAAATAGTTTACCATATAATTTGCAGCCATTGTGACCTACTTTCATACTAATTAAAGTTTGATACTGCAACAATGCAGGTAAAAGTGGGTTACATATAGATAGACGTAGAAGATATATGAAGTATCAATGTGTATATACAAATCTACAGTACAATCCAAATCCATTTAATAGTAGGTCCTTCGCATGTAAGGCACTAAAAGAGTAAAGCATTGCAATAGGATGGCTGCCTGCTCGTGCGGTATGCGAGCTGGACTGTCGTTCGGACTTGTCGATGGTCACGGGTTCATAGTCTGTCCGCTGCTATGGCCCGTCGTTCTGCGGGAGGTTTGGACTAGGAAGTAAATTATCTTCAACCCTGAAAGAACATGTAAAACTTTTTTTTTAGTAAAGGAAACAACAAAGTTTCCACTGAAGGTTATACCAGGTACATTAACATATCTACATTCAAGGAATACGAAGATCAACAAACTACTCACTGTCACATCGTTTATGATTTATTCCTAAACAATGTCATGTAGAACGGCTATATCCGTTTCAACGGGTTTCCTTTAACATGATACGTTGCTCTTGGTGCTTTACAGCGTATTATTTACACATCTTATCTTATATAATACAGACGTTACTTCAAAAAAGAAGATGATTACGTCCTACGCGTCATGCATTCAGTCATGCATATTAACCAATGACTTAAATTCTGCCAAGTCACTGGTTTTCCTAGCTAGCTCAGGCAACCCATTCCATGCTCTAGTAGCACTAGGGAAGAAGGAGCGCTTGTACAAATTTGTCCTAGCATATGGGATGAGGAATAAGCTTTTATCTTTGTGTCTTTCAGAGTATTTACTTAAATTTTGTTTTTGTATTTGAAGATTATGGTTCAGTGTTTTATGTATAATTTATGAAACCTCGTTCACAAATTACTTGCGTACATAACAGCGTAAGCACTCTTAACAACCTGGAGGCGAGGTGGATGAGCGATAAAAGCGCTTTGCTTCCAAACCGGAGGTCCCAGGTTAGCATCCTGGTGAAGACTAATATTTTTTTTTACTTTCGGAATTCTTAGGGCGCCTCTGAGTCTACCCAGCTCTAATGGGTATCTCACATTAGTTGAGGGAAAGTAAAATGCGGTTGGTCGTTGTGCTGGCCACATGACACCCTCGTTAACCGCGGACCACAGAAACAGATGACCTTTACATCATTCCCCCCCCCCCCCCCCCCATAGATCACAAGGTCTGAAAAGGAGAGCTTTACTATACTCTTAAAAGCCTAGCTGATTAGCTCAAAATAAGCCCCTGTTAATAAATTGTACAGCTTTAAAGTTCACTAACTGCCATTTGGACAGTTATTGCAAGACGGTCCTCTTTGCTTTCAAGACCATATAACCATCACTACAATAGTCACCCCCCCCCACACCTTTTCATATTCTTTATAGTTTCCCACACTTATATTCACATTTTCCTTTTTATCAGCTATATTCATTAATTCGTAACGTAGGCCTAAATGGTTAATGCCGACTCCGGTAAGTCGGTCTCATCTGCATTATTGTTGCAAGAAATTTTTGACTGTTTTAATAACTGGTGTAGAGGCATTTACTTGGTAGAGGTAGAAGCGCATAGGCAGTCTTTTTTTTTTTTTTTTGGATTATAGATATAATATTATACAATATGTAGTCTATTGTATTTTCTTATTTCTATACAGATGTTAATATTTAATAATGTTTGAACCGGTACTTGATTTAGATCGAGATCACGCACTTAAATCTAAATTTGTACGTATGTTTTCAGTTAGCTTTACAATTTTAATTTGCCATTGTTATTTTTATGTATTATTGCCATTTCCGGTTATGATCGCTTATTTCTGTCTGCTTCTTTCGATATCGACTTCTGAGAGAACTATTGTCAGTATTGATAGTTGATAGAGATATAGAATGTAGATAAAATCTAATAATTTAGAAACTAGACTATTACGTATCACATGCACTATTATAATAATAATATCACAAACATTATAATATAATAATAATACTAGATTCTATACTACAGTCTAGTACAGTACAAAAGTAACAAGTTGCATGGAAAAAGTTTGTCTCTCGACTCTACTCTAACTAGCAGTAAAAATGCCACAGAAAAAAATAATTCATGATAATATTTTTTATAATGATGATTAAGAATAATTCAAAGCTCTAAAATTTGTGTGTAGAAGAATAGATGAAGGCCTATGTCTCCCATGATATGACATATTAAAACAAACCAAATGTAAAAAAAGCAATATTATATTAAAAATATATTATATAATTTATATACTAGATCTAGTCTAGACCTAACATTTTAGGCCTTAGCCTTAATTAAACTATTCTTACAATCAATGTTTGTTTTACATGTTTGGATGTTCCTTCAGAGTTGAAGATAGTTTATTTCCTAGTCCAAACCTCCCGCAGGACGACGGGGGATGGGAACGGGCAGGGTTTGAACCCTGGACCATCGATAAATCCAAACAACCAGGCAGCCATACAATATATTATAGATCTAATCTAGATCTAAATGTTCTATAAAGTGTGTATTAAATTTGCACAAGATAGATCTAGATTCTAGAACTATTTTAAAATGTGTGTGTATTATTTTTTTGCACTATTTCAGAATTTAAAAGAACAATCAGGAATACTCTTCTAGAAGTTCCATACAATTAAATGTTTTTAGAGGCTGGTCATGTGACAGCACATCATGATCAAAGCTGAAATGTTATCTCATTCTGAATCACCAGCATCCAAAGAAGTATCACAAATGGTTGCATACCAATTTAAGAACTGCTTGCCCCATTCAAAAGGGGAATCACAGCTCCATGTTTTAGCCTTCCAAGGAGAAAGTGATAAGCTGAAGCAGTTGCTGATACTTATTCGAGCTGAGCCGAATCGCCTGAATGCTATCAATCAGCGTAATCGCCTGGGCTGCACTCCTCTGAGACTTGCAGCAACAAGTTGGTGCTGTTTTTTTTTTCTTTTTTCATTGTCTGTATTGATAAACTATTACACTTTTTGTGTGTGTATGTGGCGTGGAGGATTTGGGGCTAGTGAAGTCTTTTTAACATTTTCATTATTGACTAAATTTGATAAACTATTTTTTAACTTATTAATTTACTGTTTATGCCCTTGTGGCTTGGGAACATAAGTAGGCAAGCCCTAACCTCGAACCCCCAAGGAAAGAGGAAGAGAGGGACGGCCCAGGAATACATGGCGCCACGATCTGGAAGCAGATGGGCAAAACGTGGGGACAGTTGTAGAGACTCGCCCAGAACCGAGATGCCTGGAGGAAGCTGGTTGGTGGCCTATGCCACAGAAGGGACCACAGGCAGAGATGAGTTGAGTCATGGCTACTGAGCATTAGGATCTAGGTTTTTATTGTCTAGCAATTATGATTTTCTTGACTGGGTAAAGATGGTGTTTTTAAGCTGATTTAACTCTTTCACTCCTAACTGACGTTGATTTGACCATATTACATTTAATTAATTTTTGGTTTAATAAACTTTAATTTGTGTTTTATAAAAGAGCATGCATTCTTCTATAATTATATACTATACCTAATTTAGCATTTCCTAATTACATTTTAAAAAGTTATTGAAGTTTAGCTACTGAAACACAAATGAGCAAAATGAATGATTCCATCGGAACGTTGAAAATAATTACGGAGAGAAAGAGTTAAACTCATTACTACAATCCCAAGATTCTGTCCTGGAGAGAAGGATCTATTCTATGCTACAACAAAAACTAAATGGTTGGATGTGCATGTATGGTCTGTGTTGTAGATGTTTCAGACATTTCTTCAGAGATAAATATTATTACATGTTAGTCCAAACGCCCTCCAGGACTACTGGGTATGGAAGTGGGCAACTCTGTAGTTTGGTGAACTCCATATCTACATTAAAAACTCAAGAGATAACTGACCACTAAAATAAGTCAGACCTTTTCTGGCTGTCTTGAAAGTTGACTTTCAGATAAAAAAAAGATATTATAATAGTATTTTTTAATTTAAAAAGTTCCCTTTCAGACCTTGGGATCTATAGGGCAGATGATATATAGGTCATCTGTTTCTGTGGCCTATAGTTTATGATGGTGTTATGTGGCCAGCATAACAGCCAGCCGCCTTTACTTTTCCCCAACTAATGTCAGGCACCCATTAGAGCTGAGTGGACTCAGAGGCACCCAATGATCCTGAAATTAAAAATCCCAGTCTTCACCTGTCTTCTTTTAACAGATTTTTTGTAATTTTTTTTTACCAAACATTAATGCTTAAAAATATAAGTGCCAGAGTTAGATTTCTTAATGGGTTGCCTGAGCTAGCCAGGAAAACCAGTGACTTGGCTGAATTTAAGTCATTGGTTAATATGCTTGACTAAATGCATGACGCGTAGGACGTAATCATCTTCTTTTTTGAAGTAACGTCTGTATTATATAAGAAAAGATAAGTTTTTCTTTTTTTTTATTTATTTAGGTGGTCATCTAGATTGCTTGAATCTGCTTCTGGAGGCAGGAGCCAGTGTGGACATCTCTGATGTCAAGTGCCAGACTCCACTTTTTGTTGCCATCAAGAACCGCAGATATGAATGTGCAGAGAAACTTCTTCAGGCGGGAGCTTGTCCAGAAGGGGATAGTAGTAATTCTTCCACCCCTTTGTATGTTGCCTTCATGAACAGAGACCTTCGGTGTCTCTTGGTAATGATACAGTTTAATCATCACATTGAATATTTAACATTATTTAAATCATGGAGTTAGTTAACTGTACTATCCAATACTATTAACTGTTTCACTACTAACTGACGATATCAACATTGATTTGACCCCATTTACTTGAATTGATTTTTGGTTTTATAAACTTTAATTTTTGTTATATAAAAAGAGCATGCATTCTTCTGTAATTATATACCTAATACAACATTTCCAGATTACATACAAAAAAGTTTTTGAAGTTTAATCATAACAGGGTAGTGAAACACAAATGAGCAAAATGAATAATTCCATCAGAACATGGAAAATAATTACGGAGAGAAAGAGTTAAGAGCTTTAGAATTTTCTTGACCTTGTTGGGCAAAAGAAGAATTATTTACTAGGATCATCATGTGATACCAAGATAGTCAAGTAAACTTTGGTGGGATACAAAAACATCTTTTTGAGGCCTAATGGTCCTTAGAATATGTAAAGTATATTTCACAAGTCTCTGCAGTCAATAGTTGACTAAAAGACAGCTAAAATCCACCTTCAGGCTAACTCTTCATAACAAGAATCTGATATCTATTTCAGCAGTGTACTGTAGTGTGGTCTTCAAATTCTGAATAAAAATACCTCACTACATTTTGGTCTCTAACAACATTCCATTTATAGAAACTAATCAACAGGTTCAATGAATCAAGCTGTATAAGTCATAACAATGTATACTTTCATCTTATTTCTCAGTTACTGTTGGAGTATGGAGCTCATCCGGATCAATTAACTCACTCAGTCCAGTTTCTGCCCACCAAGTACACACCAAAAATAACCTCACTACGAGCAGCAGTGGATTATTTAAATGGTCCTGAAGACACTTACAAAGCTGTGAGAGCTTTGCTAATAAGAGGATGCAACATAGACAGTAAATCAATCTTTTGCTTAAAAATACATATCCATAGCTTTTTATTCTGAAAACCATACAAACTTTTTTGTGTGTGTTCTAATCCAAGTTTTTTATGGGTTTTTTCTTTCTTTGTGAGTTGAATGAAACACTTTAATTTTCCAAGCTGAAATGCTACATGAAGTGGTCAGGAAAAGGAATCACTTAGAGCATTTCAAATGATATAAATGACTAGATACCCAAATTTGTATCTGCAGGATGTAATAAATGTGCTAAACAGAAATAAAGAGATAAAACTGTAATACAGTTTGATGCATTTCTGATGTTGGGATTAAAAAAAAAAGATTTTGATAAAATTGTATTATTAAGTTTATTTTTAATGTTCATATTTAAATAATTCTGACACATTTTTTTAAAAAAAGTAGTGATGTTGTTTTTTTTAAATTTTACAAAGCTTATATCAACTCACTCTCTATCTTTCTAATACACATTTTGAACACATTGTTTCTCCCACTTCCCATTTTGTGGATCAAGTTGAAAATTTGCACAATTATTTCATGTGTTGTTCATGAATCAATAAAAAAAATTAAACAAGTGGTTAATTAACTAGTGGTATTCAATTTATTTTGTTTGATACTGAAAAAGAAAAATAACTCTTTCAATATTGATATATATATATACATATATATATATATATATATATATATATATATATATATATGGATGTGATTGTGGAGTTTTTCCCCTTAGATGATTTTTTTTTTTTAAGTATTTTTTTTTATATTGTACTTGTTTTTCTTTAAAGCCATAAACTATCATATTTATGTCTTCAGACTTAGTTAAATTAAACATTATATATTTGCTGTTCATTTAAATCTATCTTTATTCCAGATGAATATTTACATCACAGTAAGCTTATATAATTTAACCTTCAGTAGCACTAGCTAATACATGACATGAAAGCATGTATTGCATAACCTAATTCCTGTCTGCTTTTATCCAGAACATCTTAGTAGAGGGAGGGAGGTCTGGGTCAAAGTAGATCCTTTTCATTGGAGAAGGAGCACCTGTAAACATATGAAACTTGTCACTGGATAATTTATTTGCAAAAAAAAAAAAAAAAAAGCTTTATGTTCTGACATAGACTTAAACATTGATATGGTAATTCCAGTATATTGTCAGGGTTTCAATCTCTAACATATAACTTTGTTTATGTACAGATTTCACATACCATAGCATCATATATCAAGACAACGAGAGGCTGGTAGACCTTTTGTACAACTTTGGCCTAGACTCAACAACCAGAGATGTCAACAACAGACTAGCCAGTGAACTTGATCTCAATAATCAAGCAAAAAGAAAACTCTGTTTATTAAGAAGTACGTTTTCACACTGCCTTTTTTTTGTGTTTGTAAAGAATAAAAGAATCTTACAGTAAAGTTTATTTTCAAAAGTACCTTACAAACGCAATTTAAAATAAGTTCATTTCAAAACCTTTTTATCATTTTTTTATTTTTACAAAGTACCCCTTTCAATCTATAAGGCAGATGATGTAAAGGTCATCTGTTTCTATGACTGACGGTTAATGGTAGTATCATATGGCCTGCACTACAACCAATCTGTTTTACTTTCCCCAACTAATGTCGGGTACCCATTAGAGTTACGTAGACTTCGGGGCATCTAATAATAGCAGCTTTAAAATCCCTGCCTTTACAGAGATGTGAACCTATGGTTTGGAAGCCAAGCACTTTACCTCTCAGCCACCCTACCCCCTTTCAAAAATTTAAATTGATGTATTATTTGCATTAAAAAATATATATTAAATTTCCTTTAATAATTTTGATTTCCTTAACCCTTAAAGGACTGAGCTTTTTTACAATGAGTGCTTACAAAATGGAATTACATTTCTAGTATTTAGAGGCTAAACAACCACATGCGTCCTAAGAGTTAAGGATGAGGACAATGAGCTGAGATAGTTATCAGAGCAATCTAGTTGCTTCCACTTTATTATTGAACACCCTTGTCTTTTGCTCTTTATTTACCCATGGTTTGTCATTAGTGCTTGAGAATGAGTGCATGACCTAGCCCCTGTGTGTTATTGTCTGCAGTGGAAACATTAAAGAAGGGGAAACAAACACATTAAGTATTGCTGATAAGATAAAATAAAACACACACACACACACATGCAAACAACATCCTTCAGACTGCAGGCTTATTAAAATAAAGCACACACACACACACAAACAACATCCTTCAGACTGTGGGCTTATTTATCAAAAACTGACTGTAATGATTGACTCAATTTGTTTTTTTACCCCCACTCTTTCTTTTATCTAGCCACACCCAGAAGTTTGTTGTCTGCCTGCAGAGTGGCTATTATTTCCTGTCTAGCCAAGCCCAGAAGAAATCTGTGTGTTTTGGATTGCCTGCCCCTGCCAGCATCAATGGTTTCCTATTTGAAATTTAATGATGTATGAGGGTTAGTGTACAAATGATGAATTCATCAATTGAATTAAGAAACAAATACTTGTGGATATGACCAGTCCAGTTTGCCCCTTTCAAACTTCATCCCTCAGCCACACCTTCAAACTAACCACAATTGTTTTTTCACTTAGATGGTTAACACTTCAGGAACCAAAAAAAAAAAAGCCACAAGTCAAAATTTGTGTACTTTGTTTGTTTGATGTTTGATTGAACTTTGCGCACTCACTTTAACTTATGAACTAGTTATTAAAAACCTTTTTTCTTATTTATTGGGTCATATGTGCTAATGGTTTACATTTTCAAATTCCAATTTATCATTTCATTACCAATAACTTTGATTAGGGTAAGATGTGGAATTATAAATGTTTTTCTGGCAAATGCATAGCATTTGTGTTGTTTTTTTTCTGGTTCTGTGACAGTTTGTGTTCCTTAAGAGCCAGAAATGATTAAAGGCAGCTATTAAAAAAAAAGAGGGGGGGGGGGGTTTTGAGAAGAAATGTTCTAATGGACCTTCACATTGACTTTGCATAACTGGAGAGGGATTTTGACTCTTTCGCCTTCCCTGCTCCTGTAATATTAATCACTTTGCAATATCGGCCAGGAGGAAGAGAGAGGTTTGAGTGAAGGAAATAAATTTGCTACCAATTGTTGAAATCATTCCTGACCAAGCCAAACCCCAATACATTTTGATGTGTTCTGTCTCTTGAATTGATGCTATTCAGTTTTGTCTTTTACAGCACTTATCTCTGTTTTAATTAGTTTTAAAGTTATTTTAATTTGGGACACATCTAGCCAGTGATTTGTATAATACTTATTCTATTTATTTTTAAAAGATTTTTTTTCAACTTTAAAAAAAAAAAATAAACAATGCATTCTGGTCATCGCCTCTCATTTGCAATAGAATTCCTCGTCTTTCCTCCCAAGCAAAAGAAAAACTATCAAAATATAAAATGTATTTTATAAAATCAACAAAAAAACTTATTTAAGGGGAAGAACCACAAAAATCACTGCCATATATCTCAGTGCTTCAGTGTTTAACACCATTTTTTCTATGTAAAACAAAACTAGTGTTTTGATTTACAGATAATGAATATATGATTCTTTTTTTTTTCTTTGCAATAATAACTTTGTAATTGATGTTAATTTTTTGATTGAATGTGATGTCATTGACTATAAATAGTTATGAAAAAATTTGTACTTGATCCGAGAATGGGAAGTTGGACAAATTATTTACTAAATGTAATAATTAGGGAATAATTCCACCCACATCTCTTTATACTTTAGGATTTATTACCAAACAAAATAATTAATTACCAATGATTAATGAACTGTTTGGTTAATTTTGATTTTTGACTGATTCATGTTTTGTTTGGTACAATAAATAATTGTGTAAAGTTTCAACTTGATCTGAGAATGGGTGTAGGAGAACTAACATCTACAAAACTTCTACCAGACAGAGTGAGTTGAAATACACTTTTAAATAAGTAACAGGGCTAACACAGAATCTTTGTATCATAATTGTAGAATCAAGATGAAACAGCAAATAACTTTTTCTTGCACCAACAAAATGGAGCACTTTTTTTCCCCCTGTATTTCCACCTATGTAAATAGTTGTAATCAGTTAAAATATTACATATTTTATAAAAGATTTGTTTCATTAAATTAATTGTTTTATTAATTTTAATTTTATACATATACGTATATGTAGATATATATTTTGATGTGATCCCACCTATTTTTTACTTTGTTGATACAGAAAAATATATATCTCTTTACTGAGCTCTCTTGTTATATAATTTTGGATGTAGTATTTGATATTCTCTTGTTCTACTCTAATGTGTTCAGTATTACTTTTTATTACTTCACACTTGTAATATTTATTTTCATCCTTGACCATATTGCATTGTATGAGGAGTGAATCTCACATTTCTGACTTTAACAAACATTCAGTATTGTACATCATAACGTGTAGGAGAATGACAAGGGCTTTTCTTTGTTGTACTTTTTAAAAAGTTATATGTTCTGCACCTTAACTTATCCTTGCACTTGTTACTGGGCCTGTCTGAAATAAGTTAAAGCACTGCTAATGACACTAGCTAACCCTAATAGGCGATAAGTCACATTTATCTGTCCTAATAAAACTGGTTAAGGAAAAATGATTTCATCTACTGGGATGCGTGGTCCAGAGGCTAAGTATGCTTGAACTTGGCTTAGCTACCTATGAAGGGGGCTCGAGGTTCAACACCTGAATCAGGCAGAGTTATGATTACTCAGCGCCTAAAGGCAGCATGGAAAACCTCCTAGATACCCCCTCCCCCCACTGGTCCACAAATGAGATTGGACCATAGCACTCTGAGCTTGCTATAAGAATGAAAGTAGCGCTATATAAAAAGCTGTAAGTAATTCATTTATCTTTTCAAATATTCCTTCTCCTGGCTTATCTGCTTTTTCTTTATTGTATGGAGCTAGAAGCTTTTATTGCTGAAACAAAGGATTAAACATGATGTGTAACATATAATAATAGCAGTACAAAGTTTATTGAGAGTAGAAGGTGAAGAAAATATGGGGAAACACTGATAAGCCCTGTCAAGGGCACAAACCATGATCCAGTGCCTAGCAGCGACCAAGTACCAATGCAACTTCTCCTTTGATTATCCAGCTCTCAAATAAAAAAAAAAGCTGTTGTTATCTGGCCTCCACATTGCTACTCGGGTCAGGGGATTATGTGCACCTCCTAGAGCCGGCCCACATCTTTGTCCATAATCCTCCTCACAAGCAATTCTATATTTAGAGTCAACACAAATTGGAATCTGAGGCTTCTTCCACAAAGACCAAAATGAGACGTTGACATTAATACATCATGTTTACTCTTTCTTTATGGTACATGAGTTGTTTTTTATTTGCATTTTAAGGTATACAAGTAAGGAGCAGTTAGCTTTTGTAAAACATTTATTTCACTTCATCTTATCCTTAGGTTAAAATAGAATGATCAAATTATTCAAAATTATCTCAGTTATGCATTATCTAAGAATAAATTTGAAAATGAAGCCTTAATTGGGCACTGCAATATATATTTGATACCAAGTTTGGTAACTGTGATTGAGCTTGTTCTATTTTTTAAAATCCTTTTAGAACTTGTGCAACCTAGATACAATGCTATAGAATGCATTACATTCTATAGGTTAGACCAGGGGTGCCACTTTTCCGGAATAACCCGGAAATCCGGTTTTGAGGGGTCCGATTTTCCCCCCCCCCTCCGGGTTTGCCTTCTACAATTTTGTAAAAATCCAGGGTTTAGTTGATTTAGACTTTTTCGAAATTTCTGGTCATTTTCCCCCGTTAATTTTAGTTTGTTAGTTCCGATCGCGCGAGCCGCCATTTTAAAACAAAATCGACCAGTCTCATATCTCGCTATTCGCGAGACTTTCACTTTGCATGCGCACTAAGCTTTATTTACCGGTACAGTATTTTTTTTTTTTAAGTGACAAAAAAGTGTAAACATTCTAGATCTAGATCTATAAAGAATTTCTAGATCTACGGAACGCGCCTCGAATCGGCTCGATTTAGAGTCTAGATCTATTTCTATGATCAATCTAGATCTGATCTAGACTGTAAAGTCTTGTATTTAGTATAGATATAGTCTAGATCTACTCGCGTACCTAGCGGCTAGTCCTAGATCTAGAAATAGAAAGAAAAAAAAATTCACGAGTGAGAATTTTTTTTTTTTTCGTGTTTTATATTTTAAAATTTGTATAGGTTCCATATAGACATAGAGCCTTAGCTTATGTCAAGAGTATTATAGAAGTAGGATCTAGATTTAGGATATTTATATCGTTTTTAGATCAGAACTAGAATCAATGATTGAAGAATTAAATTAGTAAGTTTGCGTTCGCCTGAAGGCTAAAAAAAATAGATCGATTGGTCAATAGATTTATACAAATAAATTATAATTATGTATAGGCAGTCCAGCACATTCTAGCCATCTAGGTCTACATTTAAATATTAGAAACTAAATCGTAATGTTCATTTTGGAGTAGATCTGTACTAAATCTCAAAATCAATTTTATCTTGTTGCAATAGATTTACAGGTCCATGCATGTACATTGATGGAATCAGTTTTATCAATGTTGATTAAAGTAGGCTGCTTCAAAGGAATAATGAGGGAAAAAATGTTAAGAGAGAAACATCATTTAAAATAACTGTGTGTTTGGGGGGGGGGGTTACAAACATTGTTAATATAAAATTGTACTAAATCCTCTTAACTTGTATTACAAGCTTTATCAATAAATACACACAAACTCTATTTATTATAATGATAGGCTTACTAATTACATATTTAAAACATGGGGGGCATATTATGATACAGATCTAGGTAGTAATTTAATACTGTTCTTCTTTCGTAAAATTTTGGTGCTTAAATTGTATATGCGGTACGTTTCAGGGTTGGTAAAGTTTGGGGTTTATGATTTCAGGGTTTGTCAAATTTGGAAATTCTGGTTTCAGGGTTTACTTGGTCTCATGGGTGGCACCCCTGGGTTAGACAATCTAATATCATTTTATCCTTACAAGTTTAGCTATTCCTTATTATACTTCTGGGCAAGTAATATATTTAAAAAAAAAATATAATACATTAGTTGTAGCAGTTGAATAACTGACTCGTTTATTCATTGGTCTTATTGCAATCATGTCATGTGACACTCTGTTCCACAAGTGCAATTATTTACTAGTTTTACATTGTTGACACAATTTCTCTGTTTCAAACTGAACAAAAATGTTGCATTTATCTAGAAACTATGTCTACACATTTATTTTTTTTTTTGTATAGATTCTTCTCTGCAATACAGGAAGTGAGTTATGACACTGTGATCAATGAATGTTCACTTATTTATACATCACCTTACATTTTCAAGCAATAAAATGTTTATCAAGTCTAACTGAGTTTATTTGGTATTTGTTCAAAGTGATTAGCTTGTGTTTGTTTGAGTAATGGCATAGCGTTGACAGAGGATTTGTTAAAGCCCTGTTGACAATATGAATATTAAAACCCTGCAACAGGATGAATCTTTTTATCCATTTAATTTACAAATAATAAAAACATCAAAAATACTTCTGTTTAAATCACAAAGCTTATAGGAAGTGTTGTTGTATCAATTAGTTTGGATCAGACATGTTTGTAATAGAGCTTGACCAACAACAATACATGTGTGAGATTAATAATTTTTCAAATTGTTTTTGTTTAGTGCTATTTTATGCTTTAGCTTTTTCAATACACAATCTTATCACTAATTGGGGGAGAGAAAGGGGTGGGGGGTGGTAGGGATATTTGGGTGGATTTTACCTAATTGGTTTTTAAAAGCATGCATTTACACACAAAAAAAATGGGTGAATTACCTGAATTTGAACTTGCGGCTCATGCCTCCTAGGGCCAACATGCTTACCACTCTGCTAGTGAGGTACTTATGACTAGAGAAAATTGTGTAGTTATATATTGTGTTTCAGTTAAGAGTGGCTACCTATAAATGAGACTAATTCAGCTTATAAACCACTTCAGTCAAGTACAATTTCTTTCCCTTGTTAAAGATACCAAACAAAATAATTAATTACCAAGAGTTAATTAACTAATTGGCTATTATTTTTTAAAAATTTATTGATTCTTGTGTTGTCAGGTAAAAGAAATAATTGTGCACAATTTCAGCTTGATCTGAGATTGGGTGTTGTAGAAATAATGTGTACAAATGTTTTACCAGACGAGTGCATTGATATATGCTTTGTAATTACTTGTTGGTGCCTAACTGTTATAATAATAAAGATTGTCTTCAGATCCAAAGACTAAGTAAAAGTCAAGTAATTCACTGGGCTATCAGTCCTAGCTGTGATCTACAATTCTCACATTCTGTTGCTGGTGGTCGAGTCAAGTTCCTGTTTCATCATCTGTGCTTGACTCGGCTTTAAGTAATATTAAATATTGCACAGCCTGCGCTAAATATTTTTAAAGCATTATGTACACTAAATCATTCATAGAGAGGCAGCTGTGAACAACAGATATATATGACAATGTCTTTCATAGCTGTGAAATAATAGGTGCTGATACTCAGTGATTAGGTGCCGGAACTTAGTGATGGAATGCCTAACTTTAAACTACTAATATATTAATAATAAACGTTAAAATACAAGAAAAGTAATGATTTTTTCCCCACATTGAAAAAGCAGGTACGCCGTACCGGTGCGTACCCTCACAAAAAAAGCCCTGTATATACATAAGCACCGGTATGGTGTACCGGCACATTTTTAATAAAAGTATTACTTTTCTTGTATTTTAAGTATATTATTAATTTTTAGTAGTTAAAAGTTAGGCAATCAACTACTGAGTACCGGTACCTATTTTTTTTTTCTACAAAAAAAAAAGGACTGTATATAGTCTATATATATATAAATATATATATATACAGGGCTTTTTTGTGACAGTACGCACCGGTACGACGTACTGACACCTTTTTGAAAAGATTTGAAAATACGTTGTATTACGCATATTATTAATTTTTAGTAGTTAAAAGTTAGGCAATCAACTACTGACTAACGACACCCAAAAAGCACTATATATATACATATACACTATATATACTATATATATCTATGAACAACAGATTTATATGGCAATGTCTTTCATAGCTGTGAGCAACAGATGTATATGGAAATGTCTTCTACAGCTGTGAACAACAGATATATATATATATGGCAATATCTTGGATTGCGAAGATTAAGGATGAGTGCATTGTTTCACATGGCCATGCAAACCCAGTTGTGAGAACATCAGATACTTGTAGCTTTTAAATCAAAGTTTCCATTTCCTAATTTGGCTGCTGACAAAGGCTATAGAGCCCAGTCTGACCCAAGGCTATCGAGCCTAGTCTGACCCAAGGCTATAGAGCCCAGTCTGAATTTAAGCTTTATATAATATCCCTGCTTACTTTTATAAGTAGTTTGGTACAATTATCCTAATGAAAATAAAAACATAATAAGAAGAATTATTTGTTTCTTTTTTTTTTTTTTTTTTAATGTGCAACTTAATGAAAAGTCAAAACTACACAGAAAGAAGTGCCCAAATTTTAAAAAAGGAAATTCAGGAAATCATTTATAAAAACCTTGAAATGATAACAAGAAACATCATCTAGACCTAAGCATATTACATATTTACTTAAAATGATATAGACCATTCAATCATAATGATATACTAAGTGGGCAATAATACAATAATCTGGGACACAAAATTTAAAAATGAAATTAAATTACAATTTTATAACATAATAGCAATGTAAGTGATGGAAATTTAAAGCTCATTGACTACACTGGAACAAGAAAAGTCCATAGTATAGGTGTCACCAGATTTAGGACATACAATGGAACAAAAATTATACAGAATGACTATAGTTACAAAGAAGTATTTTTATAATTCTTCTTTACCACAGCTCTATAAAGTCTTCTATATTAAAAGACTAGTAGACTAGAAGTAAGGATTGTTTTTATACACAATGACTATTATAGCAAAGCATTTTCTTTATAAATACTGTACAATGAATAAGATAGCCTGGTCTAGTAGCTTTTACTGCTAGTGTTCAGTAGTCTTATGTGGATAGATGTAGCAGCATTGCTATATACTAAGTTCATGGGTCATGCTAATTACAAAAGGTCAAAGTTCATCAGCTAATGCCTTTAATATTGAGACTTTCTTGAGGGATAAATGTTGTTTCCAAGCAGATTATTTCTTTCATCAACCGATGCTAGAAACAAAATGTTAACAAGCCTCAAATGATAGCCAAATAAACAGAGACTGATTACTTCATATATTCTTCAGAGATCCATGCGCTTCTTGTGCCTGCTTTTTTCCTTTAAATATTGTGGGTTGCAGACCTGTTAAGTACACAGACCAAAGATTTGCAACTCACTCCTCATCGACCTCCAAACTGTAATCAAACTGTAATTCACTACATTCAAGAAGAACATTACCAATTTCCAGTTCAATACTTTTCAATTAGTTTGCCTTTTGAACTATTGTTTTGTTTCTCAATCTCTCATAGTACCTTAAATTACACTATGTTTGTTAACTTTGCTGTATATTGAATTATTATTTTTCTACATAATGCAAAGTAAGCAGACAATAAATACATAGAAAAAAAAAAAACAACTACTCAATTCAGCCTGTTAATTTATTAAACTAATTTCTAAAGAGCCTAAATATATCTGAGATATTCCTTTTCCTATTATGTGCTTTACTAAACCAATCTGTAAATATTGAGCATTATGTGATACAACCATCTTGTTAAATGGTCTATGTGAGCGAGGGTGTTCAATGAGGCAGATGACTCTCAAGTTGAACACATGTGAGTGATGATTTCATTACGACCACAATATATAATCCCAGCCATTAATAAGATCCTATTCGATGGTTTTTAAAGCCAAGCATTTCAAGATCATCTGTCACATCAATACTTTAGATTTATTTTATACAGATGTTTGTATTTCAACATAAAGTAAGAATAGTTACTTCAATATAAAGCATTGTAGCTGTGTACAGATCAAAATATCGTATGGAATCATTAGCCAGAAAACTTAAAACAAGTTTCAATAACTATAAGAAAAAAACCTGTAACAAAACTGTGTGGGTGCACTAAAGGAAGGAAGTGTGTGTCTGCTGGACAAAGGGAAGGGAGGAGTTAGTGCCTACTGCTAGTAAAATAAAATTGTAATAATTCCAACCAAAGCCAAAAGCAATACCAAGATTTTTTCTTATCTCCTTATTACTTGTACATAGACAGTTCGTGAGTTCACACATGTATTCCATCGAAAACAAAAATACAGTTCATATAGCACAACAGCTCAGCATTGCTAAAAGCAATCCTGCTATATGTACAGAAAACAAGATCAAACGTTTTAAATGATACAAGAAGGGAGATAAAATAACATTTTCTATTCATTATCACAATTGATTTCATATCTCCTCTTATGGACACAGAGAATATGTTTTACAGCACAGTATCAAAGTACTGTAGTTTTCATATGCAACACTTATCAAGATGTCAAAGTACTTCAGTCTTATTATACAAAACATATATCAAGATGTCAAAAGTACTTCAGTCTTATTATACAAAACATAATATCAAGATGTCAAAGTACTTCAGTCTTTCTTATACAAAACATATCAAGATGTCAAAGTACTCCAGCCTTCTTATACAAAATATATATCAAGATGTCAAAGTACTTCAGTCTTATTATACAAAACATATCAAGATGTCAAAGTATTTCAGTGTCTTCCTATACAAAACATATCAAGACATCCAATTAATAGAAAAAACAAAAAATAGGCAAATTAAACAATAAAAAATAAAACATTATCATCAAACATTAGGTAAAGAATACGTTTATAATGTACACAAGTTAGTCACAGCCTTGGATATTGAGTGTTTCAATTAATAGTTGTTTTTTTTAATATTGTATGTATCCCCACTGTACAGATTATTGCACTAATACATTCCTAAAGTTAAATAACTGTTAAAACCTGAAGTAGGCTATACATCGACAGAAAAATAAAACTTATGGATATTTATAGTTGAAGCTTTCTAATTCAAATTTGTTCATTGATGTTAGTAAATACAAAATAAAATTTTTTGACAAAACTATCTATGTATTTAGGTTAACACAAAAATAGTTATGCAGGAACAGAAAGAATAAGGGATATTTTTCTTCATGATCAAACTTTCTATGGTAACCTTTAACTGAGTCTCATTACTTCAATGTTCATCAAAATGTGGTTAAAACTTCTCCGAACTGTATCAGTAACTTTTTAGAGCTGCATAAATCAATTCCACGCTGAGCCATTCGCCAGCACTGATGCATTTAGAATTGTTTTGCACAAAATATTTTCCTTGCAGCAAAGATTTTCCATCAATAATAGTCATGCTATCTTTAACACAAACATATCTGTAAAAATGAATTGAAGATAATTTTCTTTTAGAATTTATGACAAAGAAAAGCCTCTTACTTCAATCCTTACTGAAAAATTTAAACTAGTACGTCAACTGGTCACATTATGATGACATTTTGAAAACAATTCTACTAAGAAAATGGCAGGAAAAAAAAGTATGAAGAAATTTATTTAAATAAAAATGCAATACCTAACTGCTTTGATAGAAATAAGTTAAAAGCTAACTTGATACTTACCTAGGTAAGTTTTATTCCTTTACAAAGTTATTGATCATCCAGCCCAGGACTTGACGATCAAACCCACAGGAGAACAGGTTACAAGTAGGGTTGCCTTCTGCCCATGCTACAGAACACACCATCCTGGCATGACCCTGGATTTAGGGAAAAGTAGAAATCACATTAGCACCACATGCTGAGTGAAAATATATATGTGTATTATGTCAATGAAAGGTAGGTAGGAATGTTCATCAGAGTTTGAGTATGTTCATCAGATAATATTTATAAAAACTATAAATAAAACAAAACTAATACATGCATAGATAAAACATACTAAATTGACATTAGGATTTTTTATAAATTTCTTTCTTAGAAAAGTAAACAAAAAAATAATATAAAGTAAGAAAAAGAATCTAATCCAGGTTTGTTCCTATCTTTATAAAATGATACTTGAATGAGAAAGTACTAGTATAATAAAGTAAGATGTCTTTAAGACTTGGCCATATAGAGGGCAGATGAGAAAAGCTAGTAGCATATTATTTCCCTTACAGCCAAACATTATATTTCATTGTATTTCTTAGGTCATCATTGATGAGCCTTTGAAAAAATGTTATTTAGACAAAAAAAAAAAAGTAAAGTTAAGGAAGAAATATAAATAAATGCTTTGTTAACTAGCCTTTGGCATGTGGTGTAGCAGAGGTATAAAATCAATTATTACAATTCAAAAAAAAAATTGAATGAAGGAATGGACTTTTTATATTTACTAATATTTTACTAATATTTACTAATACCAAAAAATAAAGAAAATCTGGTTAAAAATAAAATATCCAATGTTAAAATAGTTTGTGAAGGTGTAAGTTTCTCTTATTCGATATTTACCTGAGTGTTAGTTCTGGGCAGTCTGCCGATACGAACACCATTGATGTCATACAGCCTAATGTTTCTGTTGTCATGTGGTATGGCGATGATATTCTGAGACTGTGACACTGACAGCCTAGGAGAAGAGAGAGAGAGAGCACAAAGTATAAGGACTGTGTTAGGAATTCATATGCTTGCTTAAAATGTGCATGTCTGTCCACCCCCACCCTATTATCTTACCAATACATGAACAATCCCTATCTCCGAAACCACCATGACATCAGATATACATCAGAGAATACCTAAGTGGTCTTGCTGATGGGCAGAACTCCCCTCCTGAGCTATTCAATTCAGTCATTGGCCTATTTTCACTGCCACAAAATTGACTAGCACTCTGCCTAAGTGAAAAGATTGGCTGGTCTATTCATCTTGCCAATATTTGTTAACCTATCGCAGGTGACCCATATAAACCTCTAAGTCCCAATTTCTTTAGCTATTTTTTGTCACCAAAGTATCTGTTTCCTAATTCTTAAATGTATGCTGGTTTATGGTATACTGTTAGACCACTTAGACCTAACATGGCCAAATCTAATTAAAGATTTTATACTGATGAAACTAAAAAAAAACCCAAATTAAAAAAAAACTTTTTACCATTCTAGGTTTTAAATAAAATGTCTGATGACACCATGTTCATAATTTGGTATTTTTCAAAAAAAAAATTAGACTCAACCCCCTACCCCACCCAAAATCAAATGGTACTATTGACGTATACCTATTGACTTCAGAGTCTGTTCTTATGGCTGCTATAGGAGATCGCATGTTTCTCATGTCCCACACTTTCACTGTGCGGTCATCACTTCCAGAAACAACTTTATCACCACTAGCAAACACAGATGATGTCACCTGTCTGAAAGAAGAGAACAAGGTTTCACATTTCTGCAAAGAATAGAATGGTCCCAACAATCAATGGCAAGTACAAAGTAAAGGATGATATTGTGTCCTTCCCAAACCACCATTTAATAGTAACTTTAAATAACAACGTAAATAACAATGTCCCACAGATGATGAAATAAAGAACAAAGTAAATGACAATATCACACAGATGATGAACTAACTGAGTGTGTCCTTGAAACACATTCACCAACATAGATGGCGCCCGGAAGTCCCACAGCCTGAATGTGGTATCCTTAGAAGAAGTCAACACAAGTCTCTGGCTCTGGTCTGCATGGACATCTGTCAATTCTTGATCATGACCTAAGGAAATTAATACAAGACAAATATATATATATAATATATATTAAAAGATTATTAACATAGCAATTTTATTATGCCACCTACAGTCCAATTTGGAGATTTACACTGACAATTATTAAGTTTATATATATTTTTTAAGCCAATAATGAATTGTTTAGTTAATGGAAGACAGAGTTCTGCAGAGTGGAGTTTAGAAGACATCATTTATAACACTAGATGACATGGTTTATAACACTACATGATATGGTTTATAACACTAGATGACATGGTTTATAACACTACATGACATGGTTTATAACACTAGATGACATGGTTTATAACACTACATGACATGGTTTATAACACTACATGACATGGTTTATAACACTACATGACATGGTTTATAACAATATATTTAAGCAGGCATATATCTCAAAATATGTTGAAATTTTGTTAACAATTTTAATTCTATACTGAAAAAGTATGAACATTACAGTCTAAGACTGATGTACAGTAGAACATTGTTTATCCAGACATCATTATCCAGAACATCAAATATCAGGACAGACTTTTTTTTGTTTTTGTTTAACAGTACAGTATCTAAGTGGTCTTGCTGATGTGCAGCGAAAGATCAGTGATTATTTCTCTCAATAATGGTAGGATAAAGTTATGTTTTCTTGTAGAGTTTAATTGAATTTCATGTTTATGTACGTCACAATTCACCCATTTGAATTTTCTTTATATTTTTGGTCAAATGGACCATTTATAACATTCTGCATTCAGTTATCTGGATGATGTATTATTCGGACAGACACATGTTCCCAATTAATCTGGATAATCGACCTCCTACTGAACTATAAATCTGATCTAAAGATTTCAAAATGCCACAATAGTTGTACCAGTTAATTGTGATATCATTTCCCTTGACTCTGCATCTGCTAATACTGCTGTCCTATCCCATGATGCAGTGATGACCTGAGTTCCTTGGTTCATCCAATCAGCTGCAGTCACAACTTCACTGTGATGCAAAAGTTCACAATGTGGATTTCTAATAATACTGGCATCATGTGAGAAATCACTCAAATCTAAGACAAGATAAAACTAGGTCAGATAAGAGTAGATTTTAAGACCTAAATTATTTCAATAAACTAAATTAGCAGAAATCATGGCATTTTGAGCATTGAAAACAAAAATTTAACCATCTGCTTCATTTTCAAAGTATTATAAAAATAATAGAAACAATCTAAGTAAAGGTCCCTTTCAGACCTTGCGATCCTTAGGGCAGATGATGTTATCATCATCTGTTTCCTTAGCTCATGGTTTACGAGCAGGATGTCATGTGGCCAGCACAATGACCAAACACCTTTACTTTCCCCAACTAAAGCCAGGTACCCATTAGAGTTGGGTGGACTCAGGGGTGCCCTAAAAATCCTGAAATTAAAAATATCAGTCTACACAGAGATTTGAACCCAGGACCCCAGGTTTGGAAGCCAAGTGCTTAACCACTCAGCCACCATGCCCCAAAAAATCTAAGCATGGCCCATAAATTGATAAAGAATGGAGAAAAAAATATTGGAGTTAAAATTTTCTTTTAATAAAAAAAAACCATAGTCCATAAGACAAAATTAGATTAAGAGTTTGAAAAATTGCCACAAAGTCAAAATGGAAAAAAATAGTGAAGCCCATATACCATGTAAAAATAAATGATGACCAGATAATACATTTCAAAAAAAATATTTTCATAAATAAGCTTCTCTAGAGGATATTATTGTATCAGAACACTTTGTCAAACTATAAAGGCACACTATTCACTTACCATCAGTACCATCTTCTCTACCAGAACTGTCCAAGTCATCTTCACCAGATGAGTGTGATTTCTGAAAGATGAAAGATTTAGTTACATTGTATATTAATTAGATGTTTCCTCCAGTTTGAACCACAACTTTTGAAACTATATTCTAGACTCCATAGAAATTTACTTTGTTTTCTCTAAGCCTTATCAGACTGAGGTTTCAATGTACAAGTTATCCTCCCATGAGGTATGGCTTTAGTTTTAGTGTTTAAATTGTTTTGCAATATTTCCATCACAACAAAGTGCTAAACAAACTGAGCCTATACAAATAATTAAGCTTCAATTCCATATTGTTATTCAAGTCAGGAAAGTAGAGTAGACCCAAGCTATCAGGGGCAGAAAAAGCTACATGAAAGATAAAGGGAGATAAAAGATGAAACTAAGTTAAGAAAGACAAGAAAGCAATGTAAAGAGGACTTCTCTTGAGGGGAATGAGACAAGATGAGAATATGACAGGGTGAACAAACGACTAGCTGATCATGCTGGTGGACAGAGGAGGGAAAGAATAGTGTGGACTGAAAGAATGGAGAGATGGGAACAAAGTATATGCAAACATGAAGAACAGTAATAAAACTCACTGAGTAGTGTATATTATTGATGCCAACAAAACTTACAGATGCATCGATGTGTGATAGCTGAGACAGGGGTGCACGCCAGATATGAGCTGACGCATCTCCAGAGGCTGTCAGGATCAGTTCTTGGTTGGGATGAAACCTAATGGAGTTCACTGATCCCTTGTGGCCAATATATTGTAACAAACATACCCCAGACTCGACAGAATATACTCGACTAGTGTGATCTGTTAAAACAACAACAACAATCAACTTCAGATTTCAACTTGGGGGAAGAATAAATGATAAATTGACTAATTTCAATAATGAAATCCTAAAAATATTTTGAGAAGACTTGAATTCATTTTTAGGTTAAAATAGTAAATAAAATTAGTAACAAAATGATATTATGTATTAAAAAAAAAAAAGGACATTTAATACAAATTGGTAGTTACAGGTTTTTGTTTTAGGTCAACAGTTAAGAAAATTTGTCACCAAGCAAAATATGGATGTCTCTTTAATGTTATGACTGTATGGCTATACACATTTATTTTAACAGAAAAGAATTAAAAATGTCTAATTTGACTAAAAATATCAAAAACAACTAATCACAAAGTATGATTTAAGTTTACCAGCTGATGCTGTGGCAATGACCTGCTGTGTGTGTGCCCTTGACACACTGACCTCCCATACACCATCACGATGTCCTCTGAACTGTCTAACAACAGTGTAAGCAGGATTTGGATTTCGAAAGCTAGAGACAAGTTTGCTTGTGGACTGCTTGTATGTAGTTTTGATTCGTTGGGATAACAGTGGCTCTAAAACAAATTGAGGATTTCATGAAAATTATAACTCCTCCATTGTAAAAATCTTAATCTACAGCACTCTGGTTACTAACAACTAAGTTTGTTAAGTAGTATTGAATAATCCCTGAGGATGGAGCTCAACAACCTAGTAAGCAAAACACACAGGAGAAAAAAACTCTGATTTTTAAACTTCCAATGCCTTTCTGTGCTAATCCATTTGGACTTAGGAAAATCAATTATAATGGTATTCCCATTAAACTGGTCCATGCAACATATTGCAAAGCTTTTCTTTGGACCACATCAGGAAGGTTGGGACTAGGACCATGACATTAGGAAAGCCATAACCCTTTCTTGAAGGTCCAAGAACATGCCCTTAATAGGAAACACTGAACACATACATTAGCTTTTGAAACAGAAGGAGTCCTAATCATCCTAATCAATCTGGTAGACATGTAAGTTAGACATATTGCTTTTACCAACAAAGTCAAGACCTAACAATGTCAAAATACCAACAAAGTCAACATGTAACCTTACAACTTCAATTTACCAACCAAGTCATTTACCCAATTGAGTAAAATAGATATGAGGACATTTTCTAATTCAAAATAAAAAGCAGTCTTTACATATCAATTCAAATCCATAGTTGGATGGCCAAGTATGACCTGACAGGAGACAATGGTAAATCACAGAATGCATGAGCTTATTGCATTTTTGGAAGAACTAAATATTTAATTTCAACCCCAGAAAGAAAATCTGTATGAGATCTCACATAGTTTAGTTGTTTGTTTTAGAAATAGTGTAAGCAATATTATTTACTTGAATCCAGCTTTGATAATCTTTCTAGTTTCACAATAACTACACACAACCGTTAATACCTGCTTCAAAGGTGCCCTAAACAAGTAGTACTATATGCAACAACATTAACTAAATCATTACAGTGATGGGAACAGACTTAAAAAATTTTTTTTAGGAAATTTTGTACCCCCCCCCCCTTTTAGAACTGGCCTGTTGCGGCGACTTAAAAAAAGATGTTGCTGAATTTTTTAAAATTATGTAGAATCATTTTATTTAATATTTTCTTTAATTAATGTTACATTACATAATAATTACACTGCATAAGCTTTACTGCTCACATGCACACAAAATGCATGCAAGGCACTATTGTTAGTATATATAGATGAGAGGAGAAAGCTTTCAAGCAGAGATGCTTTATATCTGGGTCCAGGCAGTCTGAGCATTCTATAATAGATAACTGCTTTTCTGGTATTGTAACAACTTCTCTCTCAAACAAATATAAAGAGTAAATGTGTTTGAAAATCAAAACATGCTTGAGTTTTGGAAATACTTCAAAAGTATGAGCTACACTTCCATTTGTTTTGATTGTTAAATTTTGTACAGGAGAAACTGTTTATTAAACTTTGTACAAGAAGTCCACCAAAAATGCTTTGAAAAGAAATTGAGAGAAAGCTGCTGAATCTCTGCTGAGTTCTTAAGCAAGACAAGCAAGAACAACCAGATGAGGAGCAATGCTTAGACTTAGAGAATATTTAGCAATAAAACTGCATAGTAAGGCTTCCTTATGTGACTCATGCAGATACAAGTTGTTTATAAGAAGTGGATCTCTACCACACTGGGCTTTTAAAGCATTAGTAGGGCCAAATGATTAGTTATTAGTTAGATATAGAAAAACTTTAATATATATTTCTCACCATAGATCTAGATCTATCTATATCTAGATCTACTTAAATCTAATAAGTTTGATCTACATCTCTAGTGGCTTAAGATCCAATATATTATTATTAGATCTATATTCTATTAGACTTATACTCAGTAACTCACTAAACTGACTTATAGTCATGTAAAGTAGGCCTACATCTATAAAATCTATATAGATAGAAGACGGCATGCACGGTTTAAATTATAAAAATTTAGGGGCCATCATAACAAAAGAACAAAAATTAATAGCCTCATAGGCAATAGCGGCCAGGCATCATGATACTCTGATACTTTTCAAAAGCTGGCAAGCAGCCTTGTTGAAGTCTAGACGCGCTAGATCTAGATAAACTAGATCAAAAGTATTCAAATTAAAGAAAATAAATATCTTATCTAGAATATATCTATCTACACTGAATCAAACTACTCTAGTCACTCAAGTGTAGACCAAGATCTAGACTTGAGACAATACAGTACCGATAATACGAGATTTAAAAAAAAAATAGAACTTAAAAAATGTGTCAAAAGACTGTATGTGCTCATATTCAAAACAAATCAAAAATCTTATTTCGCATTCTTCCGAAAATGGAAATATAATAAAATCATGATTTTTTTTTTCATTAAAAAAAGAATATTGGGAAAATTTCAAATTTTTTGGCTAGAAAATTGGATCAGAAGAAATTTTCGGAATTCTGAAAATTTTTTGGAAAATTCCCGTCACTGTCATTAACACAAACTTTTATTTTTGGTTCCATAATCTGTAGAATCTTGGGCTTCCAGAGGTACTTTCTCCACAGTGCCTGTCTCGCAGCCAAGTTTCTCTTGAGCTACGTCCAAACGTTCTTGCACTAGAAACAAACAAACAACAGGCAATACAACCATCACTGACTACACTTGGCCATGAGCAGCGAAAGTTAAGCAACAGTCAATGGAACAAATGATGTTAAATTTATTTCCTTTCCAAACAATTTATAATATATTAATATATAATAAAGAACTGTGAAGTAAAGTGAAATATGTATTATTTATTGACTTCCATTACATAAGATAGTGAATTGTGACAGGATTTGGAGTTTGGATTTCTAGCACATCTGCATAATTTAGGCCATGTCGAAACAATAATTCCTCAAGGATTACTTCTCCTATATAGATCAAGTGCTAAGAGTTACATAACTGAGGTATTAAAAAAACTCAAATAGTAAAAATTTTGATAATCTAATAATTAAGCCAAAGCTAATGTGATACAACTAGAAAAATAACAGCAAAAGAGAAAAAAAAAAATATTCTGTACATCAATTTGGGCTACAGATACAGGCTATTCAAATCAATAAAGAAACTTTTGCATAAATTCAACTAAAATGATACTATGTATTATATTTATTATAATTATTTTGTAACCAGATGCAACTTTACAAAACAACAGAAAATTATTTTTAAAAAATTAATGGAGTATACTTACATATTAAATTTGAAGCATAAAGATACTCAAATTCTTTTTCTATTTGTGAAAATAACAGATGTAGCCTGTCTCTGAAAAATGTTGGAAAATGCTAAAACTTATAAGTTCAAATAAAAATAACAATTATTGAAGGTTATTACAATGATTTGAGATCCCTTTACAATACATCAAAGGACATGGCTTTATAACTAAAAGTTACATAATTATAACCTTAAATGACATATATATATATATATATATATATATATATATATATATACAACACATAGGAAACTGCCAAAAATTATTTTTCATTCATTTAAATTTAATAAAAAGAAAACTTTCTCCAGACGACACCTTTCTTTTAACATTTGCAAACAAAAAGTACTGTCATCAAGATCTCTAGCAAATATATATTATTATTAACTATGAATACATTGAAAAAGCCAACAAAACAGAAGTTACATACCGCAGCTGAGTGGGTAATACTCCTTCCAGGTCAAGTTCCTCTCTCAGCTTACTACCTGCTGGAGTTAAAGAGCCCCTGGAACTGTCAGTGTGACTACGGTGGCGCCGCATGACTCTTGGGCCCTTGGTCTTCTGCAGTACAGCAGCCTGTTTATATGTATTCAGATCTTTTCCTCCACTTGACATTACTTTGGTGTAGTTGCTGTCCTTACTTGCACCTGAAGAAGTTTTGTCCTTCCCAGTACTCCCTGAGAGTTTAAATGTGTTCTCTTTTGTGACGTTGGGCAACGCCTTGAGGCCACTGCTGTCTTTGTTAGAGCTTAATGATGTTTTATGTGCAGAGCTGTCCTTACCTCCTGGAAGGGGCTCCAATGGCATTGCAGGGAGTTTATAGATGTTTTACTATTTAACTTTTGATGGTCTATACTGACAATAAAAACAAAGAAAACCTGTGACAAACAACTCTAGCACAGGACATTGGGTTAGAGGGTTGTTAAGGCAAGTTTATAGATGTTTTACTATTTAACTTTTGATGGTCTATACTGACAATAAAAACAAAGAAAACCTGTGACAAACAACTAGAGCACAGGACATTGGGTTAGAGGGTTGTTAAGGCAAGTTTATAGATGTTTTACTATTTAACTTTTGATGGTCTATACTGACAATAAAAACAAAGAAAACCTGTGACAAACAACTTTAGCACAGGACATTATTGGGTTAGAGGGTTGTTAAGGCAAGTTTATAGATGTTTTACTATTTAACTTTTGATGGTCTATACTGACAATAAAAACAAAGAAAACCTGTGACAAACAACTCTAGCACAGGACATTGGGTTAGAGTTAGACTGTTAGAGGGTTGATAAGGCAAGGTCACTAATGCTGAAGGCAATAATTAGGTTAAAATAGGATGCCCTAATTTTTAATCAGAGAGTAATTAAAGTTTAATGATTAGATATTCTAGATCTACGCTCAAACTGCTACAGTCAGTACAGAACAGTCTACTAGATCTAAAAATACTATATTAGATATATACTACATAAATTTGCTAATTTACAGATCTATCATTCATTATCTACTAGTATAGACTTAGAGTAATATAGAATATAGTTACTATAGACAGTATCTATATATAGAGTATAGTAAAATCTAGAATCTAGATCTATATTAATTATTAATTAATGAAATGTAATATTTAATGCTGTCTATCATGACAAATCATGTGGCTATGAGAGTATGAGATAATATCTGAAAATGTGAAATGATCATAGATCTACATTTTTTTTTTTTACAGACTATCTATCATGAGTCTATGCCTCTATGGCATAGATCTATATGCCATGGTTACACTATGACTATGGTAAAACTTTACTAAGACTACTAGATCTACTAATAAGAGTAAGTTACTAGATCTAGATCTTATATTTATATTAAACTATTATTTTGTATTCATCACTTACTAAACCTTAGCCTTAGCCCAAAATCATGAAAATCACAACTGACAACTGTCACTGACCTAAGTCCTAAGTTTAAAATAAAGATTGATTGTAGCACTAGCAGTAAAAATCTGTCTAGATCTAGTCTAGTATTTGATCTAGATATCTACTACTCAAGAATCTAGATCTAGTTAGAATATCTTATAGATTAGATTCGAGACTAGACTAGACTCTAGATCTAGATCTAAAATGTGTTGGATTCAATTCGGAATATCAGGGTAGATCTCTAGTCTAGATGATAGATCTAGCTTAGTAGCTACTCCATTTTTTTTTTCATTAAAACCCAGATTATGGATCTTTGATAAGATCTCCCCCCCCCCTTTTTTTTTCTCCTTCCCATAACTAGTGGTTCTAAAATATATATGCTACCCAACAACATACTTTTTGGCTTTTGTATATTGAGTGGAACAGTCAGCATTACAATAACAATCACGTTACAATGCACACTTTTTTGGTAACCTCTAAAGTCTAAACCCTCATTCTCATACCACAAACTTTTAGCTAGGCCGACCCACATTTGTGTGTATGCATCCTTCATATTAACACATCATACCCTTCTTTGAATCATCCGTTGCATAGAATCCTAGCATATATCATTATATGGATTTTTAATTTTTTATTTGGAATAGAGACCTACTTGTATGTCTAGATCTAGTCATTTTAAAATTGTGCTGCACAGTATCATTAGGTAGAGTCTTTATTATACATTTCCATATTTTCTCCCCCCCCCCCCCCCAAGGTTTTCATACTTGCAGATAGGCCTATATATATGGTTTCGTGTTCTTTGTAAAAACATACAATTCTTAATCACACTGATCTAGGACATATCCCTCACATTCACTCTGAGAAGTATCTAGATCTAAAGGAGAATTAGATCTAGATCTTTGTAAATATACATAGCTAAAAAAAAAAATATTAAAAAACTGGAGCAAAAGAAAGTCATGCACCTAAATAGTGTTAATAAGTGCTCTTAATATAACTTTGTACTTTAGACATATTTAGTAGATCGTCTTTAAAAATTACGAATAAAAAATGGTAAATTTAACAGCTGTGAGAGAGAGATTTTGATGGTGGAAAAAGGCTTATATATATGTTCTATATTAGGCTTAATTTAAGTATAATTGCAGGTTAAATTTTCGTAATTTATCATCTATGAGTGGGAAAATTAGTGATTATCAGTCAGTGAGTCTTATCATATCTTATGAAATGCAGTCGTTACTTAAAAAAAAAAGATGATGATCACGTACCTATGCGTCAATCATTGTAACTATAAGTATTAATTAACATATACAAAACATATTACATAATCAATGTTGCCCACCCCTGATCTAGATCTATATTTTCTAGTCTAGAATGACTAAATCTAGATCTAGTACTAGACTAGATAAAATTGACTTGATCTAGATTAAAATCTAGATTATTCTAGATTTAAATAAAAATTCTAAATGGTAACAGTAATTTTAAAAAAGAATAAACTGAAAACATTTTGAAAAAATATTAGACTGAATAGACTCAAATTAGATCTAAATCTAGAATCTAAAAAATGACAATAATTTGATTAAATTGTAATTTTGAAATGTAAATAATGTGGGAACCACTGCATAACTGCAAGAACATTTAATATCTATCTATATATATGTAAGTGACTAATGTTTTTGTTTGTATTAAGATGGCGTAGGGAAGTGACGAAAGTTTCTAATAAAACTTGGATCTGGATATCCGATATATACAAACAATTCTCAGACCGTGCCATTGTTATTTGTATGATTGTTATTTTTTACAACCACAAGAATCTATATTAGTATGTTAGGTCTAACAGTTTTGTTTTGAGATAGAAATTTTTAATTCTAGATAGGGTATTAGAGTATTAGACTAGATCTAGATTCTAGATCTATCTATTGTAATACCGTATATAAACGTAATACGCTAAATAAACTAAATCAGGCTAATCAGGCAGGTCAGGACAGTCAGGTTAATTAACTTAATAATAATACCGACGTCTAAAAACTACTTTACTACTAACTTTTAAACTTAGTAACCTAAGTCCTAAGTAACTAGTCATTACTAGTCTACACTATCACTAGAACTATTACATTAGATGATAAGTAGATCTACTAGATCTAGAATTCTAGATATATCTAGATCTAGTATCGTAACTATTAAACTTAAACTATCATCTAGATCTAGTTATTCTAGTACTAACATAACACTAATAAAACAGTGTTACACTACACCTACAGTCTAACCAGTCCAGTTACTTGAGTTACCAGTCTTACTACTATCAGTGACTATAACTAAGACTAAATACTAAAATAGTAAATTATACTAGAACTCTAGTAACTAGATCTAGACTTAGTACTTAGTCTTACAGGTAAAATTTTTACCGTCTTACACACTTACTTGTAAACACTTACACACTACTTACAGTTACTGAGTCTTACTCTTACAGTTACAGTTACAGTCTTACTCTTAGTCTAGACTGGTCACTCTAGAGTAGAGGTAGAGTGCTAAAAGTCTAGGACTCTAAATTAGTATTTATTTTTACTAAATTTTTAGACTGATTAGATCTAGATTAGATCTAGTTACTTTTAACTTTTAATTTTAGTAGTTAGTTAGAGTCAATCATCAATGACTAGTCTAGTGTCTCTCTATATTGTAGTATATATATTATTTTGTATTATTATATATTAGTGTTTAATCATAATCTGTTTTATTAATCATAATTAATTTAATGATTTTTATTTACTAATGATTTAAAATGAATCATCCAGGAAAACCAAGGCAATGACTTCTACTACAGAGTTTAAGTCATTGATTAACATGTAATACATGACTATGAATAGAGTCTAGATTGATACTTGGAATATGATGAGATGCTAGGATTATCTTCTTTAATTATCTTCTTTTTGAAGTTACATCTGTAATAAGATAAGATAATGTTAATTTTGCTATTTATTAGTAGATCTAGTACAACTATTGAACATTGGTACCTACGACCCCCTAGAGAAGTAGGGCACTTGCCCTTTGGACACTTGATCAAAGGGAAGGACTTCTGTTAGGCCAGGCTCATACCGGATAACAATCAGTTCATTGAAAACTTATGATATAAACAATCATACACCGACCATGTTACTGCATGTAATACCTACTAATACTAATAATTAATAATAACATCATCAGCTGGCCAAATAATGCAACTATGTCAGTTACACAAGATACACCCAATTGCTCTGCTCATGTCTATATTGCACGAAGGGAGGTATTGTGTTTGTTGATAGTTTGTACTTCAGGCCTTCTGATATTTGCGCTGAAAATATTGAAACCTGCCATTTAAAAAAAACAACAACATGGATACATTATCTATGAAAAACAAGATGACCCATGGGTGGACCTTTCAGGGGCTGCATTTGATTTTGCAATACAGATCATTTAACAAAGTTGAGTTATCTGGAACAAAGAGCTCTGTGCTACTTTGCTCATGAAAATAAAAATTTAAAAAAGATAATATATATATATATTTTTTTAACAATTGCCATTGATAATAGTGTTACCATAATTTTGCTAAAAACAAACCTGATATAGCATGTTATCTTTAAATTACTATGTCATGTTTCTTTTTACTATCCTACTGGCAGGCAGTTGAAAAGTCACAATGGTCGAAGCTGATTTCAGCCATAGTGAATTAGACCCAGATATGAAAGTGAGTAAAAAGTCTCTAGCCAGGTTACTCAGGACCTATAACCACAAATTGTAATTTCTTGCGCAATAAAAGGTTTTGATTTTAAAGTTCATTAGCTTTTTCTTTCTTCTGGCCTTTTGAACTATTGACTTTAAAAATGGATGAACTGAAATTGACTGACCCTAGTTGCCTGAATATTTGAAGATGATATTTTATAGTGATTTTAAAAGTAAAGTTCTCCTTTCTGACCTTGCGATAGGGCAGAAGATGTAAAGGTCATCTATTTCTGTGGCCTACGGTTAACAAGGGTGTCATGTGGCCAGCACAATGACCAACCCCCTTTACTTTTCCCCTTCTTATGTCAGTTACTCTTTATAGCTGAGTGTACTCAGAGGTACCCAAAGATCCTGAAATTAAAAATCCCAATCTTTACTAGGATTTGAACCTGAGACTCTGGTATGGAAGCCAAGTGCTTTACCCCTCTGCCACTGCACCTCCTAAAGTGATTTTACATTTCTGTTATTCTTTCTAAATACATGGCTGTAGAAAGACTACAGCACTCAAACGCAAAACTGCAGATCTATCTTTATTTTGATTCTTGATATAGGCATAGGTTTTATGGATATACTTTTATCTACATTCATTGTGCAAATCTCAGGAGCAGGGTCATTGTGCTGGTCACATAATACTCTCAATAACCAGTGTGGCCGCATTGGTCACAGAGATCACTAGTGAATTTTATAAACTAACCTTGTTCTATAGATCTTTCAGAGTGTAATTTGTTAATTAGAAAATAATTATTTTTGTGATATAATATGAACTGCATTTAGCAATGATTGAAAATTATACACACATACTTATTTGGATGAATAGGATTCCCTTGATGCACTTGTGGAAGAGCTGATTGATGAAGTCTCACTGGGCTTATGTTTTGAGATTCACCGCTCCTGTAAGATTGGATCATTCTTTCTCAATGGTTTTGATGATACGTAAGTCATACTTTTCTTTTTTAAGATTTGAGTTTGTTTTTGTTTTGTGAGTTTCAGATGTTCCTAGCCTAAACCTCCTGCAGGATGGCAAAAAAATGGCTGTGGGTAGGGTTTAAACTAAGGACCATCAAACTGACAGAATAAACATATTAATCAACCAGGCATTAACTGTAATGGGCATATAAAAAAAAATAATTTTTGTTCACAAAGTATTAGATTAAATTAGATTATAGTTTTTGTTAAATTGTTGAAAGGGCATTAATACAGTTTTTGTTCACAAAGTATTAGATTAAATATAGATTATAGTTTTGTTAAATTTTTGAAAGGGCATTAATACAATTATAGTATAGTTCTCAGTTAATTAAATATTTTTGTATAGGTTAAAATAGTCTAAAAGATGGAATAGCAGCACAAGAAGATCAAGCATGAACTATAAATCTTAGTATTAGCAACACTAACTAGCTGTAGTAAAGTCCTAGTAAAAAAAAATCTCTTGGTAATAACATCCACAAAATGTTTAAATCCACTACAAGCATCTAGTCTTTATTTCTCTCTATTGTATTTTTCATGTTAGACAAAATCATTAACTTTGTTTCAGAAATAGCTCAAAACAGCATTATTATATTTAGTTTTATAGAGTGTGTTATGAATCATTACATATTCAATACTTGCTTGTAATGTTGTGTATTTTATTGTTTTCTTTCTCTAGATCTGATACAGAATATGGTGAGTGTGATTTTATCTCTGAAGTTTATGGTCATTGAATTCTCAATTACCTATTAAAACCTAAAGCACAACATAAATAATGGCATTTACTTATTCAGATATTTCCTCTACCATATAGTACAACATAGTTATGTTAAAATATGAGTTTATTTTTGATCAGTTATCAGTTTACCTCAAGTTTACCTTTAGTTTAGGGGAGAAAAATATTAAGTTGTAGTTTAAAGACCTGGAGTTCTTGGAAAAAAGCAACACTTTTTTTTATTATTATTTCTTTGTGATTTGTAAAATGAACTTCAGATAATTGTTGAACAGCAGAATTGCATCATTTCTCAGTGAACTGCTGATAATTTTAACTATTTCCAAATGTTTGAAAAAAAGTTTACCCTGTAATTGTTATGCTTGAAATAAAATGTAGCTCCATTGAATGCAGCTCTAGTGGACAGACCAGGGGTGGATGTTCTAGGGCAAGTTCCTTCAAAGAAAAACTATGAATGCATTTGCCCCAACTGTCAGCGTCACTTAGCAGCCTCTAGATTTGCTCCACATCTGGAGAAATGCATGGGGATGGGGCGAAACTCCTCAAGGATAGCAAGTCGAAGGTAAATAATTTAAGTACTTTGCTGTAATGTAGAAAAATTAATTCTGAAGCAAGCATTAATCAGTAATTATGTGTATGTTTCTAATTCTAGTTTTGAGGGTGTTTTTTTTTTAAGTATATTATACTTTCAGTGTGTTGGTCAACACTGTTGTAAATAGTTCTTAGAGAAGTACATAAATAGCTTATGTTACGTAGATTGGTTTTAGCTCCTTCAGTCTGTTATGCTCTCAACACACATTGAGTCTTGTTGAACACTGCTGTATCTTGAGTAGAGTGTTGACTGTTAAAGTGGAGGTAACAACTAAGTCCAACTAACCAACTGAACTCAGGTGAAAGTCCAACAATGAAATGAGACAATCAAAGGTGTTGATGATTAAAACATTTACTCCGGTAATGAAGGCAATCAGTCTATGTCGTGGCTGTCACTAACCAGATAAGTCCAACAACTTCTCAATTAACAAAACCTTACTGTCTCCAAAGTCGCTAACATCAGTGTTTTTATTCCGTAAACCAATCTTTGTCTTTGGTTTTTTTTTTTTTACGATGTTATTAGTTAGGCTATTCTAGTTTACAATAAAGAATTAGGCCCATAAAGTTAAGATTCATTTTGTTTTATTTATCTCGGGTTAGGTTTTATATTACAACAGTGTCATAACCTCCACCTGAACATAGTCAACACTCTACTCAAGACACAGGAAAGAAGTGTCCAACAGTCTACATTATGTTAGCTAACGTAGCTGTATACATTTAAATCTTATTATTATATAATAATATTTTAAAAACATATATATACTTTTTGTTCCTCTCAAGAATCGCAAATAATCAGAAACAGGGAAGTGATGAAAGTGGTCAGGATGATGAAAATGATAATGATTGGAATTATTCATCAGAACCAAAACGAAGTAAGGTTTTGTTCTATAATGGTAGCCATAATAATGTCCCATTCCTACACCCTGGTCTCTTAGTGAGATGATTTGTTAATAAGTACATTTATTCTGAAAGGAAAATAAAAATATCCAACTTTGGCTTTCTCTTTTTTTCTGATTGACGTCATCAGCATAATAAGCTGCATAATTTCAATGTCAGCTAGGCTTTAATGCTATTCTTTCCATCTGCGCCACCAACTGTGAAACATCCAGTTTTGTTAAACGCAATTCTAAGCCATTTCTTAAGTGAAAGGAGCCCTTTTTTTTTTTAAGAAAAAAGGTATCATACTTATCTGTACAATAATTAATAGTGACACTCCAGCTGTAATACCTAGATAAATCCAAATCTAAGGATGTCTATAATTTTAAACCTAAATTTAACCTAAACTCCAATACTTAATCTTAAAAAAATAAACTTAAACTAACCCTTGATCTGTTCATCTTGAAACTAACCCTTAACTTTCGTACTACAGTATTTAATATTCTCTTAACCACTTCCTAAAGAATGCCAATTTTTCATTTGTTCCTAGTAAAAAGGCTAAAAAAGGACAAAGTAAACAATTCTCCAAGAAATAGAAAGTTTTCAAAGCTTAGGAATGGAGGTTAGTACACTGGCACACTTCTTTCATACTTTTCTATTATATATATGTTGTCATTGTTTTGACACCACAATAGGGCTAACTGTGTGCGATCAGCTGACACATATGAAACAGGTTAGCAATACAGATTAGCGTGCTGTGTTGATGGACAAGGGACAATACTGGTATTAATTTTACACCATGTTATGTGATTTAAGCCTTCTGAGGGACTAGAGACAGGGTGTATATGACAGTTCAGATCAGCACTGTGAGTCAGTCTGGGTACACTGAATCCTTGACTTAACCAGTATGAATTCAGGATGAGATAGAGACATTATTATTTAGTACACAGTACAGTGATGTTCAGTAAAGCATTTGTAGTTAGTGTATCGTATTGCCACTTGTGTAGTATAGGCTGTTATTTATTAGTTACTAAAGTACCACATTATTTTGGAACTCTGTTTTCAAGTTCTTGAGTTAGATGTATTGTGTTGGGCAATGTTTACAGAAGGCCTGTTTAGAGAGAAACGTAACATTATTTATATTTATATATAACATCTAATAATCATAGCTGTATTAATTGTCTATAAATATATTTAGAATTTATTGAACCTAATTTGACTATTGAAATTCAGGCTCATCTCAAGACTTGGCATCTGCTGACACTAGTGAGAATGCAGATTCAGCTCCCTTTTATGAAAGCATGAGAATAGGTGAGCTCACAAACTGGAATGAATGTGGATGTTGATGAAATTCACATGGTTCAGTTCACCAATATACTAACTTGAATCTTCTAAACTTTATTGTCTTGTATCTTTCAACTCAAACACTAATCTTAACTTTTTTTTATCTTTCAACCCACACAGGATTATCTTCTTTTTAGAATGTTCTTCTGTCATGTATAAGATAACCAACCTTTATTTCTACTATCTTGTATCTTTCAACACACACTTATCTATACTGTCTTGTATCTTTCAATGTGTCTGAAAGGGGGTGGGACTTATTTCCTAGCTTTGAATGTAAGAAAAAGTTATGCAAATTATGCTTATAACTTCTGTTTCAAAGACTTTTGAAGTCTATCCAGATTCCTTGTCTGCTTTCAAAGAAAGTCAAGCGTCACTTAAAATTTGGGTCTGAGGGTTTGTCTACTGATAATTTCAGAATTAGCTCTGCTGATTTATGTATGTCAGCTGGTACAGCAACATGCAATTTATACTTTTCTTGATCCAAATGCTCACAGATACTAAAAGAATATCTTTCAAGTCTATATGGAAAAGGAAATTATTTTATTCAGTCTTCATTCAAGAAGTTAGAGCAGTATTTCTCAAACTTTTTCCTTTATGGAACACTTCCCACATTCTGATTATTTAGTGGAACACTTTGCACATTCTGATTATTTAGTGGAACACTTTGCACATTCTGATTATTTAGTGGAACACTTTGCACATTCTGATTATTTAGTGGAACACTTCACACTTTCTGATTATTTAGTGGAACACTTTGCTTTTTTTTTTAGAGACAGTTAGTCACGTGGTGGCCTCTTAGTTAATTATATTCCAGTAGTTTGTGGAACACCTATTCAGATCTCTTGCGGAACACAGTTTGGGAAACACAGAGTTAGAAAAATTGACACATCTTGATCATCTTTGTAAATGATAGGCTGCTATGTAATATAAATATTAATCTGAAAATAAAATTATGATTCTTTTTTTTTTTCAGAAGAGAGAAAAGCACTTCTGCTTTCTGTAAGTAACACAATGTTAACATTTTAAAATCAAATTATTTACACTCGATTTAAAAAAAAAAAAGAAAGGAAATTTCTAACTTGGTTTAATCGCACTTGTATCTCCACAGAGTTGTGGAGTCATATCTGAGCATACAAAAAGAATGTGTACCAGGTAATAGATGTTTGCACAGTGTATAACTGACAATAACATAATTGATGGACTGTGTTTGACCTTGTCTCAACTAGTTGCTTTATGTAATTGTTTTTCTTGCTAACACATGGGCATTCCATGACCTGTATGATGACTGTCTATGAGTTCCTTATGTCATAATTGATTCTAGATATTCAGATAGTCATGTTAGCTATTTTTTGTTGGTTGATGAGATTTGTGGCCGTGGAAAAGCCACCAATGGAATTGTACAGACTGTCAATGTTAAAACCTCAAAAACAAATAAAAACTCTTTTAAAAATCTGATTGGATTTCACTATAGCCTACATTATGTAAAAGTAGGTACAACTATTATTTATTCTTGAGAATACATCATTTATTATTGCTGAAAGTGACTATCAATTCTACCATCTCTCTATTCTCGTTTTAAAAATTCTGCAATAGCCTGCAGCTGACAAGCAGCACCTTGTGCATATTTTGATGGGTCCTGCATTTTTTGGTTACTACAGATGGTTGTATTTTAAATGTACTTTTGTAAAGAAAGATAGGTTTGTGGTAATTGATAGTTTTAGTTCATAGGTTCTCGTATTGATTGTTTATCTATGACTTTTTTTTTGTTCTTTATTGTTACAATTACTAGCAAAATAGGTCTTTTTAGTGACATATGTCGAATTTTAATTTCACTCTCATGAAAGCTTCTTTAAAGATACTTTTTCTCAAAGAATTTCTTTAACACTAAGAATATGTGTCAATATATATATATATATATATATATATATATATATATATATATATATATATATATATATATATATATATATATATATATATATATATAGTTATTCCATTAAGATTCAATGACGACCACTTCTGTCAACCAGAAAACTGAGGGCTTTGCACTCCACTTCTGTGTCTCCTGATGTGAATAGAGTGGCCTTTATGAGCCTGTATTGTTTTAGCTCGAGCGTGTGTGTGGATATTCTTGTTATAATAATAACAATAGCACAGTATTGTACTCAACTCTTATTGTATTGTTTTGTTGTCTAGGACAGGTAAATGTGTACAGCATACAGATGAACAGAGAAGACAAGTTAGACAACTTCTGCTTAGACAGAGGTAGATACAAACTTTTATTTATAAAACAACAAAACAATATTAACATAATAAAGATGTTCTTTCAGCTGATAACTTAAGATGCCCTGTTTGCCATTGAATTCTTGATGATGTTGTTAACATAAATTTAAAGTAATAAATGTGAAGATGATGACACATGGGATGATGATTTTTATTTTGTCAGCAGGGCCCATGACCTGGAAGATATCCATATAGACATTGATACGTATGATGATGCCGAGAGTCAGTCACTAAGAGAATCTCTCCAGTGGGAAGCAGCCTCCTCTCCTGCCGACTCAACGTCAACAAATAACAGTATGATTTAATATATTTTGTTAAAATTTTTGTTTTTTTAGACATACCAATAGTAAAAATCATTTTAAAACAAGCTGTCATAGGATAATTTGTTTAATGCACACAAGTTGTAGATGGCCCATGCTAGTCAGTTTATCTCATACATTGCATTAAACACTTTTATCACATACACTGCAGTGACCATGAGTAGTCCTTTAATAGACCAGATTTTGCAGGAAAAAAAAAGTTCACTTGTTTAGTAACCTTTTTGGAATGACTATGTCCCAGCTGTTGTAATAATATTTATGTATATAGCTACATCATGTGTATTTAATGCATGAGTAATAAAAAAAAAAGAAAAAGAATGAAATGAAATAACAAGGCAGAAGAATAATGTTTTAGGATACAGAAACAAAACGTTTGAAGGCTGCTTCTATGAACTAATGACTAGTAACAACATCCCAGAATAATGTTTTCAAAATATCTTTATGTATACATACTTTCAACCCAAGTGCCCAACTTTGGTAGTGGTTGCACCTATTTAGAGCATTAAGAAGTTTATAAGAAAATAAAATATTCAATATCATATACTTTTCAAGATAAGGCTATCCATGCACATTTGTTTTTACCTTCTTGGTTTAGAAATAGTCAAATAGTCACAGGTACTAATTAAAAATACTGGATATGGCTACAGAGCCCAAAGACTAGTGTCTGAGTTCTAGTTCTGCATTTGAGTACAGTCCAATGAGACACATGAGATAAGTTAACTTGTGCTGGGCCACAAAGCTCAAGTTCCTGCAATTTAGTGCTGTCTAATGGAATTGTGGGATAGTTGAGATAGTCTGCAATTGATATGTGGTGATTATTTGAGAATTTTTGTGTGTTCTACCAGTTTTTGACATGTTTTGAGTAATGTAAAAATGGTTGGGTTAGGCCCTTTTCTTTCATTGTTAGCCAGACAATAGGTAAACTGTATTACGCTTGCCAAAAAAGGTGAAATTAAATCAGTAGGAAATTTTCCCTTAATAGAATTTTCAAATAAAAGTTGTAATCTGCATGTTATGTTGAATGATGTCATCTTCCATCAGGTACAACTGGTCCAGTCAATGCAGGCACATCACAGAAAAGAAAGCAGCGATCCACTAAATCTAGTAAGACTAAGAAGTCAAAGTTGGCCAAGCAGAGTGTGTCCAGTTCTAGCAGTGCAGGAAGCAACAAGGAGCAATCCCAGCATACACTCTTTGATTTCTAATTAACAACTAGGCTAACTTTGTGATAATCCTTTTAGGACATTTAATCAGACTAGAAAGACTCCAATGCTTGTGTAATCCATAGTTACATGTTTGTCTGTACCCACATATACCACTGAGGGGAAGAAAGTAGGGACAGGACTAAATGATCCTTCATTTTATTACAAATATTATTTAATTACAAAAGCTAATTTCTAATGTACAAAAAAATACAACTAATTTTTTGGGGTTCATTTTGTAACACTATTTGACATTGTACAATAGTTAACCTTGTGTTCCCAAGACTTCTGGAGATAACCTGGAAGGAAATCATCAGAGTAGGTAACCCCTTAGTTTTCTTCCTGCAACTTCTGTAACTCTGAGTTGGTGCCAACCAATTTTTTTTTAATTTCTGAAGATCATGCCAGAAAGTTGAAGAAAGAGATTATGAATCCTAAGAAGTTGATGAAATCTTTATAAAGAGTCCAGGAGAATTGAGAGTAATCTTTGACGCATCCATTAGTTCTAAAAACATGTATGGAGTTATCAATAGTTTTAAAGTATGTTAAAATTTATCATTGAGTCACCTAGAAATTTGTTCTATTTCTAATTGTTTATTGTGAGTGTATGTACGATAGCTTTTTATGCTGTACGCTAGTGTGTGTTATTTATATATTGATGGTTTCATTTTCTCTAAACATGTTTTATTTTTTTTTCCCTGTCCATTGTTTTAAAAAAAAAGTTTGGAATTCAAAAGTTTTGTACTGCTGAACTGCTTTGAGGTGAACTTTGTATTGTATTTGGTAACACAAATTAAATATACAATGAGACGCAGCCTTAAAAGTTGTCCCTAACTCTACCTAAGCACTTTTCAATCTATTCCTGTTCTGCGTCACTGGGCTTTGCATTTCACTCCCCTCATTTCTAATCCATTGTGGCTTTGCCACTGAATTATATAGGCCATATATATATACAGGGCCAGATTTAGGTATGGGGAGGCCTCTACACTCTTTTGAAAGATTTAATAAAGATCCACTTATGAATACAAAAAAATATTTACATCTAAAAGCGTGCTATATTTTTAGAAGAAATAAATAGACTACTTGTAAATTTAATTTCTTTTTTTTTATATTTAATATGCATATTTTAGTTATAAAAATGTGTACGAGTTGGTGGAGGGTATTGCCCTTAGTTGGCACACTGCCATAAATCCGAAGCTGTACTAGTACTTACATATTCCGAGCATGCTTTAACTACAAGCGGATACTTCTTTACCATGACATTGTTGCCACCCAATGTAAAGTTTTAGCGTTAGAAATAAGGAAGAAAAAAAACTTTATCTGACCCCTCGAAATTCTAATATATATTTTTCTCCTTTGTGGAGGCCCTGGGGCTGTAACCCCGCCTGCCCTCCCTTAAATCCAGCCCTATGTATACATAATCAAGATTTTAATGTACATGATAGTTTTGCCCTGATTTAGAAAAACAACAACTGATTAATAACGTGTACAAATTATTTTAAAATAATTTCTAAAATTTTCAAAATATCCCCATGCTCAACTAGAGTCAATATGATCACTGTTGTTTTCCTTAGAATACTCATGTTATAACATAGCTTGAATCCTACTCACAGAAAATGCTTTTTCTGTTAAAAAAGAACCTTTACAAGACAATCATTCATTAAAATTTTAAAAATAAAAAAAAATGTATTTAAATATCTGTGATGAGATCAAATGACATTTATGTATTTCATATGTTGTTTATGTCTTTGTTTCCTGTGACTTAGACCAACCATTTCAGTTTGTTATTTTCACTAACAATTTATTGTATTCGGATTGTTCAAGTTCTAAGTGATATTTATTAAATGACAAAAAATTTCCAGAAGTGTTTATTTGTGTGTGTGTTTAGATGGAAAGGGCTAGTTCAGCAAATCCAACCTTTTGTTTTCAGACAAGTTTAATTAAGATTTTAACTAAGTCTTTCTTCTTCTCACCTGAGCATTGTTGCATTGTAACAATTGAAGAGTTGCTACTGCCCTATTTCCTTGTACAGTTGCAGCAATGAAATGATAGGATTAGAACTAGACTGGCAAAGAAATGATCAGTGCCATGAAAAACTACAGAAGTGAGAATAAATATTCCCCTCCAATTAATATTTTGTTTCATTTCAAATTTGATAATTCTTTTCTTGAAATATTAAAGAAATATATAAATAAATAGAAATATATTTTCAAAGATAAAGTAGTCATACTAATTAACTTTCACAGGGAGTATCATGGTATGTATGAGGGTTAGGAGTATGAGATAATGAAGTATGAGTCCTGCTAACTAGCCAGTTCAATGGCTGATGGAACAAGTTATTTTTATTTCTATAAGATTTCTTAAAAAAAAAATATATAAAATTGGTGCATTCAGTTGTTTTATAATACGCTGCAATTATATTCAAATTTTTTTTTACTACATTGACTTGATAGTGCATATTTTCAGGAACTAATCTTGATTTGTATAAATAATTGTATGTAACAATTCAAGACGTGGATGTAAAACATTTCTATTTTTTCCTTGGCAGAATCTCATGATGAACAGAAGACAAAAACACATTTTTAATTCATGATTTTATTAAAAATAAAATATTAAACAAAATATCTACTCCCTGAAAACTGAACAGAAATATTTATTAAAAAAAAGAACAATACTTTATCACAATATACATTCGCATGATATGATTTAGAAATTAAATATTGTGTCTACTAAAGTTTAAACCAATAAGCAGTGGAAGGCTAGAAAGCAGTACATCTGTATAAAGTTTCACTGAAATCTAAGCAGCATATTATCACATCACAGAATGAATATGACACCACAGAGTGGATACTAATTAAGAACTCAACTTCTCAATGGTTATCCTGCAAGCCAGTGTGTGTGCGGAAGGTATTGTCAGGAGCGAAACTTAAATACTCATTCTGGAAGCACTTAACCATCACCACATCCAATCTCTCTGATAATGCCCAAACGGTGCCGAAACACAATTGCTTTCCATGTTTCTGCTTTATATTTAGGGCTGTCCTCTAAAGAATGCTTGGTCCACTTTGAAAATTAATGGTCAATGAAAGCGGGTAATGAAAAGCTGACATTTTTCTGTTGGCAAAATTTTTTACAAAGCTTATATCAACTCATGTCTATCTGAAAATAATTTAAAGATATGGCAAAATATATTGGGGTTTGTTCCCCTTAGATAATTGTACATGCTATTTCTCTTACACCCAGTTGAAACTTGAAAAATTATTTTTGTACCTAACAAACCATGAAATGATAAAAAAAATAAACCAATTAGTCAATTAATATTGGTAATTAATTATTTTGTTTATAAAAAGAGAAATAACTCCTACATTATTGAGATATAAAACAGTTGTAAATGTGGAGTTCTTCTCCTTAGATAAAAAGTATAGTTTGCTTGTTAGAAGATAGTGTGTACACAGTGCAATGATGTCAGGGACCAACAGGGTTGGGGACCAACAATCAGCTTCCTATACAAAAAGCAGAGTAGAAAGAATTATCAAATTATAATTTTATCATCAGTATAAACTAAATATATGAAAAATATTGAAAACTAAATACAACAATTAAACAAAACTTGATAAATATAAATAAATATTTATATAAATAGTTGATAAATATTCTTTAAAAAATCAACACAGTTGGGTTGATGGCTTTCAAGCAGAACTGCTACAGGATTGGGAATGAATATATAGTACTAAGGTAAATAAGGTTTGTCAAAACAACACTGTTATTAGTTTACAAAGATCATTATAGGACATAACACTGTTATTAGTTTACAAAGATCATTATAGGACATAACACTGTTATTAGTTTACAAAGATCATTATAGGACATGAACGCCCACCTCTCTCAAAACTTCCCAAGACACTTATAACTGACCCACAGTGTGTCTACATAATGTAGCCTTGGCATTCTGCTACTCAAAGTTTTGCTGCTATGTGCACTATTTGTTTTCCTCTAGAGTATATATATATATATTTCAAACCAAGAAAAAAAAAAATATATATATACAGACATTTATATAAAAAAGTACAAGCACATTTTGCTGAGCATGTGTCATAATGAGCAGATGAAATAAATGTATGAGGCGAGACTCTGGACAAAAAAAAAACTCTTCAGTTAGGAATTCAAGTCCTCAAGCTCTCACATCACACATTTGTTCTACAAATTGATGAGCATTTAAACAAACAAATGTAGCATTTAAACAAACAAATGTAGCATTTAAACAAACAAATGTAGCATTTACACAAACAAATGTAGCATTTAAACAAACAAATGTAGCATTTACACAAACAAATGTAGCATTTACACAAACAAATGTAGCATTTAAACAAACAAATGTAGCATTTAAACAAACAAATGTAGCATTTAAATAAACAAATGTAGCAATTAAACAAACCAATGTAGCACTGAAACATTCCACTCAGCAAAAGAACTGGAAGTTAGCCATATGGCCTAGAACCAAAACTCCATCATTTAATATGAATATTCTGTATATATATAGATCTAAATGTAAAAATTTCACAAAAAGACCATGTACATTAGCACATAAGAACTTAAAGAGCAAATGTACAAAAAAAAAACACAAAAAGACTTCATCCAATGTAGAAGAACAGCAAGACCTCATTAAAGAGACAAATCACATAGCAAGTTTAGCTTTTTGTTATTGTGTTTAAGCAGCAGAAAACACATGATCAAAATGTCATCATAAAACACACAAAATACTCCCATTTCATTTAGATGTAAAGTATCACAAAGCTCAGAAAAAATATAATTTAAAACTGTTGGAATGCAGAGAGTTCAAGTATAACAAGACATAGCAAAGTATGCAGTTTAAGTTAAGAGTTAGGCTTACACATTTAGAATTAACTCTAAGAGGATACTTAGGGTGAGATGGTTGGGCCCAAGTTATAAGCTAAAAACTAAACATTGTGACTTTCTGGCAACACTCACGTTTTATAAACCATTACATTAGAGACAAAGATCAGAATATCAATAATTGAAACATCCCCAATCCATGTTAATGTTAGACTTGTTTCTTGTTTTTTTTTTTTGAAACTTCCTCTTGGAGAGAGTTCTTTGGTTTTCCTGGCTAGTTCAGGTAACCAATTCCAGGACAAAATGGCTCTCATGAAAAATATCCCCCCCCCCCCCCCACAAGTAGTCCAGCATGTGCAATACTACTATAAACACTGCAATATGCCAGATTGTAAAGCTTCCTTTTTACTACAACCTGGTATTAAAATGTTCCAATTGAATAAGAAATGGAGGGGGGGGGGGGGGAGAGACTTCCATAAATTTTAACCACTATAGTGACTATAGGCCTACTCTATACTAGTGGACAGTATATTGTTAAGAATGGACATTTTTGAAAATGCTTAAGTCATCATCAAGAGCACTAGCTACACTTAGGCTTGATTATCTTTCCTCAAATATTTCATGATTTTTACATACTTTTAGAACTAAGCTTTTCATTTCATAAAGAGATGGAACATGAATCTTAACCTCGCCACCTAACTGGGACTGGTCATTGAGCTTAAGGCGTAAAAGTTATCAGTCATAGCTAGTAAGCCAAGTCAGCATGCAGCTGGTCATTGATGAACACATCCACACAAATCAGTTTCTATAATGGCCTCAAATTCAAGTTGGACGGATGGTAGCCAACAGAAGAGGAAGGTAGCCACTGAAGATGATAGAAACTAACTAAGAATGAGAATCACCCACAGAGCAGTCTATACCTATTAAAAAAAAATTGTATGACTACAATCACCATGATTTTAAAACATAAAAAAAAATCAATGCATTTCTTTCCATAAATATGAACATTTTGGGGGCTTTAAAATGTAAATATTCAGTATTTTGCTTGCCATGAAAATGAACACTTTGTAAGTGTTGAAATTTTAAAATAAATATATTAACATATCATTCAAGAGATACTATGAGCTAATCATATATAATACAGAGCTTCATTAGCCCATATACACAAACTGATTATTAAACTGTGAAAAATAATCATTCACTTAATGAAAACAATGCTAATGACTGGACAAGAAAACAAAACAATTTTTATCTTCAGTATCATTAAAAACTTTGATCAGCTTCTATTTAACACAAAACAATTAATCATAACATAGGACATTAGAAAATGCAGTAAGTTCAGAGTTTGTTCTATTAATAAAGACAAGATTTTTAAAAAGTAGAATCTAACATTATCACACAGGCAAACAAAAAATTTAGATGTGATCTTTTTCAAAGTAAAATTTTCTTTCAGGCCTACAAGCCTTATAAGTGAAGATAAGTTAAGGGTTTATTATAGTGATATGTGATCAGCTATAGGAATTTATATGTATTAACTCTCTTATATAAATGTCAGGTATAGAGTGCCAGCCTGTACCAAGACTCAAACTAAAGACCTCTGAATGGCTGTCAAGTGCTTCACTACTAAGCAACAAGGTTTCACAATCTATTTATAAACTGATTACAAAGTGTATTTTTCCAAACAATAACAATAATGAATACTAATATAAAGATACATATACAATGACAAAAAGAATATATACTTGAAGTTAATGACTTTAAGAATGTCCTCGTACAATAACAATAAGAACTAAAGTTCTAAGTATAAAAAAACGCAACAAAAAAAAAAAAAAGTATAACTTGAAACATGGGAGAAGATATGATCAAATAAAGGCAGCATCAACAAACATAACTCTGGTATGACTGTTACCTATAAGAAGTCTCCAGCTTGTATCATATGCTGTAGTGAATTGTTACTGTGACATTTCTTTTGATTTTATTTGACGTTACCCATTCTGATTATGTCAAACAAATAAATAATCAAAATGGGGAAACAAAAATAATGATTAAATAGCATTTAAATCATGTATGCAAGTAAGACACCTATCCAAAATGTCAAAGGTAATATTTATATTCTAGAAAAAGCCATTTTTGTTTGTCTGTTGAATAGGTAATAACTTAAATTAAGAAAAATTCTCATGTGACATTTCCATAGCTGCAAATCTTTAGATTTTTCAAAAATTCTCTGGACACATGCATAAATTACTCAAAACATTCATTGAATAATGAAATTTATAAAAACGTTCTAATTGAATCATAATCCAATTAACTTAAAAAAAAAAATGCTTATATTTTCAGCCCATTGAAAACTTTAATCCTGGAACCTCTTTTAAACATAAGTGAAAATTCAGTCATGCTAATTTCTTTAATAATCTGGTTTGGGGCGTTAAGGATTTGACATACTTTTTTATATTAAAAAAATATGTTGTCTTTTATTGGTACTCATTATGAAAAACAACAACACATTCTAACAAAACTTATTATCTAATAAACTTTTAATAATCATTTATTTCCACTACATGGTAAAATCAACTCTTATTCAAGTGTACCTTGATATGTGGCATTGAATGTAGACAAGACTTTAGAAGCAACAACTCTCTCTTCTATAACAGTGCCTTGCATTGAGTCCACCTTGGTGCGCCTCACAAAAGGGTAAATTTCTTTCAGCAGAGCACAGGGCATGTGTGTTCTCTCTTTAACAGGGACAAGGGATCGTTCTCTGCGGAGGAAAGTGCGTGAATAGCAATCAGATGAAACGCGTCCAAAGTGAAAATTTATGACTTCAGCAGTCTTACTTGGAACAGAAACAGGATAACCTTCAAAGACACCTTTCTGAAGAGGGAACGTCCAGTCGGTAGGAAGTATAATTTCAGTCTTCATCCAAATACAAACTGGCCAAAGGTGACCAGAGTCGTAATGATACATAAAGAAATCTATAAAAGGAAATTTAATTTGGGATTCGCCTTTCCATAAGTCTGAGTTCTTATGATATAGTTTCCACATGTAATCAGAACCCATGTTGAGCTCAAGATCTGGCAAACATGAGAGAACCTGACGAGCCAGTGGCCACTGCTGGCTATCAAAAAGTATATCCACATCATCATCCCAGGGTATCATACCGTGGTGACGCCAGTAGCCAATAAGAGAGCCTTCTGATATGAAGTAGCTGATGTTAAAGGCGGCAAAAGCTTGAGTTGCTGAGAGCATAGCAAAGAGCATCTGACGCTGCTCAGTGACAGTCAAAGTGGGTTTGTAGTTGTCCAAGATCTTCAGTTCTTCATCTGTCAAAGATGGTTTGATTGTAGCCACCAGTTTATACCAGTCTTGCAAATCATAAACAGGCATGTCTTCAAGCTTGGGCATTTTGACAGTGGCAAGCCGGTCATGCACCGGTTTGCACGAGTCTGTGTATGGGCTACGATCCACATTGTAAAACAAATCTTGAAGATGAATTTTTATAACCTGAAAACATAAAAATGTAATAATAATAACAATAATTAAAACATTCCTATGATATTATATAAAATGATAAAATGTTAATTCAATAAGATTCACCTAAATAGTAAAAAAAAAAAAAAAACCTGTCTCACAGATAGCTCAAGTACAATCAAAACACAAATGAAATGCAGATCAGAAATTTAGCTTTCAGTCACAAAAATTTTTTGGAAACCTGCTATATTTATTTGCATTTTAGGATGTGATTACTATGAGAGTCTATTGTTTAAATATTTTCTTTTATCTTATTGAAAAGAAAAAAAAAGAGAACTGCAGTTTAAAATTACTATCACAGAACAAATACAAAGTCTGTCCAAAGGCAGTGTGAAGCGTCTTGTGTGGTAGCTTAAATTGCTGCCACTGCTGACTAGCATCTGAAAGGGGAGCAATTTTGTAAGTCTCTCTTGCCAGTACATAGCCTCTCCACAGCAAATCCTATGCAGTACCTCCTCGTGGTGACAGATGGAAACTGAGGCTAATCTGCAAGGGTCTCGGAGGAGGTTTGCGTGTGTCCCTGTAAGATCTAAGGCTAAGGGAGTAAACCCTAACAGAAAATCCGGGCTTGGAGCCTCAAAGGCGTGGGGACAGTAGTAAGACTACTGTTTTCTGGCAAACTCCTGCAGCCACCTGACCCCAAATTGCGATGACTTGCCATCCCTTTGGACCCGGTCAGTATGGAAGAGAGGCGAGTGTTGACGTGTGGGCAGCCTAGTACTCACAAGTTTACCACCCAGGCTTTCCCCCAGCAATGGAGAGGTAACTCCATCTCTGACAGTAATGTCTCTGAAAAACTAATGTGTCACAGGTACTAGATTTTGTAACTACTGACCTTGTAAGTGCTGAGCTGTTGCAATGTTTTCGGCCAACCGGGAATCACAAAGTTTCTCAATGATGGTATTAAAAAGATGATTAAAACAAGGATGACAAGAACTTTTAGCCTAGCTGTCAGTTTGTATTTGATCCAAAAGGTTTTCAACTTATTGTTGCGTGCCATTTTAGAAGATGTGTTTAATACCTGGGAATATAAAATATTTAAGCAATGATTTCCAGAGAAAAAAAAACAACTATCAAACTTTAAAAATATTGTACACTTTATTTCCATTCATTAACAGGTTAAAAATAATTATTTTGTTTAAGAACGTAATGTAATTTCAAGTATGTTCACAACTAAGAGTAGCAAAAAAAACAAAAAAAACAATGGTAAGCCAATATCAAAGAGTGTGTTTTAACATGAAAACTGCTTTTTTATAAAAAAAATAAACAGAGATGTACTACTGCAGGAGAAAGTGACTATACACAAAATAAAAAAAAAACATACATATAGGACACCCTGCTGGACCAAAGTAAAAACAAAGAATGTGCGGTCCATGATGCCTTTATAAACAAACAAAAAAGAGCAACACTTAACAAAAAATAAGCCTCATTTAATTTATCTGTCCACCTCCTTCCGATTTCTTGTACTTTTATACCAGCAGAGCTAATTTCTTTTCTGTCTCGATAGACAAACACATCAGACAGATTTATATTTAATAATTTAAGTTTTTACTTTGGTCTTTCAAATTTTCTTAGGTATGTTTCTTTTCTTTTCTATGCAAAAAAACCTACTAGAGAGAACAAGACAAAGTACAACAAATTGACAGGGCTTATAAGATACAAAATTAAAACAGAAAAAAAGAAAAAAGTGGACCACAACATGCGAACAACTAGACCTAAGCAAGGATGGTCGGTAGGCTTGGAACCTTCTGCATCTGGCATTGGCTAGCAGGAAAGAAACAAATAACAAACCCCCTTAGCTGCACACTCTTTCTAATCTTCATGAATGACCTCCAGGACCTTGTTTCGGTCAATAAGGCCCTTTATGCAGATGACATCTTAATTTGGACTACAGAGAAATATTCAGTGCTGACTAGATCCAAATTAAACAGAGCCCTCACAACTATCTCCACATTTTCAAAATTATGGGAAATGGAAATAAACAAAGAAAAGTCAGTTTATATTTAATCTTTAGCCACAGCAACAAAATATAAAAAAGAAACTACATCCTAAAAAGAGACTTGCAGTCAATAAATAAAGAAGAAAATCCAACATATCTTGGTGTAAAATTAGACCAAAGACTGTCTCTAAAACACTTTATGGCAGATTTAAAAGAAAAGGCATCACAAAGATTAAACATAATAAAACACCTAGCAAGAATATCTTGGGGAGCTGAAAAGAAAACCTTAAGACAGTTATACACTGGATATGTCAGATCTGTCATGGATAACTGTCTCTCCATACAAGTAGCCGCCAACAAAACCTACCAATCATCTTTAGACACAATCCAAAACCAAGCCTAGCATCTAATCAGTGGAGGTATGAGAACTACTCCCACAGCAGCCTGTGAAATAGACTCCAATATTAAACCTCTTAAGTTAAGGTGCAACAGAGCAGCAATAGAAGCTATTGAGAGATACAGAAGGTTGGAGGACGATCATCCTAATAAACTACTAACACAGAGAAATAGGAAAAACAACAAAAAAAAAAAAGCAAAGAACTCTGATCCAACTTACAGAGGAACTAGCCCTAAAACACCATCTACCCAATAACATAGAAAAAATTACCAGATTCTCAAACCTAACTCCTGGACTTAACTACAAACAACCAACCATTAAAACATTTAATAAATAATACTCTAACAAAAGAATCAAATCCACTGGAGCTCAAAGTAGGCATGCTTGAAACAACTGAAAGCTATCCAAAAACAGCCATCCATATATACACCGACAGATCAGCCTTCAAAGCCACCATCAATGCTGGTCTTAGTGTCTTTCTGGTCTTCCTAAAAAATAAACACTTTGAAATAAGTGCACCCTGTGGCGACTACTGCTCAAACTTCCAAGCCGAAATTGAGGCAATTAGCATAGCTTTGCAGACAGTCGAAAACAAATTATTAGAAGGGATACAATCACCATCAGATATTGTTGTCTTCACAGACACTCTTCAACCACTTAACAGCAGCACCTCAAAAAGCCCAAGAGAGTTGACAACACTAATAGTGATAATACATCAGATGATGAAAAAATTAAACATCAACATTGGGGCTGGGGAAAAGTAAGGGCCGTTGGTCATTGCACTGGACACATGAAACCCTCGTTAACCGCAGACAGGCTTTACATCATCTGCACAATAGACAACAAGCCAAAGGTCTGAAAGGGGAACTTTAGACTTAGATCTTGATCTATATAGATTATTATAGAATCTAGTAATAAAAATTCTAGAAATATTTATTTTGTAAGTAATCAATAGAGTATAGATCAATATCTTGTATCATTACATAGATCTAAAATCATTTAATTTAACTATTAGAATCTAGTATGTTAGTGTAAAAATATCATATAATAATTATTAATAATAATATGTAATAATATAATGTAATAAAATATGTTGTGTAAGTTTGAATTCAAGTTCAAGTTGAACTATTACTAGACTACTAGACTGTAACTAGACTCTAGTAAACTAGTTAATACTTACTAAGTCGTAAGTCAATTACTAGACTAGACTCTAGACTAGACTTATCACTTAAGACCTACTGCACTCCTAGTCTAGTAGTTGAAGTTCGAAACGAAAGTTTCAAAGTATAAAATTATTATACCTCGACTAAATCTACAATAGATCAAAATTTATAATATAGATTCTACATCTATTCATCATATTGATAAAACTGATGTTATCTATATCTAGATCTAGTAGAGTCAAATTTTTATGGCATTTTTATTTTTGATCGGTTGCCATACAGCCGATTTCCTGATAAAATTTGACATTCTAAACAAGTGAAAACAAAATCGGAGTGATATCCCTTTAATAAAAATCCAAATAAAAAACAATAACGTCTCTAGCGAAAAAAAAAAAAAAAGAAAGTTGGTTTTAATAATAATTTTGATTTTATGTTTTCTGTTTACTTCATATTAAATCATAATACTAAAAAATTAGAAGACAGACGTTATTAGATCTAGAGTCTTTATACTTTAAAAAAATTTAATTCAAACAGGGATCCAGAATTTCCGAGTTAGTGTTTGTTTGTTTGTCTATTTTGTTTTATTTTTAAAGAAAAGATGAGGAATAATATATTCGCATATTAACTTATTGTACTTATGTAGATCTAGTTTAATAAATTAATTCTACACAGGACATGCTTTTTGTGGAGGCCCCTACAATTTTTTTAAATTCTTTAATAAAGATCCACTTATGAATGAAAATACTTGAAAATATTTTTAGAAGGAGGGAATAGAGTTCTTGTAAATTTAATCTAACTTTCCTTTTAAAAACAGATTTAATATTTAATATTTTTTTAAACAGAATGACTGATCTCTTAAATCTCTTTTGGCGAACTTCTAAAGTCCCAGAGGACTGGCAAAAGGAGTAATTATAAAGCTTCCCCCCCCCCCCAAAAAAAAAGGGCAACTTGGAAGACTGCAACGATTGGAGGGGCATTAAGCTTACTCTCTCTCTGTCCCGGGCAAAGTTTTCAGCACTGTTCTGTTGAGACCGCCTCAACAGTCTGTAGATGAGAGGCTCAGAGAAGAGTAAGCAGGCTTCCGAAGAGGCAGATCATGTGCAGAGTAGATCTTCGTTCTATGAAATATCATAGAACAAAGTCTCAAGTACCAACAACGGCTAATTAAGACTAAGACTGCTTTATTGATCCTTTTGGAAATTTGTTGTGATTACAAGGACTCTTCTCATTGATTTCTCATTCTTGATTGACAGTAGTAGCCCACTTCGCAACGACCTGACGTAGTTCTGATGTTCAAAAAGTTCCTCTAAGTGTGGTAATGTTGTGAGTTGTGAGTGTAATTTTTGATGCCCTTTTTATGATGGTTTCTAGACGGCGCAACAGTTTAGATGAAGCGTTGCCTTGCCAACAAGTTATTCCGCATGTTAGCAGATTTTGTACAGTCGCGCCGTAAAAAGTATTTAGGATCTTCTTGTTTAGTTTAAAGCTATTGAGTTTATATAAAAAAAAAAGTTACTGGGCTGTTTTCTTTGTCAGAGTTCCAAGGTGGTCTTCCCATGAGGGCTTGTTATTAATGATGACGCCTAGATATTTATATGATTTTACTTGTTCTATCAATGTAGTCTTTATCTGAAGTTCGCGTATCATCTGTTTTTTCTTTCTGAAATCTATTATAAATTCTTTAGTTTTTGTAACATTCAGTTCTAGAAAGTTGTCAGTGCACCAGTTTGTAAACTCTTCTATCGAGCTTCGATACTGAGTTTCGTCTCCTGAAATAAGACCGACTATGGCAGTATCATCTGCGAATTTAATGAGTTTAACTGAGTCATAGATGCTTCTTATGTCATTAATGTAAAGGGTGTACAGTACAGGAGAAAGAACACAACACAACCTTGTGGAGCACCCGTACATAGTACTCGAGTTGACGATTTGGTGTTTCGTAGTTTCGTAGACTTTAAGAAGGCGTTTGATAGTGTCCACCGAAATTCACTATGGAAAATAGAGAATACGGCACCTATACAGTAAATTTAGTTGCTGCATTAAAACAGAAGAAGGAACAACCGAGTTGTTTTTTTTAGCATCGAGACAGGTGTGAGACAGGGGTGCATCTAATCTTCCTTCCTCTTCCTCCTAGCCATTGACTACATAATGAGGAAAGCAATGAACCTGACTGCTTTTGGTATTCCAAGGCGTGAACAAAAACGAATGACGGATTTGGACTTCGCCGATGACGTTGCACTACTTGGGGTTACAAATAAATGCATACAAGAAATGACGGAGAGCATAGACAGAGAGGCATCCAAAATTGGCCTCTGCATAAACTTGGATAACACTAAAATTTTGCGAGTGGGATATAAGGCAAAGGGTGCTTTCGTCATACTTGGCGAGTAATAGCTTGAAGAGATGGACAAGTTCACTTACCTTGGCAGCATCATAACAAATGATGGGAGTGCCTTCCATGATGTAGCATGCCGAATAGGAAATTCAGGTAGCATTTTCCAAAGGCTGTAGCCTATTTGGACAAGACGGCTGACAACAATGCCACCTATCTTGCATCATTCAGAACCAATCGTTAACTTCTTCTCACTGTCACCGTAGAAACACAAACATACACTTATCTTATCTTATCTTATATAATGCAGACTTTACTTTAAAAAAAGATGATTACGTCCTACGCGTCATGCATTCAGTCATGCATATTAACCAATGACTTAAATTCTGCCAAGTCGCTGGTTTTCCTGGCTAGCTCAGGCAACCCATTCCATGCTCTAATAGCACTAGGGAAGAAGGAGCACTTGTACAAATTTGTCCTAGCATATGGTACGAGGAATGTACCTTTATCTTTGTGTCTTTCTGAGTATTTAATTAAATTTTGTTTTTGTATTTAAAGATTATGGTTCAGTGTTTTATGTATAATTGCTACTTTACTTTTGAGTATTCTATCCTGAAGGCTTTCTAAATTTAGTGATTTTACTACTTTTGAGTATTCTATCCTGAAGGCTTTCTAAATTTAGTGATTTTACTAAAGGTGTTACTCTAGTCAAATGGGAATATTCATTTGTTATGAATCTCACTGCTCTATTTTGTGTCTGTTCCAGTTTCTTAATGTTTTCTTGAGTTGAGGGGTCCAAACAGAGGATGCATATTCTATTATTTGCCTAACCAAGGTTAAATAACATTTTAGTTTTATCTTCTTATTTGATTTATAGAAATTTCTTACACACACATATACACACACACTCTATAACAATTGCAATAGGCCGATTGTATGAACTTGTGTAATTAGATATCCCAAATATTAGGAGCAACTTTAGGCCTTCTTATCTATATCGGTTTACAACAACAAAAACCTATCAAGCGAATACTTCTATCTATGATGTGTCTATCATTAAAAGAATCATGGGCTTGTACAATTATATATTTATGACTAAATGAATCATGTAGGCTACTGCTTTCAGTAGCTGCCTTAAGGGGTGTCAGTGGGGCGACGGGCCTAAGCCTCGCGCCTGAGAAGGGAGGGGGGCTCGACCGGAGATTTTATTGTCACAAACTTGATCACTACATATTTTCCTAATAAAATCGATGTTAGTATACGAAATAGTAGGCCAGCAGTATCTACCTAATGTTCTATGTTTTGTAACAAAAATAAGCCCACAGCGTTAGAGGCGGATTAGCCTTTTAGCGTGATGTGGTACGGTATATATAGACTACACTTACGGCTCAGGGCCCCGCACGTGACACTCGCTCAGGGCCCCGCGCACTGCTAAGGCCGCCCCTGACTGCTACAATCATATATTTGTGACTAAATGAATCATGTTCTGATACGATTATATATTTATGACTAAATGAATCATGTAATCATACAATTATATATGTATGACAAAATGAACCGTGTACAGATACAATTATACATTTGTGATTAAATGACAAGAATGAGGCAATAGTTAGTAAATTTGAGCACCACTAATTTAAAGAACAAAAAAAGAATAAAAAAAAAAGATTTTAAATCTTCTATTGGTCTCGGGCGTTTCGTGTTGTGTCGGTTGAGAGTAAATCTTCATTACTTGTCCTTTTGTTTTTTAGTCTTGCTGAAATTTTAATGGCGGTTACATTGGCTCCAAGGAAACGCAATAGCCAGGCAGTAAAGCCGTTATAATCCGCTTAACAAGCTCTGTTCAGAAGATTGTCGGCTGGCCCATTCAGCATTATCCATACTTTCAAATTGAAAGGGTGCTGTTTAAAATGTGGCAGGAGTATTTATTTTCTCCACTTTTGGACGATCGCAGTTCACTCTTTGTCGCCATTACGAGAGACCTAATGGAGTGAAGCCAAAACAGACAATACACAAGAGGGAAAAAAAATTGGAAGAGAAAAATATATTTAAAATACAAATAAAATATATAGGCCTAATAAAATGTTATAAATGCCGTTTTTAGCGTATCCCGAATGGGTAAAAGCCGCTAATAGTTTTTTTTTTTGTAGTGTGTCTATCCGTCCGTCTGTCACGTTCAGATATAAAAAAACTGAAAGTGCTGAAAATGAGATTTCGCCATATTCCGGAATCTGCTAAAAATGGAACCTAACTTAAAAAAATAAATAAATATTAGTCGTCTTAAAAAATATTTTAAAGTCTTATATAATAGGCCTAGATACTAGTTATAGTACATGCAGGTCGTAATCTAAAGGAAAAGGCATTGATAAAGGATTTTTTTTAATAACCAATAAGGGCCAACTAATATATATATAGGCCTACAAACACATATATATATATATATATATATATATATATATATATATATATATATATATATATATATATATATATATATATATATATATATATATATATATATATATATATATATATATATATATATATATATATATATATATATATATATATATATATATATATATATATATATATATATATATATATATATATATATATATATATATATATATATATATATATATATATATATATATATATATATATATATATATGCATGTTTTCAGTTTGTGGAGGGTAAATCCCTTGATAAACGCAATGTCAAAAATTCGGAGCTGTATTTACTTATTCCGAGAATGCTACAGGCTTACACTTCTTAATTACGACATTTTTACATTTTTGCCAGCCGTAAAAATGCGGAAAAAATGTTGAAGAAAAAACTTTAAAAGTTTCTGACCCGTAGAAAATTCTGATAAATTGTATGCCTTTTGTGGAAGCCCCTTTCTTGTGGCGATCCTGGGCTGCCCTCCCTTTATTCCGGCACTGTCTGTCATCTTGATAGTCCCGGGTTCAAACATCTTCAACTATCATCTCTTGTCTGCAGGAGGCTTAGGGCTAGAACGTCATTCTCTTCATTGCTAAAGTTTTATGAAGTATGTTAAAAAAAAAAAGGGTTATTTTATCAATGAGACCTAATTTAAAGTGTTTTTGACTAAGTCACTTTGTTTCTTAGTTTTACAAAGTGTAGGTTTCATTTACTGCAACTAATGAATTCATTTGTTTGCTGTTCTAGTCATCTCTTTAACCCCGGGACAAGGAGCTGAGGGCTTATGTTTCTTAACATTCTGTTGTTTGGCTTCTGTCGTGAAATCTCATTAGAGCAGGGACATCTTCATATTTAATTATTATTATTATATTACAATTTATTGTATTGTAACATAAATGTTGTAAGTGTTGTTTTTTCCGGCGAGTTAATAAATAAGTCGGAACAGAAAGGTCGGTGATTCCGGAAAAGTTAAAGAAAGTTTCTTATCTCACTATCACCAGAATTGTGAAGGATGCGGAACTTTGTGTGCGTTTCGTAAATTAGCCTTATCTTTTCTGGATTATTTGAAGAGTGTTATTTGGCAACTCAGCTAAAGAGAAAAATAGACATTGCAAACAGTGAGGGAATGTGAGCTGATTTGAATATGTGGGAGATGGTGATATCGGCACAAAAAGATCCCCAAAGAACGGCCAAGGAAAAAAATAGCCCCCTCATAGCAACCTCAGCTCCGCCTCCACTAAACAAAAATGCGTCAGTCTAATCGGTCCACTCAAAATTCTAACGGCTTTGAGTCTGTACTATGGAGATAGCGACATTAGTCTTTTTTAAAAATTATTTTTGACTCTGTTGGCCTGGGATCCCATAATTGAGATTTTTCTAATGATTGATTTGAAAGCTCCATCTATTGTCCTTCTTTTTAAGCTTGATCAAGCTGCCAACTATTGCACACTTTAATAAAGATGTTAACAAAGCAGCATTGTAGGTTACTATATATTGTAATAACTCCGCTCCTGCCACGACGCATATGGTGCGCACCAGCGCACTGTTCAATATTAGTGATGGACAGATTGTTAAGTGCGCACCAGCGCACCGTTCAACACTAGGGATGGACAGAGTGTTCAGGTAGATAAAAGAAAAAGTTGAATGGAGAAACAGAAGTAAAGCTTGGTTTCATCAGCCTAGAATTGTAGAATGGATCAGCATCACGCCATTGTAAGTTGTCTGATCAAGAAGTGTCAGTGAAACTGTGGAAGGGTCGTTCCTGTTAGTTTATGAAAGCGTTCTTGAGATAACCAGAATTGTATTGGGGGAGGGATGACTTATTGATTTGCGCTAAAAATTTTGATTAAATTGAGGAGGATATGCGCAAAACGCCGACCTCACTCTCTCGCCCTAAAGCCCATTCAGAAGCAAGATTTGGTTAAGACGTCTGGGGACGAGTTTGGGTGCAGTGGTTGACCAGAGACTTTCTGTGTGTCTTGTCCTGCTCTAAAGTGTTGCACAGCACTGTGCTGGTAGTTGCCTTTCTGCCCGATTTGTCTAGTTTTGAGACGTTTCGGACAGGCCGCCAAGTCCAGAGTTCACATGCTAGGTTCGACAAAACCTCAGTGTACTGAGTTTGACGGACACGTCAGATACACTCTACCTGGTTTAGCCGGCCAGTCAAAGCCTACTAGCAACACAGGTGAAACGATAAACAAGAAATAACCAAGTCATTAAAAATGCACGTCTTTTCTGACTCAGGTCTCCCCCCCCTCTTTAAATTTCATTCCAGAATTTTGTTCACTTGAATTACGACCCCGACAGACCACCTGGTGATTTCATCAGAAACTCTTTAGCCTAAACAACCAAAACATCCGCACTGCTTTCCTCATAATTATACCAGAAAGACGCATATACACTCGGTATCTGGCTGGAAAAGGTTTCCGCTCTGCTCAGAAAAACAACTCAGCTCGAGTCAGATCTGGAATAAACACTTCTCTTACCCCCCCCCCCTCGGGTAGCCACAGTGTCGAAGTTGTTTGATGCCAATATTAGTAGCAGCATTTAGGATTGCATTTAGTTTTAATGTTCAGAATAGTTCAGATTGTCAAAAAAGATAGAGATATTGAAACTAAAATGCTGCAGATAGTTTACCTAGTAGAAAATCTTTATTGTAAATTTTAGGTCATAAAATGTGTTTTTTTTTTGCGGTGAAATTTAATTTATCATTATCATTATAGTTGTTCCATTATCATACTTAAATGTCCCTATTTGGTCACCGTCTTGAAGTCTTGCTCTGAGCATATGGAGCAGCATATTCCTTTGTCGTCCCAACCCCTCACCCCCACTATAAACAAACACATTTTCCGCCTCTGGTCTGCAATTAAGTTTTAAGTTAAAATAAAAAAAAATAAAAAGCGAATGTTGGCTATCACTGTTTGTTTGCTGGCAGATGAAGTTATCATACAGGAAAGCGCAGCACTCTAGTCCCGTTGGAAAGTCATCCATCAAACAAGTCAGCGTCTATCCCTCGTTGTTTCTGCCTTGCTATCGTACTTCTGCCCCATTCGTAAAGGTACTCGTCTTAGTCTCTTGGTACCAGTTTGCCCAAAAGTTATTTTAAATGCTGAAGTTAAAGAGTTAACGTCCGCTGCTGTATGAATGGCCAGGGAGTTACGGGTTTTGATACGAGACTACAGTGTGTATGTGCTTCAAGTTCAAGACAGTGGTGAGAGTGTACATGTGTTGGGACGAGGGTTTTGAAAAAAATAAAATTACATGGCCCAAGTTTTCACTGCATTCTTACATATTATCGTATTCGCGGTGCCCCCCATCAGGATTACCCGTAGACAAAATTCTTTATGAATGTCGCGTTCTGCATGAAGGGCGATAAGGACTTGAAAGAGAGAGAACTGGTTCGTGTGCGGCTTTTGGTCTGTCCTTGTACGGGGACAAGGTGACCTTAAAACTCACTGCGCCCTTCCTTTCACGTGCTCTAAGGGAGTAATCTCATCATGGTTAGGCTACTAAAGGGGTTTCTGAGTCGGAGTGGGGCCCAGGACGGCCAAGCATGCACGATTACATATAGACCGGTATACGATGATAAAATTTAAAGGAATTAATGTGAACTGTCTTAATTAAATCTCATTTTCAAAATGTGTGTGGGTATATAAGTAGGTAGTAAAACAATTTTTTCAGACCTTACGATGTATAATGTATATGTTTCTATGGCCGACGGTTAACGAGGGTGTCATGTGGCCAGCACAATAACCAACTGCCTTTACTTTTCTCCAACTAATATTAGGTACCAATTATGATGAGTGGACTCAGGGGCGTCCTAAATATCCCTAGATTTAAACTCCTCTTGATCCGGAATCCAAGCTTTACGCTCTACCAACACGACCCCCCATACATATATAAATACAATATATTTTCTTAGTTGTTTTTTTTTTCAATAAACAAAGAATACATTTAATAAAAGATGTTTTTAGAAAAGTTATTCTTTTTTTTCTCCATTCAATTATATTTTATATGTATAAGTATTCATAATATGTCATGAACACTGGCGGATCCAGAGGGGGGGGGGCGGTAGGGGCGATCGCCCCCCCCCCCCGATGGGGGGGGGGCGGACGAATTATAGTATAGAATTCACACAATTTGTATGCGAATTTATTACTTATGTTAATAATATATACTAATTATTTATATTTCAACCTATTTTAAGATTTTATTTTGCACAGCCCCTTCTAGTATTTTGGCCGATTTGGTAGGGTCGGGAGGCATCAATCCGCCCCCCCCCAACCATAAACTTTCGAGTGGATGGGCGGTCCTATTTATTTGTATAAATCACAGCTTGCTAACAGAATCAATTAAATATCTATATGATTAAAACTTGTTATTGGTATTTTAACCGGTCTTTATATAATTTCGTTCACCTGTAGGCCGATTGGAAGGGGAAGAGTGAATACCTCCACTGCCCTTCCCATCTAAACCCTTTGAGTGGGGGGGCGGTCCTACTTTTATGAAGAAATCATAGTATGTGAACAAAATTAGTCAAATATCTATATAATATAAACAGGTGGAAGTGCGATACATGCAATTCCCTTCCCCCCATCAAACAAATCAATACTTTTTCTTTTTCTATTATAGTGAGAAATTACAAAATGTAAAAAATCTGTAACTAATATAATTTATATATGCTATAAAGTTAATTCTTATATCGAGTCGCCCAACTCCTATTCTTTAATGCAAAATGCAATCAATAGCAGAAATTATAAAAAGGAGCGAGAATTAATCGTTTTCATTTTACCGCCCTTCCCCTTTCCAGACAGAGTTTGTGTAATTTGACATGAATTTATCATAACTATTTTAAGAAAGACTTTTTCAAACGAAATTTTTCAATATAACAGTCACGAATGAGATGAGTTCAAAAGCCAGATAATCTTTTCCTAGTCGACTTTTTCCAACCTTTACTCTATACTCTATTTCATATTTTTCTAGTTAAATAAATTTAGGACTATAACTCACAATTTATGCTAGAATTTTATTGAATATTATTAATCGAATTTTTTTTTTTCGGCGGCGATCCTCAAAACCTTAATCTAAATATGTGGGGTATCTAATCTTTTCAAAGAACAAATCGGTTTTATTTGTAATGTATTAGGGGACTATAAATTCATATTAGAATATTTTTCTCATTATTCAAAAGGTCCTTTATAATAGAATGAATAATGAGATGTAGGTCAGGAGAATGCGTTACTGCAGTGAAGAATGCCAAAAACGCTTTTAGCGTCGAGGCTTCGCCCCGAACCCCACTAATAAATAATGAGCTGTAGATGTCAGAAGAATGCGTTTCAGCCGTGAAAAATGCAACAAAACGCTTTTGGCGTTGGGGCTTCGCCCCGAACCCCACTAATAAATAATGAGCTGTAGATGTCAGAAGAATGCGTTTCAGCCGTGAAAAATGCAAGAGAACGCTTTTGGCGTCGGGGGCTTCGCCCCGAACCCCACTGATAAATAATGAGCTGTAGATGTCAGAAGAATGCGTTTCTGCAGAGAAAAATGCAAGAAAACGCTTTTGGGCGTCGGGGCTTCGCCCCGAACCCCACTGAAGAAGCTTACAGCGCTCTCCTAGACCCCCAAGCTTGCAAGAGAAAGACTGTTTTTTTTTTCTGTTTTTTCCGCCGAAGATTGAGAAACAGTCTTATTTTATTCTCATATATCGAATATATATATATGCTGTACGCACGTTTATGCATAGGGTTAGGGTTTACTGGGCGTTAGGGTTTGGAAAAAAATCGCCCCCCCCCCCACTCCAAAGTTCTGGATCCGCCAGTGGTCATGAATAGTAACTAAATTAGTTACCCTTATATGCCATGTGTCTTCGTCTTATACCGTTGTATAACTTACACTTAAAATACTTTTCGATTTTGTTATAAAAATGCTATACTCTATATGTTTGGGAACAAAAACAAAACAATTTACATATTAAATTTTGAAAACAAATTAATTGTTACAATTGCTTTCATAGTTCTATCACTGAGGTTCTCTAGCTTGTAGGCTATTTAGTTCAGGATCTAATATATATATATAAATATATATAAAATATATGCTTAAACAACTTGTAGCAAAAGTCAATAACAACATAGACCCTCACCAATTTGCATATCAAGCAGCTAGGGGAACTGAGGATGCAATTCTATTTGCTTTTGGACCAGCTTTACAAGCGTCTCGACACACTCAAAATATATGCACGAGTTTTCTTCGTAGATTTCTCCTTGGCCTTCAGTACCATACAGCCACATCTAATAATAAACAAACTCAGTAACTTAAATGTAAGCCCTTACGTACAAGCATGGGTTTTAAACTTCTTTAACCCAACGGCCCCAGTATGTTAAAGTCAACAACACCAAATCGTCAACTCGAGTACTATGTACGGGTGCTCCACAAGGTTGTGTACTTTCTCCTGTACTATATACTCTTTACACTAATGACATAAATAGCATCAATGACTCAGTTAAACTCATTAAATTCGCTGATGAAGTGATAATACTGCCATAGTCAGGTCTTATTTCAGGAGACGAAACTCAGTATCGAAGCTCGATAGAAGAGTTTACAAACTGGTGCACCGACAACTTTCTAGAACTGAATGTCAAAAAAACTAAAGAACTTATAACAGATTTCAGAAAGAAAAAACAGATGATACATGAACTTCAGATAAAGACTACATTGATAGAACAAGTAAAGTCATATAAATATCTAGGCGTCATCATTAATAACAAGCCCACTTGGGAAGACCACCTTGGAACTCTGACAAAGAAAACAGCCCAGCGACTATTTTTCCTATATAAACTCAATAGCTTTAAACTGAACAAGAAGATCCTAGATAATTTTTACCCCGTGAATATACAAAATCTGCTTACATACGGAATAACTTGCTGGCAAGGCAACGCTTCATCTAAACAGTTGCGCCGCCTAGGAAACATTATTAAAAAAGGGCATAAAAAATCACACACACAACATTACCATATTTAAAGGAACTATTTGAACAGATATGTCTAAGAAAAATCGCAAAAATCTTGGAAGACAACGGCCACCCGCTCCATCATAACTACGTCAAAAAAATGGGCAACCACTGTCAATCAAGACAAGAATAGAGCGGTACAAAAACTCGTTCATACCTTACTCTGTCAGAATTTATCAACACCAAGATGCCTGCGTGAAGTCGCTGAATGAACTCTTAATGTTGTGTTTGTTTTATTTATGTGTATGTTTCTGTTGTGTTGTTTTTATATGAGAAAAGAGTCCTTGTAATCACAACAAATTTCCATAAGGATCAATAAAGCTGTCTTAGTATTAATCTTAAGTCAAGATCCAAGGCCGTATTTACCTAAAGGCTACACAAGCTTAGAGGCCCGCCCCCCCCCCTTTTTTTTTTAAAGTTAGCGCTAACATATATCTGGAATTTAAAAGGGTCCCATATCTTTAACAGCTTTGAAAAGTCTAAATACGGCACTATTCATATTGTGGAAAGGTCGATATATCTAGATCTACATACATTATTTTTCTTGACAAATTTTCTTGAACAATATAGGCATATTTAATTTTATAATTAAGTAAAAAGTTCCCCTTTCAGACCTTGTGGTCTATAGGGCAGATGATGTAAAGGTCATCTGATTCTGTGGCCTACGGTTTACGAGGGTGTCATGTGGCCAGCACAAAGACCAACCGCCTTTACTTTTTCTCAACTAATGTCAGGTACCCATTAGAGCTGGGTGGACTCAGAGTCGCCCAAAGATCCCGAAATTAAAAATCCCAGTCTTCATCAGGATTCGAACCCGGGACCCAAGCGCTTTACCACTCAGCCACCGCGTCACCTAATTTTATAATCTTCAGCCTTAATCTATCTAGATTTTGTGACGTAAACTACTTTATCCGACAAATCAAAAAATGAAATGATTAATTATTATTGTTAGAATGTTACAATTTATCAAAATAACAATTACGATTCTCCTGACAAACTTATTTCTCCTAGTGCCTCTCAGCGAGTGGCCAGGGGTGAGATACACTCCTTTACTCCGTTGTCCACCATTACACTAATCAGTGCCGGTTTTAGACTTATCTTATCATATCTTATATAATACAGACGTTACTTCAAAAAAGAAGATGATTACGTCCTACGCGTCATGCCTTCAGTCACGCATGTTAACCAATCACTTAAATTCTGCCAAGTCACTGGTTTTCCTGGCTAGCTCAGGCAACCCATTCCATGCTCTAATAGCACTAGGGAAGAAGGAGTGTTTGTACACATTTGTCCTAGCATATGGGAATGTGCCTTTATCTTTGTGTCTTTCTGAGTATTTTATTCAATTTTGTTTTTTTGTATTTGAAGATTATGGTTCAGTGTTTTATGTATAATTGCTACTTTACTTTTGAGTCTTCTGTCCTGAAGGCTTTCTAAATTTAGTGATTTTACTAAAAGGTGTTACTCTAGTGTCTAGTCAAATGTGAATATTCGTTTGTTATGAATCTTCAAATGGCCCTTAGCTATTTGAGATTTATAGGCCCTTTATATTGCCAGATAATATATGTCAGTGCTAAATATTTCTTGGGGGCCCTAAGCTTAGGCTTGTGTTTCCTACAGGTAGGCGTAAATCCGGCCCTGTTACTACTGCTTATATGATGCTCTTTCCCAATAAAAAGCAGGAATCAATTCGCGTAATCATCTTTGTCTTCTATCTTCCGCTAGAATCTAGAAGATATAGACTTGATTGCCATATTGTAATACAGGTTTCTTCGCTCACATATTCATGCTTTTTTTGGGGATTTGATTGTAAGCAAAGGTACGGTCTGCTGATTAGATTTTTTAAAGTATTTCTTCAAACAAAGGGAATTTTAAAAAATAAAATCTTATAGGGAAGAAACGAAACCACAAATAAAAAAGCCATGTTTCTATGCAGATTTTACAACAAACTTTGGCCCCAGGTCGTGGTTTTACTAATGATCTTGTTGACGAAGAGGAAGTCATTTTTATTTCCCTTTGAGATACACTGATTACTGCAGGAAATGGTTTGTATTAACAAAAACGTCACAACGAGACATTTGTTACACAGTGGCCAGGGACAGATAACTCGCTGTTTTACATTTGGGTGGAAGCGGGGGCGAACGGGTTAGAAGTTTAACCACGCAATAGTTTAGCTGGTGGTAGGAAAGTTCGAATCTGTGTTCTGTCTTAAATAGCATGACTTTCCAGAAGTAAGATTTGGGTGGAATCTTGGTAAGCTTCTGGGTTTTGTTCTCGAATCAAACTAAAAGCAAATATACACAATTTGCTAACAGCTTAACGCATGCCCTTGGTTTGTTAAAGAAATATAATACTAAATCTATGTATAGTTCGTGATCATTCATGAGAAGACAGATGCATAGAACAGGGCCGGCTGTAGGTGATTGGATTCCCCAGTCGGAGTGAATAGTGTGGCCCCAAAGGAAATAGAAAAATAAAAATTAAGGCCGAAAAATATGCAAAGAATTAAAACCATTCCTGTATCTAAAATTCAAAATCAACAAAAAAAAAAATAAATAAATAAAAATAGTCCAATACAGACTCTACAGTAGCTTCATAGACGTTTCATGATCACCAGATAAAAAAAAGTTTTGACATTTCACCAATAGAAAGAAACAATGGTCTTCTAACATTTGTAGTTAGATAGAGATTTGTAGATACATAGTATATGCAAATCATGAATTATAGTAGAGACTTAGAGCTAGGCTAGTAGACATAGAGCCAACGAGTTCTGCTATCTTTGAAATTTGATCTATGTTTCGAAAATTTCCTTTGAGTTTTGTGTGAGGCCCCCACCTATCGGAGTCCCTAGGCGGCTACCTAGTTTGCCGGCCCTGCATAGCAATCCACGCACCATTAATCCTTATTTATTAGAAATATTCACACTTAAAAGTTAATCATCGTAATCTATGATTTTTTTGTCTGCTTTTCGTTTACACTTCAAAAAATCAAACATCCTGTTCACTTCTATTAATGTTTAAAATTCAGTAAGAGATAACAAGAAGAGAAAGAGACGTGAAGAAATGTGGTAGCGATATAATGGATCCTACAGAAAAAAAACGTTAGAAAAGGAAGATTGGGACAGACGAAATACACAATGTCAAGGACACCATATTGAAAGGTCACTGCTGCCGAGTAAATAATAAAAATCACTTTGTGCTTCGAGCGAAAGAGCTTGGAACATTTGATTCTACACTGATGAAAAGTGCTGAAAAATTATCTTGTTTGTTTTTTTTTAATCCTTCGCTTATCAATACTTCCGTAATTTGTACACCGGATACACCAAAAAGCTTGCCTGTTAGGACTTTGCCTCGATGTATGACAGTCTTAATGTCAAGGACATTATATTAATATGTAAAAAAAATACATAGAAACACCAAGATTGTTCAGACAAAACAAATGTTCATATTTCTGTAAACACAACTGCCTACAAAGCTGACCATATATAATGACATCGTGACATTATCATTGGCTTAGATCGGCATTTTATCCCTGTTCCCACTGACGTCATTCAACGGTCAACACATTTTACCGGAAATGTCCCGAAATGACCCGGATTCCGAGCCGGACTTAAAGATACTAGACCAAAAGTTAAAAAAAAAAATTTACAAAGATAAGAAACGAAAGGGAAAGAGAGAGAGATAAAGAGAGAGAGATAAAGAGGGAAAGATAAAGAGAGACAGAGAGAAAAAGAGAGAGAGAGAGAAAGGACTAGGACAAACAACATATAAGTTGTTAACTAGTTTAGGAAACCATTAATTTGTCATTCAAATATCGTATGAACACATATCATTACAGTACGCAGAAAATAGAATTCTTTTATTTTCCATTTAAGTTGCTAGAAAAATAATGAAAGATAAAGAAATTTTGTAAATAGATAGATAGATAGATAGATAGATAGATAGATAGATAGATAGTCAGGCAGACAGACAGATAGATAGATAGACAGGCAGACAGACAGACAGATAGATAGATAGTCAGGCAGACAGACAGACAGACAGACAGATAGATAGATAGATAGATAGATAGATAGATAGATAGATAGATAGATAGATAGATAGATAGATAGAGAGATAGAGAGATAGATAGATAGAGAGATAAATAGTCAGGCAGACAGACAGACAAATAGATAGATAGTCAGGCAGACAGACAGACAGACAGATAGATAGATAGATAGATAGATAGATAGATAGATAGATAGATAGATAGATAGATAGATAGATAGATAGATACGAAATCAGTAGCTAGCGGGTCAACAATGTTAAATTTATGATACAATAATATTTTCAGTTCAGTGTCACCAAAGGGACATAACACAATGTCAGCGAAAGGGGAGACCATTTTGACATTCATTTCGCACTTGACTGATCAGAAATTAAAAATCTCGTTATTTATTTTCGTGGGCCTTAAAAAAACTATTGATCAAAGTCTGATAACTCAAGAAATACTCATTTGTACGTACAACGACAATAAGTCCACCAATGATATTTAAGTAATCGAACTAGGGTAGTGAATTTATAAGCTATTGTCATTATTTTGTGTAGTGTCTGCTAAGATCTGATCACATATTGTCAGTGTTTAAAGGTGAATATTTAAAACATATATCTCCAAGAATATGCAAAATTCAAAAACCAAATTTATGTTTCAATGAACTATTTTTTTCGTACAAGAAATGAACATGTTACATCTGGTATCCTTATACTGTAAAAATAATACAAGATTAGTTATTTTAAATTATTTATCGTCCCAAGTAGTGACCACTAGCTGGGCGTCAACATCGTCCTTGCACTACCAAATAATGTGTATATGGTTACCCGACAAAATAGCGCGACACAAAATGGCGCGGACTCATTGATGATACGATCATCACTTTTATCAATACCGTATTTTTTTATAACTGAAGGCCCTGACAGGATTCTTTTGAAGGCCCATAGACTCATCAAGCTTCAATATCAATTATTTAATAATAATAAATCTAAAAGTATTTCGTATTTGTGAGCAAAGAAATTGAGTAAGTGTAATTTCATTTCCCTTTTTTTTTTCGTATAACATAATATTTTGTTTAACATACACATTTTGTTTAACATATATATTTTGTCTAACATGAGAATTTTGTTTAACATAAATATTTTGTTGAACATTAACATTTTGTTTAATCTATATATTTTATTTACTATACAAATTTTGTTTAACATATATATTTTGTTTAACATGCACAGTTTTTAACATAAAAATTATGTTTAACATACACATTTTTGTTTAACATACATATTTTGTCAAACTTTTTTTTTTAATGTTGACCCTTTTAAAAGTGAGGTCCTGTGCGGCTGCACAGCCTTGCACTGTCGTAAATCCGGCCCTGGATTAAATGATGATGTGTTGCATATCATATGTATGTTAAATCTAGTCAGAATCTAGATCTAAATTCTAGATTAATTGGCGGCAGTTCTTTTTCCTCAAACCCAGGCGCCTCATTGCCACAACGATATACCAACTAGGGCGGAGGTGGAGGTGAAGTCAAGGTGACTATCAGATTTCTTATTTTGACAATATGTTATCTTTTTTTTAGCGGCCCCCGAAAGGGGAAGACGCTATTCGTTTTGTGTGGAATGTCTGTCTGTCCGTCCGTCCGTTTAGATCTCGTAAACTAGAAAAGATAGTGAAAATACGACATCATAATATTTTAGACCATTCAAAGTTCCGATGCAACGGCTACTTTTTTCTTTTCTGAAAGGGAAAAATCTAATTTTAAAATCACTTATGCAAGCAGTTTTTTTTTTCATAAAAATGTAACATTTTTACAACTATTCACTTTAATAGTAACAAACACAGGAGGCTATTTAGTAGGGGAGATACTTATACCCATCATATTTATAACAAATTTATGCAAATGGTTATAGATTTTTAGTAAAAAAAAAATATTTTTTTTTCATTTGTATTGCTAAGTTTAGTAAGTTCTGTCATACAAACTACTACATTTACCAAAAAAAAAAATGTTAACGTTTTAAAGAGAAAAAATGTATTTATTATGCATATAAGTTAGACATAATTTAAAACAACGATTACTAAGTAATTTTTGTTATTATCATGCGAACTGCAGTACTATATGAATAGGAAGACGCCTAACCAAAGGGAAAAAAATATTTTTTTTAAGGAAATGTTTTTTCTTGAGGCTTTGAATAAAAGATTGACCCTTTACAAAACAATTAGATATTCATTATAAGACATCAGTTAGGCCAGGCTCACATCACTCTAAATCTTCACCTATCCCTTGGTTTGCTGGACCGTTGGGGCACCAAACAAGATCTGTCAACCCTCTTTCTCCATTCTTCTCTGTCATTTGCCTTTGAAAAAAAAAAAATTATTCTCATATTCTTTCTGAAAATAATGAGACCTGCCTTTTTACCTGCCGGGGTGGACCACTTCTGGGGCCGATTTTGAGTTTGTGTTTCCATACAAACTGTTATATTATAAACGTTACTTTAAAAAAAAGAATATAATGTGTCCATCTAGCAATGCATCAATGATTTAAACTCTGCTAAGTCGTTGGTTTTCCTGATTCTCTGATGGCACCTAGGGAGTATTTCATTCGGTTTGGTTTTTCAATGCTTATGTATTATGTTGCTAATTCATGTATTTCTATGTCTATCACCCATCGCACAGATATCGAAGACACCCATTGTAAGTAAACCTCCTGAATCAGATGTCCTTAAGGTCCGAGAACGTCCAGTTCCCTATTATAGGACCTCTTGACCAAGGAAAGGTTTTTATCCATGGCCAGGATGAGGCATCGGCTCTTCACCAATCCCTCTGTCCGAAGTCCCGCCTTATCCGAATGGATCATATAGTCACAACCGGTGCGTCGCTAGTCACGACCCCCTTGAGCCCCGCACGAGTTCCCTCTCCCGTGCGAGGCCGGAGGCCGAGCCGCGTGGGGGGCCCTTAGTATGTCTATAATGTCCCACCGAACCCGTGCGACGATCCATCACAGCGCGAATGGCCCCCGTTAGGGAACGAATCGATGGGGGGGTTGGACGGGTTAGCGAGCTTTTGTTACATCCCTACCACGTGCAGTGTACAGTCTCTCGACCGTACGTGTGGTAGCCCACTGAGAGCTATGTGTGCTACCGTACTTTGCCTATCCGACTCCCTGGGCGGACGTTTCCAAAGGAGGGTCACGCTGAGGCGACGGGAGCATTCCTCCTGAAGTAAACCTCCAGACTCTCACAAACACTGATTTTTTCTTTTCTGAAAGCGAAAAATCTAATTTTTTAAATCAATTATGCAAGCAGTTTTTTTTTTCATAAAAATACACCATTTTTACAACTATTCACTATTAATAGTAACAAACACTGCTGGCTTTTTAGTAAGGGAGATGTCCATTTACCTTTTTTTAACACATTTATGCAAATAGTTTTAGATTTTTGGGTAAAAAAAAATATATTTTATACAATTGTATTGCTAATTTATGTAAGTGTTCTGTCATACTAAATACAACATTTACAAAAATATTGTAATAACTTAAGTGAGGCAACTCAACGAGACATAGATGTTTATTTACATGGAGACATGACAAACACAAAGGGGCATCTGCCTTGAGTACAACATCTCCATATTGGCTCTCTACTTGGGCGGAAATCGTTAGTCCTAATGTCAACATCCGACTTGTTTAGTCACAGATAGTGCGCACCTTCTTTCTGCACTATCTTGGATGGCGGTGCGCATGGCAAAGTCATAACAATATGTTAACTTTTGTTTTAAAGAGAAAAAAATCTATTTACTATGTTGGACACAATTTAAAACTACAAATTAATAAGTAGTTTTTCATATTATCGCGTGAGCTTCGTGGTACATCTAATATAATGTCACACACAGCTAAAGTAATTTTTTTTAAGGAAGTGTTTTTTTAATGAGGCTTTCAATAAAAGATTGATCCTTTTCAAAACTATTAGATCAATTAGATACTCAATTTCAGACATCAGTTAGACCAGGTTCACATCTAGCTTCACATTCATTTTCACCAATCTCTTTGTCTGCTGGACATTTGGGGCACCACACAGGATCTGTCAACCTTCTTTCTCCATTCTTCTGTCATTTGCCTTTGATAGAATTTCATTCTAATATTCTTTCTGAAAATATTGAAAACTGCCTTTTTTCCTGCCTGGGTGGACCACTTCAGGGGCCGATTTTGAGTTTGTATTTCCACACAAACTGTCTTTGTAACCTTGTTTTTCAGACAAGTTATAGGATCATAGCGTATTGAGAAAGCTAAAAGCATGAAATTGCGTTACATAAAAACAATTGGAAAAAATAATTCTAATCACACAGATTTATTATTGTTAAGATCAATTACAAATTTAATTACACGACTGATCCAAACTAATTGATACAGTTACACCTAATATAAGTTTGTTGTTGTTTTTTTAAAGTATTTTTTGTTAATGTTTTCTTGCTACGATGAACATTTGGTAACATGTTTAACTGTTTAAGATAACGATTGTCATTTGTGAATGACTTCGTAGCGAGGAAATTTTGAGATCTTTGGTCTGACCGTCAAACCCAATAATATAATGGACATGTGACTGACCGTCAAACCCGATTATATAATGGACATGTGACTGACCGTCAAACCCGATAATATAATGGACATGTGACTGACCGTCAAACCCGATTATATAATGGACATGTGACTGACCGTCAAACCCGATAATATAATGGACATGTGACTGACCGTCAAACCCGATAATATAATGGACATGTGACTGACCGTCAAACCCAATAATATAATGTACACGTGACTGAACATGCCATCTAAAATTCGATGACGCTATTAGTTGATGTAAAACTACTATATGGGCCTACTATGCCATAACATCGGGAAATTAGTACTGCTTCACAAGTTCAGGGCCTCGTTATAGATCCCTCCGAGTATATTCACACTAACGTGACTTCTATAGGACTATCAGCAAAATGTAGGCCTTATGATGTTTCTCAATCGCTTAGTTTGCATAATTGATTGATTCTCATCATAAGCAAGGAATATGGTTAGCTTATAGACGAATCTATCAATACGAACTATGTGACATGACACAGTCAAGTTTGTTAAAGGTGAGGCGAGGGCTAATCACGTTTATCTTATCTTATCTTATATGATACAGACGTTACTTCAAAAAAGAAGATGATTACGTCCTACGCGTCATGCATTTAGTCATGCATATTAACCAATGACCTAAACTTTGCCAAGTCATTGGTTTTCCTGGCTAATTCAGGCAACCCATTCCATGCTCTAATAGCGCTAGGGAAGGAGGAGCTTTTGTACAAATTTGTCCTAGCATACGGAACGAGGAATGTGCCTTTATCCTTGTGTCTTTCAGAGTATTTTATTAAATTTTGTTTGCGTCATTCAAAGTGGTCCATACGGTGGTTCTACCAGCCCATTGGCTACCGGACCACCTGACATTTGCCAAAATGTCTCATAGCCAGCGCGCTCCTATATATGCCAATTTTTTTATTAGGTCCTAGATTTACAGAGGAAACGCTTACAAAGTCCCGGCAAAATCATTAAAAATAAACAAGGTTACAAAGACCGAAGTGGTCCACCCAGGCAGGTAAAATTACAGGTTTTAATATTTTCAGAAAGAATATCAGAATGAAATTCTATCAAAAGGCAAAGGACAAGAGAAGAATGGAGAAAGAAGGTTGACAGATCTTGTGTGGTGTCTCAACGGTCCAGCAGACCAAGGGATGCTCACTTACGGGTGGTAAGTTCGATGTGAACCTGGACTAACTAATGCCATAAATGTGTTATAAATATGGTATATAGGTGTATCCCTTACTAGATAGCCTCCCGTGTTTGTTACTGTTAATACTGAATAGTTGTAAAAATGGTGTATTTTTATGAAAAAACTGCTTGCATAGTTGAATTAATAAATTAAATTTTTCGCTTTTAGAAAAGAAAAAAGGGGCCATTGCATCAGAACTTTGAATGGTCTAAAATATCATGATGTCAGATTTTCAATATCATTACTAGTTTACGAGATCTAAACGGGACGGACTGTCGCACCTATTGAATTAGTAGTATAGTAAAAATATTCCCTATTTAATAGTACCGTTTTCGTCTATATTGATGACGTCATTTTCTTGGGTATTCGTTTGGGTGCAGTAGGTGATCTCCCCTTGTTGCTTCGTCATATTTTTTTTTTATGACGTAGTAGACTTTCGTCGTAGATCGTTTGGTGCTTTTCTCTCCATCTTGAGCTGTAGAGCCAAGCTGTAGATCTTTGGAGCTCCTGAATTATACATCTGTCTTCGTTTCTGGATAGCCTTAGCGTTGACCATGTTATATATTCTTGGATTATTTGACCCCTGTTTAGGGTGAGTTTTATTTCATATTTATAGTTAATTTCTATTTGGATTCGATTGTATTCGTATTTTGTATTTATATAGATTAGAAGATCAGAAGAATCTGTTCTTTATCTTTTTATAGGGTCTCAGTGTCAAGTTTCAGTTTCAGTGTCAGTCTCAGTTTTAGATTACAGGACTGAGGTCTTTCATCTCAGGTGTTGCGATAACATGGAAGCCAAAAACGAGGAAAGCGCAAACAGGGACGTCCTCGTATTATTTGGCGACACACCTTCATGGAGGACCTCAGAACAGTGGACACCAGGTGGCAGGAGGCTTCAGACATTGCCAGTGACATCTTTATGGAGACAGCTTGCAGCCCAATGCGCCGCACGGCGCGGGAGGACCTAAGTCTAAAGTAAGTCTAAGTTGGGACTCAGGTTCGAGTCTGAGATTTCAGATTCCAGATTGTGGATTTCTAAATACAGACTTGTTGTATGTCGTGATGAACAGTTATCTTGGTTAGAAGAGAGATCTACTTGTGTTGCCACTGGTTAGAAGATAGATCTACTTGTGTTGCCACTGGTTAGAAGATAGATCTACTTGTGTTGCCACTGGTTAGAAGATAGATTTACTTGTGTTGCCACTGGTTAGAAGATAGATCTATTTGTGTTGCCACTGGTTAGAAGATAGATCTACTTGTGTGTCACTGGTGTATGAACTTCACATGAAGTAGACGGCATCTTTGTCTTAAATTGGAGCATTGATTAGGTCAATATTGTTTTTCTTATAAATACTATTTTAGTATTGGAGTTAAACCATATTGTACTATATCATATATATACTTGTATTCGTATCATGATCATTATTCATATATCCTATCATTGTATAAATATCATTGTATTAAATGCATAATTTTATTTAAATCAGCATACACCTCGTTTATTAGTTTATGCACAACTGGGTGTGTATGGTGTGTCTGTCGGGCTGAACTTTGGGAACAAAAATAACATGATATAAAATATAATACTTACACATATGGTTATTCAAAGAAATTATTTTTAATAATTACATATTTTAATACATTTGTAATATGTAATAATTTCATTCATCTTAAGACCTGACGCGGACGGACGCACAGATGACCAAACAAAACTAATAGCGTCTATTACCCTTTTTTAAGCCGCTAAAGAAAAATTGTCAGTTGTTTTTTTTTTTTTGACATCGCTAAGCGAATAGGTCCATACTATAAAGATACTATTAAAATAGTCCTATTCGTTGTTTTTCACCTGCCCATTTTATAATTAATTATATCTCTATTTATCGTCATCTTCTTCATCCGCTAAAGTTTTTGCCAGAGGAACATCTCGCCCTCTCTCTCCCGCTCTCTCTCTCCCGCTCCAAGACCTATGAGCCCACCGACTGACACCCATTTGTGCTCGACACTCTTTTGAGTTATCTGCCATTGTTACAGGAGGGAGGCCGTAATCGATACAAAGCCATGATTGGTCCCTGAACATAGAGTCCTTAGGAGAAGAAGGCGATGTTCAGTCAGTGAGTTCGGACCTGTCATCCGAGAGACTGAAGACTATGAATGTCGTAAACTAAGTTCCTGAATGAAACGATGCCGTGCTAGTCATAATAAGATAAGAATAAGATAATGCCCATTCTCAACATGGATACTGGACATTGCACGTGTTGGTCTAGAAGACGAAAGACGCCGTTGACGTTTTCTTCGGTGTACTTTCTTGTGTTCATACTTTCGAAGATTTGTTCAGAAAGCCTGGCTTTGTTCAAACCCAATGTTTCTTACTTATCCACGCTTCCATCTCATGTTGATAACGAAAATGCTAAAACTATGTTCGAACGGTGGAGTAATACTAGTGACAAGACTAGTGACAAAACGGAACAACTTAAACTGTACAAGTCTCAGCTCGAACTTAGGCAACCAGTCGATTTCGAATTTGACACACCGCAACTTCTTTCCACCACTTTGGATTCTAATTATGTTCCCGTTAAAGCCAGAAAATCTTCAGACGTTTTAGCGTCATCTTTTAAAAAACGTCCGTGGTTTCATTCTTGGAGCGGAAGAAAGAGAAACATTGTTCCTACTTTTAGCTCAACAGGTGACGAAGCTGCTCAATATTTAAGATTTATTGGGTCTAAAAACCCTCACAGGAACACTAAGATTTGGAACAAACTTACAGCAGTCAATCAAGAGTCTTCAGAAGATAATAAAATTAGTCAAATGGGGAAACAAGGTGACGCCCTTGATTCGAAACATGTACTTGAAAAGAGTTCAGTGGATGATGACCAAAATATGCAAACAAAGCCACAACACACTATCAAGATATCGAAATGGGACAATACAAATAAAATAGCTGACGACGACACGATAAGACTACAGTCTAACAGTTTAAAATATAGAAAGGGAAAAGTATCAAACAGTAGGCTCAGGAGATCTAGGCAACTCACTCCAGGTTACGAAGACTTCAGTGTGAATCTTCCGCCAAGCAGTGACTATCTATCAGAAGCCGAGCTGACACAAACTTGGATTAGAAATACGTGCTTACTGTTAGAATCTTCTTCATTTCGTCTTTTGGCCAACAAATACGGAAAGAAATGTTTTCTTCAACCTTATAAAAGATTCATCATCGCAAGACATAGACCGGACAGATTAATAAGTCCAGCGGTAAATGTCTTCTACCGTACAGAGCAGGACAATGACCTAGGGAATGATAAGCTAGCCAATGCCAATATTAACACGAATCAACCATTTCAAATTTTCAGTACTGTTTCATTAGGAGATGATCTGAATGCCCACCATGGTTTCCAGCTTATCGACAAAGATAAAGACCTTTCCATCAGTGATCGCTTCGAGCTCAACATACATGACATAAGAGACCAAAGGATATTTAATTTTGATCCAACTTTGGATCAGTCGGGTAATGTGCGACAAACTGCATATGTTCAAGATTGCATTGAAATTTTAAGCGATCCAGACTGTAAAGACGTCATAAGAGAAGTCGAAAACATTGTTTTTCAAAGAAAAGTTTCAATACCACTGGAAGAATTATCAAAGAACATACAATTTAGTGAAATGCTGAATAAGGAACAGAGTAATGATATTATCAATCTAAACAGTGATAGGCCTAACATTGGCCACAAGACCACAGAAGGTATTAGTTTAGAAGCTTCAGACAAAACTGGCCCAGAAGATAGTTCACTTAAAGAGCTAGATAACAAGCTGACAGAAGGTAAAAATACTATGATTACAGATTTCTTAACAGTACCAGAGGACGATGACTCCAATCTGAAATCAACTCATTTATTGAGCACTAAACAAACTTTGAGAGACTATGTAACAAACAGCGATACATTTCCAGTCTTACAGTGGAACGAGAACTCTCACGAAACTAGTGACAATCGAGCTACAGATCTTGATGCAAAGTCATCAGAACAGCTTCAACGTTACTCAAGCAGCTCCGTTCAGGACGACTTGAATGATCTGCAGCCCTTTCTTCAGGCGTATGCGAATCTTTTAGCAACGAAATCAGCTCGTTATTCGAATCCTTTATCTACAGATTTCACCGACGTGTCGGCTTTACATGACATTGACCAAGAAGGAAGCAGCCAGCAAAGCTTAGGGCACATACCATCAAACATTCAGCTCTTAAAAAGTTCCCCTGAAAATGTGAAAGCACAAAAGGAAATAAATAATGCAGATGTTTCTAACATGCTATATTTAAATTCATACCCAGTGGATGACGGAAGTCTCAAAGGTAAACTCCATGGGTTAAGAAAATTGGATTTTGATAACAATATTCAAAGATCTTCTATGGATTCCGATTTAGTGGATCTAATTGACAAAAGACCTTCTTTCCATTCTTGGTCAGGAAAACGAAACTTACAAGCAAGCGAAAGAAAGATTCCAAAACGACCTTCGTTTCATTCTTGGTCAGGAAAACGAAACTTACAAGCAAGCGAAAGAAAGATTCCAAAACGACCTTCGTTTCATTCTTGGTCAGGAAAACGAAATGAAGGTCTACCGACAAGTGAAATAGAAATTTCAAAAAGACCATCTTTCCATTCTTGGTCAGGAAAGCGAAACGTTGGCATGCTGTCTAAAAGACCATCTTTCCATTCTTGGTCAGGAAAGCGAAACGATGACATGCTGTCTAAAAGACCATCTTTCCATTCTTGGTCGGGAAAGCGAAATCTACCGACAAGTGAAATAGATATTTCCAAAAGACCATCTTTTCATTCTTGGTCAGGGAAAAGGGACGAACATGTCAATGGAATCAGAAAGAGAGCCTCATTTCACTCGTGGTCTGGAAAACGTAATGCTTTTCAAAGTACACTTTCTAAAATACCTTCTTTCCATTCTTGGTCGGGAAAGCGAAATATTGACCTTATGTCAAAAAGACCATCGTTTCATTCATGGTCAGGAAAAAGAGATGTTGATATGTTATCAAAAAGACCTTCTTTTCATTCATGGTCTGGAAAAAGAGATGTTGATATATTATCAAAAAGACCTTCTTTTCATTCATGGTCGGGAAAAAGAGATGTTGATATGTTATCAAAAAGACCTTCTTTTCATTCTTGGTCGGGAAAGCGAAATATTGACCTTATGTCAAAAAGACCATCGTTTCATTCATGGTCAGGAAAAAGAGATGTTGATATCTTATCAAAAAGACCTTCTTTTCATTCATGGTCAGGAAAAAGAGATGTTGATTTGTTAACAAAAAGACCTTCTTTTCATTCATGGTCAGGAAAAAGAGATGTTGATCAAAACTTAATATCAAAGAGTCCATCTTTACAGTTATGGTCAGACCAAAACTTGATATCAAAAAGACCATCGCTTCATTCGTGGTCAGGAAAATGAAAATATCAGAATTAGGTTTTGAAGTCACTTTTATTCTACACTTTTGGTCAAGACATTTTAAATTTCTAAAGTTCATGTCATGTCTCTGTAGAGACTTGACCAAAGATTTAATAACATTTTAGAAATAGTTATAGATTACTTTGTTCTTGTCTGATGCGGATAAAAACTTGGAACAGTTTGGACTATCTTTTGAGTGAACAGGTCAAAAGTAATTTTAGTGAAGTCAATCATACAAAAACATTTATTTTTCAAACATGATATTACTACAACACATCAAGATTATTTTATAAAAATACACCGAAGAAAAAATATAGCGTTAGTTTTTCTTTTCTTTTTTTCTTTCTACTTTTTTATGTTGGTAATTTTTTGTTTACATTTCATTTACTGACTTGTCTACCAAAAATATGAAACAAAACAAAGCTGAACGCTCAAAAATAAATTATCTGAAAATTGTTTAAACGCACGGTCTTTACTGTATTGTAGTTGCTATTAAATTTAGTAGGCTAAGTATTTTACTCATTGCAACAAAAGTTCCCAGAAGTTTTACAATAAGGAGAAAAATACAGAAATCAATAGGCAGGTTTAGTCTATTTATATATTTCATAAAGTTCATTTCTTGGCAGTTTGTCCCTTTTTTATGTAGGCCTAATCAAATCACTAAGCTAGTTTATTTTTTTTTATTCACGGAAGAAAGAAAATGTTTATTTTATATTGATTATTACCAACTATGAGTGGATAAAAATAGGTAACTAGCTTGTTCCGGTGTACAGAATATAGAAAGTGTTGATAATCTGTTTATTTTTTACAGTTTTTGATAATTTTTCTTTACTATTAAATTAAAGTTCTTTGGCTTGCAGCACAAATTGTTATTATTTAGTTGGCAAGTTTGTTTCGTTTCTTTAGTTATTTCAAAATCTCAAATTTCTTCCTTATATTTTCTTACATTTTCCTTGAGGTTTCCTTGTGTCGGCTTCACACGACTCCATATCTTGTCCATTTCTTTTTCTATTATAGCATTTTATTGCTTGAAGCAGTGTTTCCCAAACTGTGTTCCGCGGAACTCTAGTGTTCCGCCAGGCATGAATAGGTGTTCCGCGAACTGCTAGAATAATTAACTAGTAGGCCACCAAGTGAATTAATCTCTCTTAAAAAAATAGGCAAAGTGTTTCTTTAAATAATCAGAATTTGCGATGTGTTCCGTTAAGGAAACGTTTGTGAACCAGTAGTTTAATGAGTGTAAATCGCATCTCAAAATGGAAACGCTAACAAAGATATTCAGGATAGAAGACTTACAAATAAAGTAGTAATTATACATAAAACACTGAACCATAATCTGAACCATAATCTTCAAGTACAAAACCGAAACGTAAATAAAATACACAAAAGTGCCACACCTGCAAAGGCACATTCCTTGTACCATATGCTAGGACGAATTTGTACTAATGTTCCTTCTTCCCTAGTGCTATTAGAGCATGGACGCATGTCCTTAGCCAGCCAGGAAAACCGGTGACTTGGAAGAGTTTAGGTCATTGGTTAACATGTATGACTAGATTGACCTAGGAACACGCGTAGGACGTAATCATCTTCTTTTTTGAAGTAACGTCTGTATTTTATAACATATGATAAGATATAGTGCAAATCCCCTCTAAATATAGGCCTAAAGGTACAATATGTCAATGACCTGTATATTTTGCCCCAGCAATAACAACAACAAATATTTGGAATTCGATTTTTTTATCTTTACATTCAATTTTTTTTAATGAATAAAATAAACAATGTAGCCTATGTTTCAAATGAGATTTCAAGCGTAGACGAAGATTTTATTTCCGTCAAGTGTATTTAACTAAGGTCACTATTGGTCATTCGTAACTAAGGTAGTAAAATTGAATCTACTCAGAGGCGTCCTACAGATCCCGAAATTAAAAATCCCAGTCTTAAACAGTCTCAATCTTTGGACACAAAGACAATATACTAATTCTCAACACAATGTGTAAAAAAAAAAAAAGAGGGCTAATATAAGGGAAAGAGTCGCATAATCACTGCCACATTCTCAATACTGCAGAGATAAGCTCCCTTTTTCTCCCAGTGAAACGATATAAGCAACCCAGGAGTGTTTATGACTGATTTTGGGATTCTATGTTCCATAGGTTCTGTAGGGGGCGGGGGAGCTTCGGATCAATGATAATGGAAAAAGAGACTTCCTCGCATAAGTGGCATAACTCCCCTTATTGTCTGTACTCGGCTCACAACAAGCTAGAGCTTTCTTGACTTCATGTATGGTTTCTCTGTAACTTAAGTTTCATAGTTCAAAACTTATCAGTCAAATGTTTGTTTATTTTTTGGTAAAGATGTTATGCACACTCATGCTTAGCTCTTTCCGAATAAAGCACTTCTGCATCTCAGTATGCTCAGAATAAAAAGTAAAGCGTTCCTTTCAGACTCTGTGACCCACGGTTAACGAGAAATATCATGTGGTCAGCACAAAGACCAGCCGACCGTTACTTTTCCACAATTAATATCAAGTACAAATTAAAATTGGGTGGACTCTGGGGAGCCCCATAAGTTCCTAAATTCTAATCCCACTCTTCATCGGGATTCAAACCCAAGACCAATCGGCTCAGGATCCAAGTGCTTTACCACTTAGCCACCACGCCCAGAATGCAGGAACTCATGTCACTCAGGCTTCGTTCCATAACACGCTTACAGCGCTCTTCCAGACGACTCAAGCTTCAAGAGTTGGAGTCTAGCGTAATTGCAATCCATTATCAATTCACACAGGGCCTCAACATTCTAAAGTCCAGATTCACACAGGAACTCAACATTCTAAAGTCCAGATTTACACAGGGCCTCAACATTCTAATGTCCGGAACTGACGTAAGTCTTTGAAAATAAACTTTTGTTTATAGGCCTCCTAGGAATATCAGTAGATCGCATAATTAAACAGTTCTTTACTTAGTTACTTTTAAAGAGTATGGAAGCTGTTTCTGTTTTAAATATATAATTTTATAGAAATTATGTTTAAAAAACCTGTTATGTAAATATTTTACTTTATTAAAAAAAAAACATACATAATATTTTTAAAAGACATAATCATTTTATGCTCTCCAATCAGATCATAATCAGATGGAAGCAAACAGAGAACAAACCATAGCCCCCCCCCCCCACCTCCAAATGTCCACGTCATGCATCTTTTCACAGCCTAGACCGAGTTAAGTTTCATCTCTTGCTAAGGATGGCTTTGAATGAGTCCACGTGCAGTATTCTGCCAGGTAGTATCTGCACAAGCGTTCCTTAGCAAACTAACAATAACATAACAACTTTATAAAAATAAGATAATCTTTTAATATAGCAACACGATTAAAATATTGATAGCACCGCTTAGAGCAAAATAGAGTGTTATTATTGACTTTAATACTTTTTATTGTTTGTTTTACATGTTTCGGATGTTCCCTCAGAATTGACGATTACTATATCCTAGCCCAAACCTTCCGCAGGACGACGGGGGATGGTGGCGGGTAAGATCGAACACGGGACCAGCGAGAAAACAGCCCTGAGCACATACCATACGACAAGGCAACCTTCCAGTTTAGTGGGCCAACTTCTAACCCCTCTTGAAGGTCTGAACTTCCTACCCCTCTTGAAGGTCTGTAGTTGTTGCTTTATTTTATTTTAATTTTGATGCCCAGATTTACTATCGGAAATGAAGATTATTATTTCCTATCTTATCGCTGAGAAAATTATTTGTCAGGTTGCGGTCCAAAAACTAAAAAGATAATTTTTTTTTGAAATACCCTAACAAAAGACGACAAACCTTACAAATATTTAACATAAGTAGGTGATATATTTCTGGAAAATAAGTGCGAATTATGAAGCTGTTATTTTTTTTTTTCTTACAAAGCTGATATCAAATCATCCTGTTTGTCTGTCTGTCTGGTACAATTTTTGTAGACATTATTTCTCCTACACCCAGTCTCGGGTAAAGTTGAAATTTCGCATAATTATTTCTTGTACCTGATAAAACAAGAATCAATTAAAAAAACAAAACAAACAATTATTTGATTAATTATTGGTCATTGGTATTTTTTTCATTATAATTTTATTCCAGTTCAACTAATTATTCCTCTTAAACTGAAGAGGTCATCTGTAAAAATTAGTTAAAAGTTCACGTAGGAGCTGGCGCCACCCTAACGGCATTTCGGTAACCTCTTCACACATCTTTCAACACTGTATCGGATTCTTTAAAGGCGCATATTGTCCTCACGTGATCATGTACACAAGAAATGATTGGATAAACCATTCAGGATGCGATGCAATCTGGTTTTTAAAAAAAAACGTTTTCGGAACAAATGATGAAACTCTAATGATATTGTTGCTAGGGTCAAATCTTGATGATAAATCCAGAAGAAAAATTACACTCTACGCCGGATGGTGATCTCCTGTGTCAGTTTAATTTTCAAAGCTTTTTATTTTGCTTTTTTAAACGTAATAGAACTGTTGTTTTTAGTTCATGGGACGGGTTGCCTGAATCAGCCAGGAAAAACAATGACTGCACAGTTTAAGGCTTTAATTAACATACAATATTAGATGACTATATTGATACGCGCAGGGCATAATTACCTTCTCGTTTGAAGGAAAGTCTGTAAGATAAGTATTTCATTGATTTTTAAAGTAGGTTAACTGCCCTTTCTTGAACACACATTAGATGTACAGATTAATATATTTATCAGTGGCGTCATCAGGTGGTGCGGAGGGTGCGGTCCACACCCATTTGGGGGTGACACCCAAGTTGGAAAAATTATGTCTTGGAAAAAGCAGACACATTTTTAAAAATCTATAGATATACACCCAAACAAGCCTAGATACAAATATGCAAAAACTATTGAATACATGTCATATGCAATGGGATTTTATAATTTTATAATAGAATTTTACATTTGCGTAACAATCGTTGTGTAACACTCAATGAAAGTATGTAATCAGATCACTGCATTGGTTAAAAAAAAAAAAAAAAAAAAAAAAAAAAAAAAAAAAAAAAAATCTAAAGAACAAACTAACAAAAGTGTTTATTGGAACCTGTTTGGAGAAAGTTGATGGTTGGGGGAGGGACGCCATCAGCTAACTGCACCAGATGACACCGACCCTAGTGACGCTACTTTAAGTCTACATTTGCGAATCTATTATTGAAATGAAAGTAATATTGTGTGATCAAAGTGTGTGCTCAATCGTGTCATGATTTCTGCTTGAGGAATTCAACGGTTTTTATTTCATAAAGAGAAATTCTGTTACTTCTTCTCTTAAACGAAGATTCCCAGCATACTTTGAAAGTTGGGTCATTGGATTTAAATAAAAAATCAGGCCCAAATCACATCGACCTCCCTATTCCATTGTTACAATAAGATAGGATGACAGAATACCTAAATGAAAAGCTAATTAAATTATAACATTTTCAGTTTTTTGTTTATTTTGTTTTTCACAAAATTTATATCAGCTCATTCTGTCTGTCTAGTAAAAAGTGTATACACGTTACTTCTTCCACACCCATTCTCGAATCAAGTTGACACTTCGCACAATTATTCCTTGACATAGACAAGACATGAATCAAACATTACCAACAAGGGAAACTTATCCTTCAGTATTTACAGATATGGCTAAATTTGTTGGGCTTAGTCCCCTTAAATAATTGTTAACGCCATTTCTCCCTCACGCATTCTCCGATCAAGTTGGTACTTTAAACAATTATTTATTGTACCCAACAAAACATGAATTAATTTTTTTTAAATACCCAATTAGCCAATTCATTTTGGTAATTAATTATTTTGTTTGAGATCGAGTAAGGGAAATAACGTGTATGTCGCGTAGTATAGACAAGTGTCTATTTCTTTCTCCTAACTCTGTTTTTTTTATTTCCTCTACTGGTAGTACGTGTACGGGGCGAGAGTGTCTTGTATTTTTTTGTTTTGAATTGTTTTGCTACGTCACAAAGTCCGGTGACATCTATCGGTCATTCTTTGTCATGAGGCAGTTCACCCTCTAGTTTGGTTGTAGCGGACGGTGTGTTGGCTCGTAAAACGTTATTTGTCTGTACCTGTTTCTCGGACTTATTATTCAGTTGGATTTTTGGGACCCCTGTTTAGGGTGAGTTATTCGTTTGTGATATCTATTATTGTATGTTGTATGAGGTTGTCACTATTTCTATTTTTAGTGTAGAAGTTGAGAGTATTGTGTTTATTTCGTTTATAGGGTGCCAGTGTTGGAGTTGTGGGCGTCGCTTGCCGTCTCAGAAATACATATTGCAGTTTTTTTCATTGTCATTGTCAAACTTTACTATTACCAAGGTTGGCAGTGTTGTGACGCCAGTCGGTCAGAGTCTGGTGGACCATAAAGCCAGGGTGACAAGTTAATAGCCGTAGCAAAGGTGCTTAAATTAATTATTGTATAATATCTTTATATATACCTATTAATCCTATTATATATATATATATAATATATATCTAATATATATACTGTCTATTTGTCATCCTCATTGTACATACACATATATGTTTCATACAATTAAATTCATTTATTTTTGTTGTTATTTAAACTATTCACCTAGTTGTTTACTGTATGTACGACTGTGTGTGAGTGATGTTCTTGTCAGGTTAAACCCCGGGACCTTAACAGTATACAGCTAGTTAAAAACGCAAATAAATCCTAAACCTGACAGTGTACATTATTGAAAGATATACTTTTAAGGGCGGAGTTCCTTTTCTTTTTTAAAGAGGATTTTTTTATATTTTGCTTGTTTACAATTTCTACAGTATAATATCGTTTGTTTTTCTCATACGACCTCCTTCATTAACAATGTGTTCCCATATCCTGAGCTAGGGCTAGGCATATAAAACATGTAACGCGGAGTTCCTCTAGATCTGGGAATTTTTCTTTTGGAAGAATAAAATTGTTTTCGTTTTTCCACGAACACTAAACAAAAATAGAGAAACAGACTTTTCATGAATGCAATGAGAGGCGTGTTTCTCACAAACGAAAAACCTACAACTATTTCTCGCATTAAGTTCCGCTAATAGCCTGAATTTGCGCGGATATAAACAGTTACCAAAACTCGCTTCTCATGAATTTAAAATGATATCTTTATTCTGATATTGTAAATGTATTTTTTAAAGCCCCTTAACTGACTAGTTTTATCTATTAAATCGTTAGTCTTCTTTGAAAGACTTTGTCCTCGTTTTAGCTTGCAGATGTTTGGTAAACGTAGCATTGGCTGAACCCCCGGTGGACAACGGGTTTGTCTGCATCAGGTATGGAAAAATATGTAGGCCATAAAGAGGTTTGTGTAGGCATAAGACTCTGCACTAATCTTTAATCTTCGAAATTGAAAACATTGTCATTATTGGCTGAACATATTAAAGAGCATTAACTTGAAGACAAAACAAATAAAACAAACATCGTCACAATTTTTAAAGCAATAACTTATTGCCTGATTGGCGTTTCTACTTTGTTTTTTCTTCAATTTTAACCCTACTTGCCAGACTTGACTAATTTCACGCTCTGGTCTTTCTTCTAATATACAATACTGTCATGTAAGACGAAATGGGATCTCTACCCAACCTTCGCACACGATAGTGAAACCCTAATACTCAAATAGCACAGGGCAGCGAAAAGTAATCGAGAAACAAACTAAATCCCGATAACTGAAGTCGGAATATCAAAGCGTGGGATTAGAAACTAACAAACCGTAAAACAACCAACCGGAAGTCAAAGATACCACACTAAAGTTAATTAGGTCAACGAGTTTACTGGTTGCGAAGTTTTCTTTATATAAATCTAGTTTATAACTCGAGACAATGTGAAATGTTAAGAGCAAATAACATAAACAACATACATAAAACTTTGTGAATTGTATATGTAATAAGCTTTACTCAGTAAATACAGTAATTTAAAAGAAATCGATGGTGTATTAATAAATGGTGAAAACAATAATAGCAGGGACTTGTGAGAATATCGATTACCTTTACATATCCCTTAGTCTGTTGCACCGTTGGGGCACCACGCGAGATTCGTCGACCGTCCTTCTCCATTCCTCTCTGTCCCTAGCCTTAGTTGGAACTTCATTCAATGGCATGCCCGTCCATTCTTTTATGTTGTCCTCCCATGGCTTTCTCTGTCTGCCTCTTCTTCTTTTTCCTGGTACTGTTTCCTGAAGGAAGGTCTTAGCGAGCCCCGAAGATCTTGTAATATGGCCATAGATTTTTAGCTTGCGTTTTTTTTACGATAGTTAGCAGGTCATCATGGGGTCCAATCGCTGCAGTAACCCTGTCTCTAATCTCTTGGTTTATGATGCGTCTATGAATGTGATACCTAGGATCCTTCTGTAGCATCTCAATTCCATTGCTAAGATCCTCTTCTCTAGCTCTGCCGTCAGTGTCCAAGACTCACAAGCATATAAAAATGTAACCATGACCAGGGAGCGCATCAGTCTGATTTTTGGTGCTGAGGGCTAAGCCCTTGTCTTTCCATATTATTTTAAGTTTTGAAAGGGCTACTGTGGACTGTGCTATTCGGGCCAATAGTTCGGGTTGTGTTCCCTCATCTGAGACAATAGCTCCGAGATATTTGAAGCTGCTAACACTAGTCAGCTTTTCACCTCCAGTACTGATGCCCCTTTTAAAGCCCTGTTGGCTATTGGTCATAATTTGTTGTTTTTTTCGTTATTTATTTGCATGCCATATGCTTCGTAAGTCTTGTCGATACGCTTCACCAAATCAGCTAGTTCTTCTTCTGTCCCTGATAGGCCATAAATGTCATCTGCGAAGCGCAATTTTGTAATTCTCCTTCCTCCAATGCTTACAGTACTGGCATAGCCCTCGAGAGCATCTTCCATTATCCTTTCGAGGAAGATATTGAAAAGTATTGGTGAGATTAGGCAGCCTTGTCTTACTCCAACTGTGGTTTTGAACCAGTCCCCAATATTATTGTTGGAGTACACCGCACTGGTGGCATCCGTGTAGAGGTTCTGGATAACTTTAATTATGTTTTTATTTATGTTGTACTTTTCCATTGTCGCCCAGAGTGCCCCATCCCATACTTGAACAAAAGCTTTCTTTAAATCAAAAGACATGGAGAAGATTCTCTTGGTGTTGGAGGTATTTTTCACAGAGTATTCCGAGGCTTAAGATTTGCTCTGTTGTGCTGCGACCTTGTCTAAAACCCGCTTGTTCTTCTGATATAATTTTGTCTGCTGTCGGTTTTAGCCGATGAACTTAACCGACTCCGTTTGAACATCATAGGACTCTCTGAAATGCGCTGGAAAAACATAGGTGAAACAACAACAGGAGATGGCCATAGACTGGACTACAGTGGACTACCAGATGTTCACGAACAAGGAGTAGGATTTCTTGTACACAGGAACTACAACAACTGCGTTGTGAATTGTTACCCTATATCCAGTCGACTCATCTCCATACGCTTAAAGGCATCACCTTTCAACATCACCATCATTCAAGCCTACGCTCCTACATCAACATATGATGACGAGGCAGTAGATGAGTTTTATAAGCAATTATATGAAGTGGTCGATAAGGCATCCTTGTTGTACAAGTTATAGTAACCTCTCAACTAATGAACGAGGTCAGTGACTATAAGAATTTGCGAAATACAACAAACTCTAATTGGCTAACACACTTGGATGCCACAAAAAATCGCGTATAACCACATGGCACAGTCCGAACGAAGAATATCACAACCAGATCGACTATATCATGGTGCAGCAGCGTTTTAAGGCAAGCATCATCCATACTGCCAAAACAAGTTTTCCTGGAGCTGACATTGGAAGCGACCATGACCTTGTTATGATGACCTTCAAATTACACCTAAAAAAGGTAACAAAAAACAAAGGACCTACCAGGATAAAATTTGACCCGGACAAGCTGAAAGACTCCCCAAGTAGCTGCCATATTCGTGGCACAAATAGAAGGACGCTTTGCATCTCTCAGTATTCTGGACTCCAGTGACCAGGATATCGACTCACAAGTCAATACGCTAAACACATGAGTCACAGACACAGCCCTGTAAATACTAGGGAAGCTCGGCCCGCCCAAAAAAAACCCTGGGTAACAGAGGATATACTCCAACTCTGTGACGAGCGAAGGCTAGCTTAAAGGGAAAAAATTGTCTGAACCAAAATTTGTCCACGAATACAACAGCGTCAACAAGCGGATCAAAAAAGAAATGACAAAAGCGAATAAAAGACGGATAGAGAATAAGGGACTTAATGCGGGAGGAGAGACCATGATAAACGCACTCTATATGATTTGCAACAAGATCTGGCAATCAGGATAATGGCCCAAACCCTGGACCCAATCACTCATCATCACCCTTCCAAAGAAAGGCAATTTACAACTCTGCCAAAACTACCGCACCATCGGCCTCATAAGTCGTCCCAGCTAAGTCCTGAGAATATCCATACCCGATGAGTCCAAGTTTGAATCCTGTCCGCCGTTACACTCTGCCGCCCTGCAGTAGGGTTAGCTTAGGACGCTATAGTCTAATTTCTGTGTGTGTTTTCTAAAATAATTTCTGAAACAACTCAACAGACAATCGACAAAAAAAAAAAAGAATTTCAAACTAAAAGATGACTAAAACAACTATTTCCGTCCAGACATTCTTTCCTGATTCCTTAAATACCTCTTTTGATAAATTATCAGATTTAAGCTAGGCCTATATTTTGTAACATATTTTACCCACTCTAACCACCGAATTGATTTGTCGGTGACCCGCTTTAGCACATGTCTCCATTCTGATCTATCCAGGGCTTTACGTCTCCATGCCTGGACTTCTAGCTGTTGTAGATCTGCCGCTACCTCATCAAGCCACCGTACTCGTGCTCTGTCTTTTGGTTTTCGCCGGTGAACAACCTTTGCTCCTCTGTTCTCTGGCATTCTTTCGAGGGGACCTGCCCTACGTAATCTGTTCCTTTTGCAACGCTTCACCACGCCACAAATTTACTTTTGGTTTGTGAATTCTTGTATTCCTTTCCTCCACCAGCACAAAAAAAAATCTTACAAACATTTCGTTTTGTACACACATTTATGCAGCTATTGAGAGGTTTAACGATCAGCTAAACAATGTCAAGGACTCTAAATTAAACTTCAATGTTGCCAACTAGATTTTTTTAAAAAGTAGCTAAACAATGAAGAGATTAGACAATTTGAGCCTGCAGTGCTTAAAAAGTGCACAAAAAACACGAATTAATCAACACTTCCTTTATTCTGTACACCGAATATACCAAAAAATCGAGAATTTATAGTTTTCCCGCCATAATTGAACATCTCTAATTTCGGTTGTTTTTTTTAAAGGATCGTCAGATTTTTTAAAAAAGTATCTAAAATCGAAAGTTAGGTACCTAAGAGCTTTCTTGAGTGCTTAAAATCAAGGACGTACCGATAAGTATCATTGTGTACTATTTAATATTTTAGGAGTCGCTCTATGATAACGTATTGACCCGAAAATGTTTTAAAAATATCGCTTCGGGAAAATCGGACACTATGTTGAGCTTGAAACTTGCCTACTCAATGAAAGCTACTCACAGAAGTGGTTAAAAACGTTGATGCAGTGCCAAAATGCACAGAAAGATAATTGTGTAACTTTAAAAAAAAAACATAGCTTATTTCTGTAGGAACAATTGAAACAATCTGATCACAGATACATATATTATGATTGCACTATTAAAGAAAAAAAGAAAGAATAAAAACCAGTCTAAAATTTCAGTACGGTATTTACTAACATCTCATAACATAAAATGTTCACTCATGCATAGTATAATTCGAACTTTTAATCATACATATCCCATTCTTTATAAACAGTTTCCGATAATTATTTGTGCCTGTAACTTCCTATTTCAACCTCATGACTGATAAATTCACAATTTTATTCACGTTTTTCTCATATTTACACTTAGTGCTAGAATGTAGTCCACATTTTACCAGTGCTCTAGATATCTTCTTCATTAAAAGTTTAATATAATATTTTATTTCAGCAATGATTTCAAGGGAAGGAAGTCATACATCTCACCGATGATAGAAAGCAGTTATCTACCTCTACACTTTGTATCAAGAAGATGCTAATGAATTTTTCAAATAAATCATAATCTTCATAATGAGGCTTGTTTGGTACACACATACATAAATTTAACATTTTGCTAAGGATATTCAGGTTTTAAGTATTAATGCCCAATCAATACTATCTAGGCATGGACAGAGGGATTGACACCCAGCACCAGTGTGACTTCAAATCATTAGAATCACAGTCACTAAAATGAGTCTACAAAAGTCTGTCTATAATGATCAATGAGAAGATTATCAATTAGGTCTGGAAAATAAAGTCAGTAAAATTATTTCTTGTTTCATTGCATAAACTTTTGACATTAGGTTACATTAGTTTGTGACCACCTTTCAAGATTTGTTTAAAATAATAGACTCCCCAGTTAGTGCATCAAATGACAGATTTAAAATTACAAAATGAAATTGAGTTCTAAGGGTATGCTTGTGCTGGTGGCATAAGAAAATGTAAAGAAAACAAACAAACAATAAAACAAAACAATAAATACTATTTTTAAACAAACACAATATGGATAAATAATAATAATTATAACAATCTACTAAATGAGACGCAAAGTGACAGTGAGTAGTTTGACAACTTTGAGAAAAAAAATCAGTATGCAACAAATTTTCAACCATTATAAATAATATAATACTGAGTGAACGGAAATACATTTTAGCCTCTTGAGTGCTGTAGTTTCTATCAATAATCTTTGTATTGAAGTGTGTAGCAGGCAGGGCTGGATTGACCCCAGTGCTAAACTGTGCACTCAACACATCACTTTTAAAGGGCACCTCCACATTTCAAAAATATAATTTATAATTTAAATTAATATTATTAAGAGCATTTAATTTATATAGAAACTTGAAGAGGGAAGGTGCCTCCACAAAATCCTGCCCAGGACTTTCACTTGCTAAAATCTGGCCCCGGTGTATAACTCAGCTCTGATTCAGACTTAAATACATCATTGAAACTGGAATGAATCTTTTTACAGAATCTTTGTTTTATTTATAAGTATTTAATTAAAATATACAAAACATTCTAATAGAATGTGAGTTCATTTAAAACATATTTTATCTATTGCTGCTTCCAATATGTAACGTGTGCATTTGATTTGCATTCAGCATTGGAGTTGGTCCGTTCCCATAATTCTGGGACACATCTTGTTGAAGCTGACTGTTGACCACAACTTGTTGAAGCTGGCTGTTGACCACAACTTGTTGAATCTGGCTGTTGACCACAACTTGTTGAAGCTGGCTGTTGACCACAACTTGTTCTTGACTCTTCTGCACCCACCTTGATTTCAAATGACCAATTTCCTCCTGAACTGCCATAATCCTAGCTCTCAAAACATTATTTGTTGTTTCTAGATAGCTGGCACGAGTGGCCAGAGTGTCCTCCCTTTGTTTCCTTGAATCTCTTGATCTTCTTGCTGCATCATTGTTTCTACGGCGGCGCTCAAAATATTTTTCATCTTTTTGGTCCTCTGGTATCGGTTTTTTCTCACCTCGGGGTCGTTGAGGTTGAGTTGCAGTCAGCGTGCTTAGAGTTTTGGTTAAAGCAAATCCAGGAAATTCTGGGTAAAAAATATTTTAAAAATTCATTTAAAATGTGTATAAATGTCATCTTCAAGAATACAATAAAATAGAGAACACAATGAATACAAAACAAACTTAAAATTCTTGGGAGGTAAAAGAAAATTGTAACATAGCAAGAAAATGAGAATTTCAAATTTGTATTAATAGGTACTGGGAAGTTGAGATTAATTGTTGAAGTGGGGGTCCTACACACATCCAACTTATAAATTTGAGAATAAACCAAAAAAAAAAAAACGTCAATATCAACACAAAATGCCATCTGTTAGCCTCATTTGATGAAATTTCAACTAATTTAACAAAATGCATTTAACTACAGAAATTTGAAATCTGTTTAAAACCCTCATCTAACTCTCCAGTAGGCCATGGAAGTGTTGCTGCAAGGTACATACAATATATTCAAATCACAATAATGATACTCAAACAGTTACACTTGAACAAGTTAAGACAATGTTTTTTATAGTAATTTTCAAGTATATTTTCTTTACAATTCTGACCAAAAAAATGTACTGGCCATAAGCTGGTTGGTTTTAAGTACTACTTTGTTTAGTAGGGTACAGTAAGAAGTGTTAAAGCCCCTTGTTTTTGATCGGAGGCTCTGAAGTTCAGGACCTAATAAAGGAAAATATTTTTAATTCACCAATAAGTGTAGTCCGATATAACTGGTATCTAATTTTTGTGGGTAAACAATTGCATTGAATTCAAACCTGCTTCTAAAGACCAAGTCATAGGCTTAGGCCACCCCTGCATGTCCTGCATACCAGATGCTTGTGCTCTGATATAAATGGTATCTAACTTTTGTGGGTAAACAATTGCATAGAATTCAAACCTGCTTCTAAAGGCCAAGCCATAGGTTTAGGCCACCCCTGCATACCAGATGCTTGTGCTCTGATATAACTGGTATCTAATTTTTGTAGGTAAACAATTGCATAGAATTCAAACCTGCTTCTAAAGGCCAAGCCATAGGCTTAGGCCACCCCTGCATGTCCTGCATACCAGATGCTTGTGCTGTGAACTGATGCACATCTGGCAAGTTATGTTGAGGAGTTGCTGTAAGGCTTTCCATGGGAGTGCAGTAGTTGGAGGAATCTTAAATGAAAATGATCAAAATAGATTGATTAGCCTAGTTTAGTACACACAAAAAAAAAAATGATTTCATAAAAGAGACTGATGTATATCATGATACTTTTACAATGCTTACTGCATGGGGAGGACATCAAAATGTACACACCCCTTTAATGTATTGACAACAGAATATTATTATAGCTTTTATATAGCGCTACTTTCATGCTTATAGCATGCTCAGAGCGCTTTGGTCCAATCTCATTGTGGACCAGTTGGGGGGGGGGGGTATCTAGGAGTTGGTTTTCCGTGCTCGGCGTGCTGCCTTTAGGCGCTCAGTAAACACAACTCTGCCCGAGTCGGGTGTCGAACCTCAAGCCCCCTTCTAGGTAGCCAAGCCAAGCCAAACCAAGCTCACTTAGCCTCTCTACCTCGCTTCCTACCAAATCTATTCATATTACAGTATTTTGTGTTTTTTTTAACTAAAAAAAAACAAAACTTTTTTATTGTTAAAGACATTGATTGCTAATATTAAGAATTTTTTTTTATATAGAAATTAATTATTTCTAAAAACAAAAATAAATGAAGCAGAAAAGGGGACATTATTCTTATTGTTCATGAGGTCAGGTCAATTCCCAAGATGAAAGATGAGTGGCAGTGCATCACGTGACCATGCAAAGTCGCAAACCCACATTCGTAGACCAAAATCCTGATTTTGATAATACAGATTTCCTGGTGGTACAAAATTAATAGAAAAGTTGTAACAGGCATTGGGATAGTTCATTAAGGGGGCCCATAACTATAGATCTTTTGTTACAGAAATAGAGCAGTACGATGTAGCCTCGAACAACTGAAGAGCTAGATCAAGAGAAGTGGGATAACTGAGATAGGTATTATCGGCAGAAGGTGATAGATCTATGTCAAATGCTTTCTAAAACATGCCATTGAATTGAAGGCCACCCTCCCCCTCACCCAAAAAAAAAAAAAAGAAAAGTAATAAATATCGGTACAAAATTGGTAATAATAATGTAATGTCTACATAGATTTATGTATTATCATAGGTTTTTAAAACTCGGTAACTTTACCGTGTAGATCTGTATGTCTATGGTACATAGCTGGGTCTGTCATTGCTTCTTTTCCACTGGCCATATATTTGGGATGAAAATTGAATCCACTTGAACTACAGCTGGAATCTGAATTCATTCTAGATCTAGTCTAGTTCTAGTTGTTTTTTTCTAGACTGGCAGCTCAAAGTCTAAAATGTAAGAAAAAGAAAATGAATGTAAGATATTTACACAAACAAAACTAGCTCTAAATAGATCTAGTCCTAGTTGTACCTGAAGTATAAATTAGGCATTTAGTGTTGAGTGAAACAGAGGGCGGAAAAACAATTAGGTATGCAAATTTGGCTTGGTAATGTCAGGACGGTATTTCAACGATCTCCTTTAAATTGTATCAAATAACCGAAAAATTACCAGCATCAAAAATGAATGTTAAATTATTGATGGTAATTGAAGAACAAAAAATGGCTGCGTTTTTTTCGAAAATGAAATTCAATCTAATCTACACCAAGATAAAGACAGTTTGTGCTACACACATATATAGAGGGGGTTTCACATTGTTGTCTGATCGTCTGAAAAATATAGTCTGCTTGTAGTTGTCGCATGCTCGGTATAAGTATATATACCGGTAGCCTACAGCTTGGATTCACGTCAGTGCGTTTACCAAGGGCCTAACCCAACACAAAGACATAAACTTTTTGAAACTAAAATATGCAAATTAAATATTCAAAAAATATGCAATGCTTTTAGATATTCCTACAAGTATTTTTAATTTATCAGTGGATCTTTATTAAAGCTTTCAAAAATCCGGCCCTGCATATAGGGACTACATTTTTATTTTACAAAAGAAAAAAACAACAACTATACAATTATTTCCCTTTTAGTCCTATCCATAGACATAAAATATGTCTACGGTTCTATCCTTTTAAACTTTATGCCTACTTAGTGTAGTACTAGAACAAGTAGAGTATTAATCTTGCTATTAAGTTGTATTTACGTAGACCTTAAGTAATATTGTCTACTTTGGGTACAGTGAAACAAGGTACATAACATTGAGACATGGCCTATATACGAATAGCAGAAACGTAAGTACCAGTTATTCCGCGTGTGCTGTCTCCGGGATCGAATTTAGACTTTGATAAAGCCCTGGATGCCATTGGAGATGTGGGGCAACTTGTCATCAACATAAAAGCAATTTTTTCCAAAGCTCTTTCTTCAAAATGATTGAAAATATCCTGGAACATTTAGATTGCTTCACTTGCTTGGGGGCCCTTAGCTATAGCATATATATATATATATATATATATTCCCCATGCTGTCTGTAAGGCAGATAATGCAAAGTCATCTGTTTCTGTGTCACACGGTTAAAGAGGGTGTTATGTGGCCAGCACAACGACCAAGTAGTGTCCGAAACCCAATAGCTTTACCGCACAGTCACCGCGCCTCCATAGCCTATAAGTAAATACAGCACTGGTAGTTTCCGCCGTATCTTGATGGTTGCCCCCATAGCCTATAAGTAAATACGGCGCTGGTCGTTTCCGCCGTATCTTGATGGTTGCCTCCATAGCCTATAAGTAAATACAGCACTGGTCGTTTCCGCCGTATCTTGAAGGTTTGCCTGCATAGTCTATAAGTAAATACAGCACTGGTCGTTTCCGCCGTATCTTGATGGTTGCCTCCATAGCCTATAAGTAAATACAGCACTGGTAGTTTCCGCCGTATCTTGAGGGTTTGCCTGCATAGTCTATAAGTAAATACAGTACTGGTCGTTTCCGCCGTATCATTAGGGTTTGCCTGCATGCAAAAACTAAGATACTTCTTCGCACAGGTCTTCCCAGTAAATTCACCAGCCTGAGGAAGCACCACTGGATGAAGGGCAATAAAATCATATAAATAAGAAATCCTTTATGGGTAACTTTTCTTTTACAGAAACCGATTATCTCCACACACACAATTATTTCCGTTATGATGATGAAATTTAACAGGATATAAAAGAGGTGGACATGTATATGTTAATTATTGGGAGAATAGGAAAGGCTTCTGCAGCAATGGCAAAACTCTCCAAGCGCGTGTTGGAAAATACCAAATTGACTACGGCAACGAAAATCCTGGTCTATAATGCCTGCGTTCTGAGCACACTTCTTTATGGCAGTGAGAGCTGGGCAACTTACATGCGCCAAGAACACAGATTAAATAGCTTCCGTCTACGCTGCCTGGACGCATAATGTGCATCTCCTGGAGGGATCGTGTCACCAATCAGGAAGTTTTGACAAGGGATAACATACACAGCATCTATGCTCTCCTTCAACAGAGAAGACTACGCGGGCTCGGTCATGTCACTCGCATGCCAGATGGAAAAATCCCTAAAGACATCCTATACGCTGAGTTTGCAGAGGGAGTCAGACCCAAGGGCCGCCCAAGGTTAACCAACAAAGATGTTCTCCATTAATTAATTTTTTTTGCTACAAGTAAATTTGGTTAGTGATAAATCAACAGAACGCTCAATCAAGTTTGGAATAATAGAAAATAATAGGAGCCTGTAATATGTTTACAGAATTGACAGGGAATAGTCATCACTGCTATTGACCTAAAGAAGAAAAAATAATTGATTCAGTTAATTCAATGAGGTAGTTTCGTATTCACTCCTAGTCACGTGGTTGTGTGTATACAACGCGCACCGTGCTTAGTTTTAGTTAGTTTGTAGTGGGAATCTAAAGCGTTTTAAGTCAATATTTAGTGTTTTCAATTTACTCATTAGCGCTAAACTATAATTTGTTAATAACAGGAGAATCTAGAGATACATTTTTTAATAGTTTCAACTAAAACAAATAGTTAAACCTTTGATAGAAGGTATCGAAGCGTTGGCCTATAATCTGCCATACTGAGATCAAGATTTCTTGATCTACAATGAATGACTACACTTACAGTTCTTAGCGTTCGGGTAACCAGTCCTAGAAAAAAAAGTAACACTTTCATCCCCCCCCCCTTTTCCTCTCTGCCCAAAAGTAAACAAACTTGAACTTGAGTAGAACACTAAAAGTTGGACAGCAGACCAGTGTGTATTGGTCAGTTAGCTCTAGGGCTAGTGTGTAGTCGATATGTCGACTAATTGTTATAAAAGATAAAAAGACTGCCATGAGTTTTCCTTGTGCGTAATAGGCTTCAGTTGTTTAGCGAACAAATAACACATCTGATAGTCAAGGATAAATCGAGATCTACTCTTACAGTTACACAGGCCAAATGTGTCTTACCCCGCCCTTTCATTGTTAAATTTGGTTTCTAAGTAATAAAATAGATCTAGATCTATTTCGTCGACGCATTTTTGAAACTTTAATGTAACATTTTGTGAATTTCTTAAAAATTATAGAACTTTTAATAACATATAATAATACATCATGTATCCAACACAATAACCGGAATATGAAATATATAACGTTAAAAAATAGCTGAAGTTTATGAAAATAACAATGTTTCAACTAATATGCATATTATCCCATATATAGGCATCTATCTCTCTCTCTCTCTCTCTCTCTCTCTATATATATATATATATATATATATATATATATATGTGTGTGTGTGTGTTTTGTGTAGTTTATACCAAGCTTTTTTTTTAATCTTACAAGAACGTTTGTAAAATCATCTTTTTGTGTATGTGAATGTATCATCGGCAATGTGTTGACGCTTGTCATGACTATAAAGCAAATATCATTGATAATTTAAAACTTATCCTTAAACAGTTCTTGGCCCTTTATGAAAACATTCGTAAAGTTATTTGAACATTCAGGGAGTTTGTTGATGTACTCTGAATATTTTAAAATGTTTGTAAATGTAAAATTTCGTAAAAATAGAGGAGCAACAGCAATGGAAATATAGGAAGACAAGGCCATTCTCCTCTTTGTTGTCCAACAATCACGTGACTTGGGTTAAAGTAGGTCAGAAATAAGGAACTACCTCATTGCCATTTTAAAAAATCATTTCCTTATCTTGCACCAAGAAATCAGAATGAATGTATATTTTTTTAGCAACTCACACAAGGGGTACCAACTGTAACTAATCAGGGGCATCTGGGATGTAAGGTGCATTGTTATCTTCTTTGACAGCATAGCTGTCACATTAATAGCGACTAATTAGATTTTATTAGATGTCAAAAATGATAAGATATATGTTGAATATGTTCAAATCAGCAAAGTAAAAAAAAAATAACTTGTTCTCATGACATTTCTTTTAGACTTAGAAAAAAAAAAAAGGCCAATTCTGATAACTTAAAAAATCTTTTAGGTTTTTATATATCTTTAAAAGTTTAGACAAGTCACAAGGGGATGGGGTACAAATCATTAACTTAATTATATGTTGAATTCAAAAATATATTACAGAGCAGAGAAAATGGCCATCTAGAATACGTTGGGGAGTATGGGTTTACTTGATCTTGGAGAAGCTAAAAACTGAGTAGCAGACGTAGCGCCTTAAGTCTACTTGATTCCATACAAACTCAACAGTAAATCTTATGAGAATTCATTCAATAATTTCCACTGGCCCTTTCTAAAAGCTTTCAAACGTCGCAATAACAATCTGCGTATTTTGGACGTCATGTAGGAAAAAAAAAATCCAAATTAGGCCTGTATAGAATAGCAAATAAAAATTTTACTAAAATCTAGATCAGCAGTGAGTAGATCTATATGAGATGTTTGTAAAATGTTTTACATGTTTCGGATGTTCCTTCAGAGTTGAACATCAACATTCTATCAATTCAATGGATCTCTGATTGAAAAAATCGAACTATTAATTACAAAATCGTAATTTCATCGTAGTGACTGACATTATAAGTTATTCATAAGTCATAAGTTTGCAAGTTTGAAGGCCAGAAAATGACGCAAGGCGTTTCTACTAGATATTGTCTATATTACTACCAACTCTGGAATAATTCAAGACAATCTATAATTATAATAGATCGAGTTTATCTAGTCTACAATATTGTTCATTTTTTGTTCAACGAATTTAATGTATATTTGAATATTTCTACTTAAGTTCATTCTTTATGTCAAGTAGATGTATCTATAATAAGCCTATATCTAGACTTAGACCTGGACTCTAGCATAGACCTACTGATCCAGATCTAGACTTCTAGACCTACTCTAGTACTACAAACTACAAGTTTTAGTCTAGATTCTATATCTAGAACAGTTTTGTTATAATTAACATTTTTTTGGGGTTGAATTTATTTTAAATGGATATAATAAATAAATAAATAAAAGAGAAATTATTATCTTACAAAGAAACATGTAGAGCTAACTAAATTCTATACCTAGATCAACTTACAAACCTAAACAAACTGATACAAATACAGATCTAAATATAGACCAAAACAATGTCGTACATATGTTCAATCCAATGAATAAACACGGTATTCAGGCGTCACGGTGATTGACCTTGCGTCAGAACAACGCAACGCTTGGATTAGTCCATTTTGACTTCAGTGTGTGTATTAGCATCACGCGTAACTTTATAGATCTTAAATACAAGTTAATTAATGCATATTTTTAATTCACAGAGGTCAAAGTTCTTTAGATTAAATTTTCTATGCTATAAACTTTTCAAACTGAACTCTAATTTCAGAGTGAATGCGTGTACAAAGCATACGTGCTCTACCCGTCTTATTTTAAACTTGACCGTTGGTCAGTGAAACATTGGCTATTTTTAAGCATGTACCTAGACCGAAGAGGCCAGCATTAGGTCATAACACGTGTGGCATGTGTGCTAAGTTAGCCTGGGTAGGTGTAAGCCCCAAATACTGTGTGTTAGTTTATCCTGGGTAGGTGTAAGCCCCACAGTTTCAGTGTGCGGAGGCAGCATGGATGAAATGTTCTTCCCTCAAGTCCAATGTTTGTCCCTTCTTACTCTTATCTTATCTTATATAATACAGACGTTACTTCAAAAAAGAAGTTAACTAGTACTAGATCTAATGACAGCAAAGTTAAATCAATATCTAGATGTAATATTTTGGCTCAATACACTGTTAACTAGAAAGATCTATACGTTAAATAATATACATAGGCCTATATATATTCAACTATTCTGTTTAATAAGATATTCAATCTAAGCTATAGGATAAAGTATGTTCGAAATACTTTTTTAACTAGGCCTACACTAGAAATAAGCTCTTATTATTACTATTTATGGCTTGTAGCTCATTATGAGATGATATTGATGACATTGTTTTTCAGTCAAAACATTAGGTTGTGGTGCATTATTTCATGTGACCATGCAGACGCCAATATTTATATATTAATATATATGTCTGCGCCTGTCTTCGGCAGGGCCTTATTTTTTTATTTATTTTTTTGTAATGTCGTGTGAGATCCTACATGGAGACTATATGAAATAATACAATCTACCATGAAGAGAAAAATTATAAAAAACAAATAGAAAAAAAAAACAAGTTCTCTATTTACTTAATAAATTATTCTTTGGCCCATATGGGCGTAGCCAGGGGGGGGTTGTGGTTCAAACCCCCCCCCCCCCCCGAAATGAGTTTAGTGACTGAATTTTTGCTATGATTTTGTTTATTTTCGGTGAGATTTTAATACTAAACTATCACTTGCCCCAGCGCAGCCAAGGGGGTTAATTTTTCATTTTAAAACCCCCTAACAGGGGGTTTTGAGTTTCAAACCCCCTACCAGGGTTTTTTGCAGTTAAATCCCCCTCTTCTATACAACTAAACAAAAAAAATGCGGACAATCCCCTAATAAATTCCAAGAGCACAGTTAAGGAAGATTTTGATTTTAAAACCCCTCCAAAATTTACGATAAACCCCCTCTTTAATACGAAAAAAAAAGCAAATTATGCACTCAAAATGTTATGAGCGTAGCCAAAGGGGTTTTGAGTTTAAAACCCCTACCAGGGGGTTTTGAGTTTAAAACCCATACCAGGGGTTTTTGCAGTTAAATCCCCCTCTTCTAAAAAACAAAACAAAAAAAAATGCAAACGACTATCCCCAAATTCCAATAGCACAGTTAAGGAAGATTTTGATTTTAAAACCCCCTCCAAAATTTACGATAAACCCCCTCTTCAATATGAAAAAAAAAGCAAATTATGCACTCAAAATGTTATGAGCGTAGCTAAATGGGTTTTGACTCAGTTTTAAGTTTAAACTCCTCTCCAGTGGAGTTTGATGCTAAAAAATACATCTCCAATAAAAAAAAAATCAATTTACACACTCTAAAATCTATGAGCGTAGCCAAAGGGGTTTTTGAGTTTAAATCCCCCGCCAGCGGGATTTTATAAAGCTAAAAAATACATCTAAAATGTAAAAAAAAAGCAAATTATACGTACTCAAAATGCTATCGAGCGTTGCCAAAAGGGGTTTTGAGTTGAAATCTTCCTTCAGAAGGGTTTGATGCTAAAAAAATACCTCTTCAATATAAAAAAAAAGCAAATTACACACTAAAATTATTTGAATATAGCCAAGCCAATGGGGGGTTTTGAGTTTAAATTCCTCTCCTCCAGATGGTTTTGAGTTTAAAATCCCCCTACAGAGCGTTTTGAGGTGGAAAACCTCTATCTTCAATATTATTCTAAAGCAAACTATATACAGTTACCAAATTCCACGATCGTAGCTAAATTGGGTTTTGAAGAATAAAAAACAACAACAAAGTCCTGAGATTTTTTAGTTTAAAACCCCCAACAGATGATTTTGACAATAAAATTTCCCGTTTTGATATAAAATCTAAAGCAAACTACAGTCACCTAATTCCAAGAGCGTATTCAAGAGAGGTTACACATTTCTACCAGTGGCGGGGCTCCATTAATAAAGTGCAGTGTATAGTCATCTGCCGAAATTGAAAAACACTAAATGTGACTCAACAAAGATGGCTAAGACATATTTTAGAAGTCAGTTATAGAGATCGGGTGTAAATCAAGGAAATCCTATGACGAACTGTGAGTCGACCCCTTAGTAAGATTGTGACAGAGCGTCGCATGAGGTTTGCGGGACATGTTCTCCGACAAAATGAATAACGCATAATAAGAAACGGGATGACATCCTAGTACAACTTGGCGCCACACATTCATGGAGGTCCTCGGAGCAGGTGGGAAGAGGCTTCAGATATTACCAGTGACAGATTTTTGTGGAAACAGCTTGACGGCAAATGCCCCGAACGGTGCGGGAGGGTCTAAATCAGTAAGAATAGCACACTAGGTTTTTGATATAAGACTTTTTAATAGCAGGAAAATGCACTGTAGATACCTCAGAATATATATTTTGTTGGCATTCAATACCAGAAATAGTGCTCTTAGCGGCGGGGCTCTGCCCCGCGCTGGGGGGGGAGCTCCTAGCGCTCCCCCAGACCCACTTGCTAGCAATGGCTGGGAGTCAACAATTTTTCCACTAACAACAGGAAGAACCTATTCTAGGGCACAATAAACGTGTTCCGAAAGAATGAAGGGTCAGAATGTAATAAAGATTATGTACACACACACACATACATAGGCCTACATACGAATATTTTTTTTCGCGGGGGGGGGGGCGGGAAGGGGAGAAAAAAAACCCTACCCCCCCCCGAAAAAAATCCTGGCTACGCCCATGCAGTTTGGCCTATATACAAAATCTGATACTACACTTATTTAGGGCCTATTATACAACTTATAGCAAGGTTAATTTTGTAAGAGAACACTGAAAAGTCTACATAAATTAGGCAATCATTTCAATTTGACTGACAGCAAGTATGCCTAGATCATGCGGTGTCTGCGGAAATTAAGGCACTGGCGAAAATTTAGGAATCGCTCAAATGCAAGGCAGTATTTGACAAGGCGGAAAATTAGGCATCGGAAAATTAAGCGATACTTTAAAAAATTTAACGTATATATGGGCTAGTGACATTATCTTTAAACTACCAACTAGAAGAATTTCTAACGGCATTTTCAAGATAAAAAAAAGCGAACAAAAAGGAAAAAAGGGCACACGTGAGAATGCGGGGAAATGGCTCCAGATTAAGGGTCATTGTATAATTAATATATAGTTCGTTCATCGTGGGGGGGGGGGGGGGGTCTGACTTGCTCTTTCGTAGGCTGGTGAGACCTATGTGAGCCCGGCGAGTGTTCGACTGCACACTGGGCAGGTTATTCCAGTTGGAGCTAGTGTCATATGGCGTAGCAATATGGCCCTGCTTTTTTTTTTCTGCCGGCGCTGCCCTCTGCAATTTGTGCGTCAGTTGTCACAGCGCGACGCCATGGTGCTCTAGCACGTGCTTCCGTCTCCTAGGTCGTTTCAGCCAATGCGATTAAGGCTTTCAGATAAGCTCTGAGGGTGTCCCTGAAGTGTTTTCTTTGTCCCCCTTGTGAGCGCTTCCCTTCCCTTAAATTACCCATACAGCCTGATACAGGAGTATAGGGATGCGGAAGTCTTCCATTCTGCAAATGCGGCCTTTTCCCATCGCAGCTGGGACTGCATCAGGATTGTGTGGATGCTTTGCAGGCCCGCTCTTGAAGGACCTCAGTATCTGCTATTTTGTCTTGCCATTTAACATTCAATATTTTTCTGAGACAGGGCATGTGGAAGTGGATCCGTTTTTGTGTGCATGTTTCTGAGTCAGAGAGCAATGTAGGGAGGATGACAGCCCGATAGACCCTATTTGTGTTTTTGGTGATACCTCGTCTGTCCCAGATAAAATATAGGCATACATATTTAAAAAAAATCATCTTCAAAATTAATGCCGCTATTAAAGACTGGCTAATTTTCCGGTGTCTTATTCTCTGCTTTGTCAAAAAGTGCCAGGTGTGTAACTTTATAATTTTTCGGGTGTCTAAATTTCCTAGATTCAGTCAAACATTTACCACTACAATGTAGGCCTGAATATCAGCGAAAATGTTGTGCGTCAAGGTGCACTCTTTGGATTTATTCAACTGTCTCTTACCAAGTCTGGGAGTTTTGAGTAATGTTATAATCAAAGATCTACATGTTATATATCTATTATCTATGGTTAGGACTCTTCAGTGGCACCAGGATATAAGTTCTTATCACTCCATGTATGACAATACAATGAAAGTACAGAGAAAACATAGATCTACATGAAAAAAATCAAAATCCAACAAAACATTATTTAATTCTATTTTAATTTAATTTCCAGTCTTTTGAAAGACCCAAATTATTAGCTTCAATGAATAAAAAAAAATCCCAACAATTTGGCTGTGTTTGTTACAAATGTAAAATATTCATAAAACTACTGCTAGCAGTAATCATGTGACCAAGGGAAAGTTATGAATAAAAGGTTGAACAGCATTGTGCATTCAAATAGGTTAAGAAATATATAGGTAGGTGCAAGACTTTTGAGTCAACATTGATTAGCAGACAAAATGTTAATTTGTTAAAAAAAAAAATATATATATCTATATATAACTGAAGCAATACTTATATATTACTTTCATTCATCTGTTTTATCTTTATATGTAGGAGATGCAGTGGCTGATTTGTAAAAAAGCAATTGGCTTCTGAACTGTGGGCCTTGATTCAAGTCCTGGTGATTACTGGGATTTTTTACTTTCAGGATCTTTAGGTTACCTCAGAGTCCATCCAGCTCTAATGGGTACCTAACATATTAGTTCGGGAAAAGTAAAGGTGGTTGGACATTGTGCTGGTCACATGACACCTTCATTAACCATGGGCCACAGAACCTTTACATCATCTGCCCCATAGATCACTTGGTCTGAAAGGGGAACTTACTTTTTTAAAAATCTTTATATGTGTAGCAAAAGTGAGAAATTTTTACAAAATAGATTCACTAGACTATGAGACCTGATCTATTCGAGTTTCTAGATATAAGAACTAAAAGAACACTAACTATTAGAAGGGTTCAAAGCATTGGAAATTTGTTACAAATATATAGCTTCTCAATCTCTATTCATTTCCTATGTTTCTATAGTCTCCATTTCAATAGACTATAAGCAATGAGATCAATACAACAATGCACTCTTTGAGTTCAGAATAACATTGAGAAGAAACTCGTCTCTTTATCTTACAAATGAATGACTTTCCTTCTTTAAAAAAAGTAAAAAATTTCCCATAGTACAAGGTTGTCACCAAATTAAATTCCAAACATTCCTTCAAAAATGAAGATGATTACATCTTAACCCAAACCTCCTGCAGGATGGAGGAAGAGTCAAACTTGCAACCCTGGAGATGACATGATCAGGCATCCATGTCGCACATGAAATATTGCAGAAGTCATTAACTTTGATAGTAAATATTCCCAATGGATTTGCATAAAAATATAAACAGATGAACTTAGCATTGTTCTGCATATTCATGTAACAACAAGAACCTCTGATGTTTTGAGACCTTGGATAAGATAAAAAGATAAATACAAATGTTTTCCTCCTTAGGGATTCACATTTTTTTTATGGTTTAAAATTAAAATAATATAATTTATTTTAATAAAGGATTTTATTTGAAACAATATTTTACTTTAATTTAATATACAAATGTAGCAAATGAATCAATAATTCAAATATTTTAATCACACTTATTTACATACAAAATGATATTTCAGGGGAATGATTGGACAAAACAAATTACTGCCATCTCTTCATTCCTAAGTGGGCTAGCTGTTTCTATTTAATTAAATGAAACTAAAATTTATTGTTAAATGAAAACTTGAAACATTCAGCTCAATGGATGAATAAAAGATAATAGAAAACATAATACAACTATAGAACAATATGTGCTATAAGTACATCATTTTCACACATTTATAACCTGTGAGTTATACAAATTTTACAATCGAATGGCAGCTGTGTGCGGTATACAAAATTTATTTTATTCCTAAATATAGCGTAATGGAAACCATGGTGGGTCTATATAGTTTGCTGTGTGGTTGTGAAATGCCCATTGGAAAGTTTTATGAACATCTCATTCTAGACCTCAAGAAAAAAGTTTAGAGATGTCCACCTTGAAAAAAAAAAAATAGAGATATCCACTTTGAAAAAAATGTGACGTCTATTAAAAAAAATATTTAGAGATGTCAACTTTAAAAAAAAAAGATTTTGAGATGTTAACTTTGAAAAAAAAAACAAACTTAGTGATGATTTTACTTATTTTGTAATAAGTGCGGGGTAAATGCGTGTGCAGGTTAAACGGTTATAGCGTATGCAAGGTATATGCGCAAAAATACAGTAGATTTACTTTCAAGAAACAAAGAGAGTCTGCTCATTATTCTTCAAAAGAAACGTTTTTCACACTAAGTTTTGAGACATTAACATCAAGTTCAATAATTAGCACAAGCTTAACATTATATACTAGACTGGAACATAATATGTTTCTTGGATTAACAAAAACTGTTTATATGATTCAACAATTAGTTGCATAGTGAAAGATGACAAAAATCCCAACAATTTAGCAAAAAACATCAAATAGTAAAACATATAACAGTCAATGTTACAATAAGAAAATCGAATGATCATTTCTAGAAGCTTGATACACGAATGCATTAACATAGAAAAGTTGGCCTCAAACTTTTTTCTAATAACTAAGGCTTCTGTAGCTCTTTATGCCACAAACCTTCTCTATAATGATGTTCCTAAGTAAATGTGAGATCATAAATAACTAATAACTTGGCCAATGGGCCTCATTCACCAAAACGAACGGTCAAGTGATGACCATTAATAACACAACAAAAAAATACGGTCATGTGAATTAGGTCATAAGAAGTATAGAATAGATAGGGAAGCATGAGGGGCTCAAGTGTGTTTGTTTAGAATTGGTGAATGAGGTCCATTAGGATCCTGTGGTAAAAATTTAATAAAATATTTCAATTCAATGACATAGAACACAATGACATATTGTTTAAAAAATTTTTACTGGCTTTAAAAAATGCTTTGGGAATTTCTGGTGCATAAATAAATAAAAAATGTATACTGGCAGTCTGGCACAATGTACACAGAAATTTGCAGAAACTAATTCATGACCAACAAAGTCTTGAATAACAGGGTACTGTTGAAAATGATGCATTGTATTTGCAGAGCAAGCAGAAAGATGGTATTGAGATTAATTCATATCAGCTGCAACAAACAAAATAAAAAAATAAACAGGACTAAACTTATCCTGCTGAATATCAGCACTGGTTAACAACAATGTGGAGCCCTACATTTGCAAACAAGATGACATCCCAGAACATTAGAGCAGTGACACAAGGACTTATGGGAAAGCTTACCAACACAATAAAATAAAGTGATGTGTTTTGTTATCTTCTCAGAACATTTTGGGGGCCTCATATTGGGTGGTCATATTAAAACATCACTCCTATTAATGTGGTCATAAATAAGTTGAAGTACTGGTACATAAACAAAAATCAATGGTTCTGGGTTTTTGGGTCACTTTGAAAATTGGTTTGTGGTTGGACTTGTACAGATTAAATCATAGTTTCCCAAACTGTGTTCCACGGAGCCCTAGTGTTCCATGAGGCCTGAGTAGCTGTTCCATGAACTACTGGAATAATTAACTAGTAAGCCACCATGTGAATTAATCTCACAAAAAAAATTAGCAAAGTGTTCCGCTTAATACACAGAATGTGCAAAGTGTTCCATTAAGGAAAAAATTTGGGAAACACTGGATTAAGTTATATGCAACAAATCATAATCTTCTGAAACTATATTACAGCTAAAGATAAGAGACTACTGTTATTTAGATCGTCAGATAATGAATCTTTTGGTCCACTCAAACCCTTTTGTACAGATACATGGATTCATGCATAGAAACATTTTGATTTGTCTGCTGAACACAATGGACTGATTTGATTTAACAGAACATACTATCAGAATTTAAAATTACAACAACAAACAAAATTTCAACAGCAATTTAAAAACAAAAAGCATGATCAAATCAGCATTGGTCAAACATTAACAAGTTCATACATCCATATTTATACAGCAGAATAGTGATCAAACTAAACAGACATGGCTTGTTTGTTAAATATTTAGTGAAAAAAGTTCTGTCACTTGTCTTTGTTAGTTAAAAATAGTATTTTGTATGGTTGCTATCACTAAATGTAAATAATCATTCAGAGGGTAGCTATAACTAAAATTATAGTCCTTCCTAGGGTACCGGTAGCTATACTTAACTTAAATAGCGGTAAAAAAATCTCCAGTCAAGTGATCGACACTTGTGTTGTCCCGGAGAGCTTTGAGTGAAACTGCCCATGACTAGAAAGGTTGAAGAATGTGGAGTGTAATTGTGTCCACGTTTACACTCCTGACAGTCATCGTTTGGTCTGCATTGATAAGGAAGCCAAAACACAACGCATTCTCATCCATTCTGTTCCCAGAAAGTGTCACGTGAAACCTCAAATAACTGTCTTGCCATAATAGGCTGTACACAAGGCTTTTTATTCTAGGATTGATTACAAAATTCATAGCTATTAAATAGTTATTTTACAGTGGTATACTTTGAATCACTAGTCCTCTGTAGTTTCAAGTGAAATGTATAAATATCAAATAATTACAATTTTATCTTAAAATGTAATCACAAAATCAATATAGAACATTTTAAACTATTAAAAAAAAATAAAATAAAATGAACCAAAACCATAAGGTTTGTATAAGCAAGAGGAATGGAGATAGGTGGAAAGAAATACATCAGCAGACATCACTGGATCACATCTCCCCAGTTGTCAAGGCCTGACTTTATTTAAAAAAAAAAATGGATAAGACAAGCCAGGCAAGATGGATGCCGAAAATGGACCAGACCAGTTCACAAACTTCACATCAAACAACAAACACAAAAATCAAAACTTTGATTCCATTTCTTTCTCCTTGGTTAGTCTGAGGGAAACTCAGGTGGGGAGCCACATAAGAAAGTTGCTCTAACATTAACAATAGTACACAGGGAAAAAAACAACAAAAACAGCAGTAGGAATGTTGAGATTAAAATAAGAGCTGTAAAAATATAATCCACTATTTCTATTGGTATTATAAAATAAATCAAGAACACAGCATTGACAAAAAATAATTAAAATACAAAATAATTAACTATTTCCATTGATGACAATAGTAAAATCAAGAAAGCAGTATAGAATATAGCAATTGTTTCCAATGATATCAAAAACTAAATCAAGAAAATGTATAGAATATATTGAACTAAACAAATATAGAATAAATTCATCTAAAACTAAGTTAAGAAAACAACATTAGAACAGAGCTAAATATCTCTATTCTCTATTGATAAAAAAAATTGAATCACTAAAACCTATAGTTTAGAATATAGTCAACTATTTCCATTGATAGCAAAAACTAAATCAAGAAAACATGTAGTTTACAATTTAAGAGTAAACTAATATTTATTGATGTGGAAAACTAAATGATCCTGAAAATGTGAAACAAAATATTTCGCAGTAAACACTCAGCCTCTAATATAATGTAAACTGTTTTGTTTAGAATAAAAAGTGCATCTTTGGGTTAAAAATGTGGACAAGAAAAATGTAACAGGTCAAAGTGGAAACAGTAAGCAATAACACAGGTAAGATTATCTCAATTGTACAACTGCTTCAGGAGGAATAAACTTTCACCGATTAGCATTACTGGCATTCTTCTTTCAACTCATTGTGCCATTTTTTAATGCCACCAACATACATATTTGAAACGTAATAAAAAAAAAAGACATAAATTAAATATACGAATAATATACAAAAACAAGAAAGTTTATTGTGAAGGACCGTTAGAGAAATTATGATAACCTACAAAGTTATACAAAAATTACATTTCTTGGGTTTGCATAAACAGTGTGGATCATAACATGAAATAAAGCTGATTTGTTGTAGAGAGTCATACAAAAGTTGGAAGAGAAAAGTTTGACAAGAAACGTTTTTCCTCTGTGTAGAGTTACTCCAGCAAGTTGTGCAGCTTTCTTTCAGACATCCACTTCTTGAACCGCAGACGGATATGGCTTTCAAAGGCAACGAAGGGACACTCCACACATGAGATCAGGAGGAAAGCCAGGCCATAGGAGCAGACAAACAAGGCAATGTAGGTGTAAACCTAGAGTCAGAAGGAAAAGACTAAAATCAAACATTGGTTCTAGAGGGGAGAACATCTTATTCAAATTTCATACAAGCTTTGAGAGATGAAAGAATGTTTGGCTGAAGACACTTTCCTAATGAGGTACAGTATTGTTTAGATTGAGCATCTATTGCTTTTCAAATGCTACTTGTGTGTTTTTATTGGCATTGTGACATCGAGCGAGGGAGAAGGTATTTCTATGGAAAATTCCCAATCAACCAGTGTCCCTCAATAATACATTAGTTGACAAAGGTTAATCTCCATATAAAATACATATCGTAGGCCAACAGCAGACTTTGTAGCATCAAAAATTATTTCAGCAGTTCTGGTTTCTTCCATTGCCTAGATGTTTCTTAAGAAATTCTCTATGCACCTGTGGTGTGTCATGACGACCCTCTAATAAATCCTCACAGATATTGATTTCAATGTCATCTACCTTCACAACTTTTCAATCTATAAGCAATAGTCCATATCCTGCTTGTCAACAATGAAAAACATCATTTTTTCTTTTCAATTATTTCTCTCTACCTCTTCGTTTCACTAGCTAGTAACTGTGTACATTATAAAAATAGATTGAACAAGCTGTAACAATATTTAGAACATACTTCAAATACTCATATATCAACAGTACTCTGATGAATGTATTAAATTAATTAATTAATAATTAAATCTTTTATATAGCGCTACTTTCATGCTTATAGCATGCTCAGAGTGCTATTGTCTAATCTCATTTGTGGACCGGTGGGGTGGGAGTGGGGTATCTGGGAGAAGGTTAGCCCTCAGTAAACACATCTCTGCTCGAGACGGGTGTCAAACCTTGAGCCCCCTTCATAGGTAGCCAAGTCAAATTCAAGCATACTTAGCCCTTCGACCACGCTTTGCACTGTTGTATAGTATTGAGAAAAGTTAATTGATCGATTATTGAAGGCTATAAAATATTTGACATGTTTTGGATGTTTCTTCCTAGTCCAAACCTTCCTCAGGACGACGGGATATGGCAGCGGGTAGAGTACTATCTAGACGACCAGATGACGCATACCACATGACCAGGCAGCCACAAATTTTATGTTATTTGTTGTGATTTCATTACTTTGTTTTGTTAGAGTGGAGTTATGGTCCTATTGTTTTGTTAACAAAATACCATTAAAAAAAATTGTTTTTAGTAGATCTAGTGCTTTAGCTTTCCATTGTTATGCTACAATTCTGTGTACAGTTTATTTTTATTATTATTTTTAATGAATAAATATGTTTTTTTGTTCTAATATATAAATATATATTCTTTTCTTAACCGATTCTAGGTGTTTCTTGAATAACTGATAGTAAAGTACCCCTTTCCAACCTTGTGGTATATAGGGCAGATGATGTAAAGGTCATCTGTTTATGTGGCCTACGGATAACAAGGGTTTCATGTGGCCAGTACAATGACCGACCACCTTTACTTTTCCCCAACTAATGTCAGATACTCATTAGAGCTGGGAGGACTCAGACGCACCCAAAGATCCCGAAATTAAAAATCCCAGTCTTTGCCAGGATTTGAACTGGGGACCCTCGGTTCAGAAGCCAAGCGCTTTACCGCTCAGCCATCACGCCTCTAATGATGTAAGTAATGATGGCGAAAACAAGCTACTTGAAAATCAATTCTCAACATACAGAACATTCTTTAACTTTCATACATACAGAACATTCTTTAACTTTCATACATGCAGAACATTCTTTAACTTTCATACATACAGAACATTCTTTAACTTTCATACATACAGAACATTCTTTAACTTTCATACATACAGAACATTCTTTAACTTTCATACATACAGAACATTCTTTAACTTTCATACATACAGAACATTCTTTAACTTTCATACATGCAGAACATTCTTTAACTTTCATACATACAGAACATTCTTTAACTTTCATACATACAGAACATTCTTTAACTTTCATACATACAGAACATTCTTTAACTTTCATACATACAGAACATTCTTTAACTTTCATACATACAGAACATTCTTTAACTTTCATACATACAGAACATTCTTTAACTTTCATACATAAAAAATGATTGTCTTTAAGAACAGTTTGTTAGAGAAGAAATTTCACTAAAGCATTCAAGTAATTCTTGCCATGTGGTATGTGCATCTGAATGTTGCCCAGGTTGTACCAGGATTAAACCCAGCCTGCTGTCAACCCCTGACATCCTGCAGGAGGTTTGGCATAAAATAATAATAAACTTAATTTTTGCAGAAATGTCCAATACTTATAAAACAAACAACATCCCAACTTGCTAATTCTTACTCTTAAGCATTGAGAGTGAACTGTTTTACTTTCTCTACTCACCAGCTCCCCCAGGTTCAGGTAGAAGTTGTTATGTGCAGACTCAATGACTACATGGATTAAGATTGGGTGAAGCAGGAACACACCATATGTGATACGACACAGAGGAAGAAACACATTCCAGGACAAAAACTTGCCCACAAAGGCTGAAAACAAAGGAGGAAGATTTTATAAAATGTTGAATTTACAAAAAAAAAAAAAAAAAAAAAATTTAAGTTTAATGAGCACACCAAAGCACTTGGTTTTAGAACAGAGGGACAATGAATTGAAAGCCCTGTGAGAACCTGTGATCTTCAGCTTTGGAATTTTGTAAGACAAACATGAATTAGCAGAAGCATCATTACATCATCTACCCTATAGATTGCAAGGTCTGAAATCGGAACTTTACTTATTATTTACATGTATTGGAGAGCCTGATGGTTTTTGGCCATAGAAACAGATTATATGTTCTATGGACTTCAAGGGGAACTTTTACTTTAGTTTAGTACAAGACACACTGACAGTGTGAACTAAAATATTGAAGGGTGATGTCAGTCAGATTTGCAACAAAATATTCACATCAAAAAACTGGCACAGACTGCTTTTTTTTTTTTTGGTCATATAAGAACTAAATTAAAATCATGATAAAATAAGTTTTATAATCTTAACACATCAAGTTATTTAGTTCACACATTCTCTATCATATAGTGGCTTGGAAGCCAACTAAAAGGGGAACATATCAGACCAAAAAAAATTGGTGATCTTAGTGTGGCCATAGGATTTTATTCTTATGTTTACAGCAGGACTCAGCATATCTACATTTCTAAGAATTAATATTCAAAAATGGAAGTCTAGTGCTGAAAATAAATATATAGGTATAGTTATTTATACCATACCTCCCTGCCCAGTGGAGCAGCAAAATATAACCCAGGATAAAGCCAATGCCCATGCTGGCCGAGAGAAGGCTTCGTAGATGGCTGTCTGTGTGCCAGTCCACTGCTGACCTCCTTCTCTATTCTCAAGGTACGTGATGTACGGCAGAAGGAAGAGAATAACACAAGACACAATCCAGCCACAGTATAAAAACATCTGAAATAGACAAACACATATATAAGCAATTCAATCCAGCCACAGTACAAAAACATCTGAAATAGACAAACACATATACAAGCCATTCAATCCAGCCACAGTACAAAAACATCTGAAATAGACAAACACATATACAAGCAATTCAATCCAGCCACAGTACAAAAACATCTGAAATAGACAAACACATATACAAGCCATTCAATCCAGACACAGTACAAAAACATCTGAAATAGACAAACACATATACAAGCCATTCAATCCAGCCACAGTACAAAAACATCTGAAATAGACAAACACATATATAAGCAATTCAATCCAGCCACAGTATAAAAACATCTGAAATAGACAAACACATATACAAGCAATTCAATCCAGCCACAGTACAAAAACATCTGAAATAGACAAACACATATACAAGCAATTCAATCCAGCCACAGTACAAAAACATCTGAAATAGACAAACACATATACAAGCAATTCAACACAAGTGCAAAACACATCAACAATAGTATACAGTGCAATCAACATAATTTTAATTCCTATAATTTATGTAGGCTATCAAGAGAAAGGCTGGCCCATGTTGTTAAGCTTTTCTTTGAATGATCCTTTCTTTGTGCACCCTACACTGTATCTTTGAAGTATGACTTTCAACAGGGAGTCATGTATTAAACAATTTTATTTTAATTTTTCAAAAAGACATATATGAGCCAAACAAAGTTTTAATCAGAATATTTTACCAGACAACTATTCAAAAAGCATAATTTTATTTTAAAAGTTTGATCAGAATTTTTCACCATCCTCCAATGCACATTACAAAGTTTGATTAAACCTTTTTTTTTAGCTAGCACATGTCTATTGAAAACTTTAAATCAAACTTTTTAATGTGTGTTATTCATTTACAAACAGAAAGCTTTACATTAACATTTTGTGCTATAATTCACAAAATATTGAACTGCTGTCATGTATTTTGGGGGAAGGTGCGGTGGCTAATAGTTCCAGTTTTGATTCCTGAGATTTTTAATGTTAAGGTCTTAAGGGCACCTCTTACTCATCCAGCTCTGAAATTAGTTTGGGAAAAGTAAAGGCATTTGGTCATTGTGCTTGCAACATGACACCCTCATTAACCTTGGGCTGAAGGAACAGATGACCTTTACATCATCTACCTATAGACCACATCTTATATAATACAGATGTTACTTCAAAAAAGAAGATAATTATGTCCTACATGCATATTAACCAATGACCTAAATTCTGCCAAGTCACTGTTTTTCCTGGCTAGCTCAGGTAACCCATTCCATGCTCTAATAGTGCTAGGGAAGAAGGAGCATTTGTACTAATTTGTCCTAGCATATGGAATGAGGAATGAGCCTTTATCTTTGTATCTTTCTGAGTATTTTATTTAATTTTGTTTTTGAAGATTATGGTTCAGTGTTTTATGTATAATTGCTACTTTACTTTTAAGTCTTCTATCCTGAAGACTTTATAAATTTAGTGATTTTACTAAAGGTGTTACTCTAGTCAAATGTGAATATTTGTTTGTTATGAATCTCACTGCTCTATTTTGTGTCTGTTCCAGTTTCTTAAAGTTTTCTTGAGTTGAGGGGTCCTGAACTGGACCAAGGTTTATCCAAGGTTAAATAACATTTTAGTTTTATGTTTTTATTTGATTTATAGAAATTAGTAGCAAAGTAGAAATTTCTGAAAGGGAAACTTTACTTTGACTATGTATTTTGGGAGAGTTGGAAAGCCTTTTAAACTCTTTCTCGATGAAACTGTTTTTCCACATTTTGACAGAATTCTTTATTTTGCTCATTACTATTTTACTCCCCCTGTTATGATTAAGGTTCAATAGCTTTGTCGTTTGTTACAGAAATGTTTTATTTGGTCTAGAATTAAAGGGGAATGCAGGTTCTTTTTATAGAATGCAAATTAAAGTTTATAAAATAAAACATTTATTTAATATTATGAGGCCAAATCAACGATGGTACCGTCGATTAGGAGAGAAAGAGTTAAAACTCAGATAAAGTTAATAGTCACAATTTTTTTCATTTTACTGTTGATATAGACTTTGTGTTTGTGAGTTATATTGTTTAAATAACTTGCCTTGTATGCATTTTAACAAAAAATGGTTAAATAGAGAAACATTGAAAAAGCAAAAGTTTGTAACCTTTCTAAACTTCATTTGTCTGTCACAATTGAAGAGTAGATATCCCAGACCAAGTCCTATACAGTAAACACCTATTCTACTGTAAGGCTTTACATAGATCAGTGACCAGTACTCATTTAAACGAAGCCTGAAGAAAAAAACAACAAAAAGAATTATTTATAAAAACACAAAATATAATCATTAAATAAGATTGTAAAAAAAAACCCAGGTTGTTCTGTTTAATTTAAGAAATAGACTAAAAAACAACAATTTATTTAATGAAATGTAACCATGAATAAAAAAATTTATTTTAAATAAATAAATGAGTTTTTAAAAAAAATAAAAAAAAGAAAAGAAAAAAAAATAAAAATAAATAAATTCTGTAAATAAGCTCACTTTAAAACATTTCCATTAATGCCTTCATTCAAAACACTGACAACTACTATCTGTAAGGTCAGAAACATTCCAATAAGTGCAAAACCCAGCCTAGGTTTTCTGAAGATAAAAAGAAAAAAAACAGCATTTGATTTGGACATTCTTTTGAATAAAAGTCTCACTAAGATGTAAATGGGGATAAGCTCCCATTGTTAATAAAATACACTAAAATGGCATGGGTCTCAAATAGCCAGTGACAATCAAGTTTAGCACTTGACCTGCTCTTGTGGCTAGGATAGGGCAACTCTTAAGATTGAAGCCCCTAATGCCTTGTGGTAATAAGGCTTCAGGAGATAACATTGAGGAAACTCAGGAGTGGGGCCCATTAGGCATTGGGAATGTCACCATATCAAGTTTGATATTCCTTGTAACAAATATCATGCAAAACATTCCTTAGGATCACATCAGCAAGGTCAAGAGAGAAAAGCCATGATGCATGGGCCACCCTTCACTTTCATCTATCCCTAAGTCTTGGGGCACCACACATGAACCATTGTTCTCCATTCCTATGTCCTTTACCTTGATTAGAATCTCTTTCAATGACAAGCCCTTTCATTCTTAATGTTATCTATCACTATCTCTGTCTGCCTCTTCTTTTTCCTGGCACTGTTCCTAAAGGAAAGGAAAGTCTTTGCAAGCCCTGAGGACCTTGCAATATGGCCATTAAGTTTTGTCTTTTAACAGTGGTCAGGAGGTCACTGTGGGGCTCATTGTCTCTTTATCTGAGGCCCAGGACTCATCAGGGAGCACCCATTTTTTTTTTAGACAAACAAGGCCATATACATGGAGAAAAAGACATATTTAGGTTCCAGGAATCCTGTGTATTTGAACACAATTAAGATGGTGTCAAGTAACAATCTATAAAAAGTTTTAAGTTATCTCTATAGTGCTTGTGTGTCCAAGAAATTGTCCATCTACTGACCAGGCCTTATGCAGCGAAGCAGGGGAAAATGACACTAGGATGAGAGCCTTGGACCAAGATATCCATAAAAGGAGGCACATGAAAGGCAAGTTATAAAACTATTACCATGCTTACAGAAACCAAAATGAAAAATGTTTGCCATCTATTAGATCATAATTTCAAATAAGAAGGAAAAAAAATATCCATACAAATATATAATAATAAAAACAATTTTAAAAAATGACTCAAGTGTTGATATATTTAGACACCAGTTACTTACATAAGTAATGGAATCATAACAAGTGGTGCCATTATAAAAAACTGGAAATCGTTCGCTAGATAATAGGTGTGAGGAAGGCACTGAAATGGAAGCCCAAAAAAATGTATTAAAATATACAGTTTTTTTTTACATCAATTAATAAAGGTTTAGAAAAATTAACCACTCACATACACACATTGAAAAAAAAAACAACCTATCACGATGCTTAAAATATTATGTACAATTCAATTACATAGATTTGAGTTACAGTTCATGTGCATTTAGTTATAGTGTCCGTTAAGAACCATGTAGCATTGAGGAGAAATCATTCTCCCAAAACTCTCTTTCTGGTAAAATCTCAACAATGTCCTTGTTACAATGTCAACTGTTTGCAAGTATGTCTTGCTGGCTAGTTAGGTGATCTTGGCATATCCCTGTCTACTTCTGCTGTTCTTGGGTTTCCAATTAACTGTTTCTAATACCGCATTGTTGCTTCTTAACTTTGCTACTAACAGAGTACATAATAACAACACCTCTGCCCTCCCCACTTTTACTGAAACACATTTGAACAGTGATTGGACAATTCAGTTTTTGTAATGAGTTTTCTTTATGGATATTTTTTTTTTCACTAAAGGGACATAATTCACTGGTCTATTCAACACGCACTTAAACTTTTGTTTTAAAAAATAATAAGGTAAAAATTGATATTTTTAACAGAAAAAAAAAAATTTCAACTAAATTATTAAGAAATCTATTACCAATATAATGAAGGCATTTGAGGATCTAAGGGAAAATTCAGTAGGTAAAAAACAACACTTGACCTTTCCATCAAAAGAAGTCGCAGTGGCTAAGTGGTAAAATGCATTGTTCCCAAACTGGGGGGTTACAGGTACGAAAGCCAACAAAGACTGGATTTATCATTTCTGGATCTTTAGTGTGCCTCTAATTCCACCCAGCTCTAATGGGTACCTGACATTAGAAGGGGAAAAGAAAAGGTGGTTGGTCCTTGTGTTGGCCACATGACACCCTGATTAACCATGGGCCACAGAAGACCTTTATATCATCTGCCCTATAGATCGCAAGGTCCGAAAGAGCAACTTTGCTTTTTTACTTTTATTTATGGCAAAGTAGAAAGTCACTGACCTTCAATGCCATTTACTATCCAGCAGCCTTTCCTAATTTAATGATATGAAGACAGGGACTTAAAACAATAATACTATAATAACTATAGGAATATGTAACAGACACTAACTGCTCTCCATGCTTGTTTGGTGACAGAAGTTCCAAACTAACAAAAATACTTTTATTTTTTCTTGTCTAATGTGTTTATGTGATGTAGCAAAGGACAACATTGTGCAGGAAAATAAAAAAACCCAGACATTTTCTAAAGATATAAAATACTACACAAGCATACAGTAAGTAACAGAGAAATATAGAATACTTCCTTGAGGAAAATAAACTTTTTTTAGGTCTAGATTTATCACCTAAAAACCAAAATAAAAATCTATCTTTAGCTTAACTGACCATATTATCTGGGTCATAGAGATTGTTGATGAAGAGAACATTGGTCCACCAGTTCTTCTTGCAAATCTTCACATTCTCAATCTCATGAGACCACCGTGGTCCATCTCCCATGAAAGGCATTAAATTGGTTCCCAGCATTAACAGAACTGCATAACAGGGAAAGATACTGAAGAAGAAAAAGAGATGATCGTGATTTAAGATTAAAAAATTGCTTATAATGTGTTTGACTAATTTACTATCTCACAACCTTTCTCGCCCTCACCCAGAAAGTTACCTTATCTTTAATTTTACAGACATTACTTCAAAAAAGAAGGTAAGTTCAATAGTTATTGTTAGAGATTGGAATTAGTAGAATTGATTTTCATGAACATGTGATCACAATATTGTTAATTCTTTGGCCAGGTCTTCAATCTTTTGAAACTAAATAAAATGCATATTTACAATTTCCACTGAAATCAAAAAAATCCTGCCCTTGAGTTTAAAGTTTGATCTAATATGGCACTTTAAGTTTAATGTTTGATCTAATATGGCACTTTAAGTTTAATGTTTGATCTAATATCTTATCTTATATAATACAGACGTTACTTCAAAAAAGAAGATGATTACGTCCTACGCGTCATGCATTTAGTCATGCATATTAACCAATGACTTAAATTCTGCCAAGTCACTGGTTTTCCTGGCTAGCTCAGGCAACCCATTCCATGCTCTAATAGCACTAGGGAAGAAGGAGTATTTGTACAAATTTGTCCTAGCATATGGGACGAGGAATGTGCCTTTATCTTTGTGTCTTTCAGAGTATTTTATTAAATTTTGTTTTTGTATTTGAAGATTATGGTTCAGTGTTTTATGTATGATTGCTACTTTACTTTTGAGCCTTCTGTCCTGAAGGCTTTCTAAATTTAGTGATTTTACTAAAGGTGTTACTCTAGTCAAATGTGAATATTCGTTTGTTATGAATCTCACTGCTCTATTTTGTGTCTGTTCCAGTTTCTTAATGTTTTCTTGAGTTGAGGGGTCCCAAACGGAGGATGCATATTCTATTATTGGCCTAACCAAGGTTAAGTAACATTTTAGTTTTATGTTCTTATTTGATTTATAGAAATTTCTTTTAATAAATCCTAATGCTTTGTTTGATTTTTTTGTAGTTTCATCAATATGTGGATTCCATGATAGTTTTTCATTTATTATAACACCTAGGTATTTTGCGTTTTTAGTCTGTGATACTGGTTTGCCATGAATAAGATAAGTGGAATTAATTTGTTTTAGTTTTTTTTGTTACTCTTAACAACTGACATTTTTCTGGGTGGAAAGACATGCTCCAATTTGATTCCCATTTCTGTAATTCATCTAATTCTCTTTGTAAAATATCTGTGTCTTGTGTTGTTTTTATTGTTCTATATATTATGCAATCGTCTGCAAATAATCTGACTTTTGTTCCTGAACTAATGCAATTTGGTAAATCATTTATGTAAATTAAAAATAGTAGTGGACCCAAGACTGTACCTTGAGGTACACCTGAGTTTACTGTTATCGGTGTTGATTTAGAGCCATTTATTATTACAGTTTGTTCTCTCCCTATCAGAAAGTCTTTAATCCACTGATGCAGTGGACCATTAATGCCGAAATATTTTAATTTTTTAAGCAAACTATGGTGGTGAACTTTGTCAAAAGCCTTAGAAAAATCTAGTAAGATAGCATCTATTTGTTCACTATTATCTAAACCTTTTGAAAAATCATCAATTAGTCCTATTAGTTGTGTTTCACATGATCTATATTTCCTAAAGCCATGTTGGTATGGTGTGAGGACATTATGTTTGTCTAAGTGGTTTATGATGTTGCTACATATTATGTGTTCTAGGATTTTACATGTGATGCTGGTAAGTGATACTGGTCTGTAGTTCCCTGGGTCAGATTTTTCTCCTTTTTTAAATAGGGGGGTGACATTAGCTTCTTTCCAGTCCTTTGGTACTCTGCCCTGGTTAAGTGAAGCCTGAAAGAGTATTTTGAACACTGGGGCTAGCTCATTACTTAGTTCTTTGAGTAATCTAGCTGGAATACCATCAGGTCCAGAAGCTTTATTTGGTTTGGTGTTGGCTAATAGTTTCTGAATTCCATTTTCTTGTACTACTATATCTTCTATGTTGTCTACTTGGTTCAAATTCAGTAATATGTCTTTGTCTCCTGGGGCTGAGAATGCTGATGCAAAGTATTTGTTTAGAATGTTTGCTTTAGTTTCATTATCATTATGTATTTTGTTATGTTCATCTTTTAATGGCGCTACGCCTGTTGTTTCCATTTTCTTAGACTTAATGTATGACCATAGGTTTTTGTTGTTATCTTTAGATATTACATTGTTTATGTATTCACTCTGCAGCTGTCTGCTTACTTTTTGGGTTAAGTGTTTAATTTTTATATACTTTTTGTAAACTCTTTCTGCATTAGTTTCTTTAAATTTTCTATAGAGGTTTTCCTTCTGTTTACAAAGCTTCTTTAGTCTATTATTAAACCAGCATTTATTTATTTTGTTTGATGTGTATTTAGTTGGTATATGATTTTCTATTATGCTTTTAAGATGGTTTTTAATGAAATTCCAGAGGTCATCGACTGGTTGGTTAATGTCTTTTTCTAATAAGAATGTTTGTTGAAAGTTTAGTGCAGCTTGGTGTAGTTGTGTTAGGTTACATTTATTCCAGAGTAAGATTTTTCTTTTAATATGGCACTTTAAGTTTAATGTTTGATCTAATATGACACTTTAAGTTTAATGTTTGATCTAATATGACACTTTAAGTTTAAATGTTTGATCTAATATGACACTTTAAGTTTAATGTTTGATCTAATATGGCACTTTAAGTTTAAATGTTTGATCTAATATGACACTTTAAGTTTAATGTTTGATCTAATATGACACTTTAAGTTTAAATGTTTGATCTAATACCACACTTTAAATTTAATGTTTGATTCAATATGACACTTTAAGTTTAAAGTTTGATCTAATATGACACTTTAAGTTTAAATGTTTGATCTAATATCACACTTTAAATTTAATGTTTGATTCAATATCACACTTTAAATTTAATGTTTGATTCAATATGACACTTTAAGTTTAATGTATGGTTTAATATGACACTTTAAGTTTAATGTATGGTTTAATATGACACTTTAAGTTTAATGTTTGATTCAATATGACACTTTAAGTTTAATGTTTGATCTAATATGACACTTTAAAAAAAATCCTACAACAGATAAGATAAAGATATTACAAAGAAGTTTTCAGCAGAAAGGCATTACATCTAACCTCCTAACATAAATCCAACTATGGTCCTTACCGTATAAGTCTATGTACAATCATGAAGAAATACTCTTTAAGGCTCATGATCTTTCTCCAATCTGTTTGTTTGTGCTTTCCAGCCTTAGTTTTTATCTTTAAGAAATTATAAGCACCTAAAGTACCACTGAAGAATAAATTATATGGTATCCATTTAATAAACAATAAAAAGTACACTGAATACATTTTTTAGACTCAAATATATTATGTAGTCAAGATTATCACCCCCAAAAAAAAAGTTAAATTTAGGAATTTAGGAATATAATTTGGTAAAAATTACTACGTAAAAGATGATCAGTTAGAATACAACTATTGACAAAATAAACATGCCCAAAGTAATGTTTTGAATCATTGCAACTATATCGAAACACATATAGCATGCACATATTATTATGTTAATTACTTAATCAACAATGAAATGCGTTATAACTATTTACTTAGCTGGTGTCATTAAAATGCTATCACTGGAAGATCAATTTTATGAAGGGAAAAAAAAGTGGATGGATGGATTCTAAGCTGAACATAAAACCTCAACTTCACATTAGACTTTCCTGTCTTCTACTTTCCCTCTCTGTTCTAATTTCTTTTGTCGACATGGGGATGGGAAGAATATGTTAAAAAAGCAATTCAGGTCAAGTCAAATAATCAATATAATATCCCTAGTCTACATTGTAAAGGCCCCTCATTTTGGTAGCCAGACACTCACTATGCAGAGACCTTCATTGCAGGGCCAGAAAATATTCCTATCTCCCGAGCATCAATACCAAATGTGTGACATCTCTCCTCCTACTGTCACAAAACAATGTGACATGACTGTAATATTACCTGAGAACAAAGAACGAGTCAGCGGCTAGTGTTGTATTGATGACCATCTGCATCCACAAGGTCTGGGTCATTTTGACAGCAGACAAATAGTTATCTGGAATACATTCCCACCCGTGTTAGTTAGTTAGTTACATTCCACAGAAACTATCTACTGTAAGATTGTTACACATAGCAGTCATCCAGATTTACTATTTGCTCTCACCCCCCCCCCCCCTCAAATCAAATGATACACAAAGGACTGTAGCAATTTGGCCTTAAGATTTTTTTTTTATATTAAGAGAATTTAACCAAAATAAAAAAATCATCAAATGGAAAAGTGAGAAAGTTACTAAAAAAAAAGATAGGAATTTCAAATGAGCTTTCAACATTTCTAGTTTCCTCATGACCACGTGAATACACTAGTTTAATGAATGAGAAGCCAATGACTGAACAATTTTGGACTTCACAATTTACAATGTATTTACACTGAAACTGCACATGTATAGCACATGGTAACATCAAACACTTTAGTTCAAACAGTCTTTGTTACAGCAAGTCAAACTAATCTAATAACAATACAAAATGGATCACAGATGAATTTTTTTAACATCTTCACTTTTTTCTTTACATTAGAACAGAACATTAAGGAGAACTTCATAAAATAAATAGAAAAACTTATCATATAAATGATCTCTCTTTAAAACAAAATTACTCATTCCAAAAAAGCTTTTATAGGCAACTACTATAAATGTTCCAGTCAAATTAACATTGACAGGCAACTAACAAGCCTGCTGCTAAACATAAAAATCAACAACCAGGCACATAGGTGAGATAAAGGTCTGCTGTGCTAACTATATCTTACCCACAATATCAGGATTCCAAAACATAGTTCCATACACATTTCCCAAAACAATCCAGGCGATACTCAAAACACGGATACCATTAAGACAAAACAGAGTGTCTGCTGAGCCGTCTGCCAAAATGTGCCGTGTATTTTTACGAAACGAGAAGGACAACAAAAAGTCTGTCAAAATGTTTTCTGAAAAAAAAAAATGTATTTATTTATTAGTCCAAACAAATTAAAATTCATTTTGTCTACTACTGTCCACCTCAGATGCCTTCTCCTTAAGGTACGCAGAATGTTGTGACTAAAATGGGATAAATCTGAAGTGACAAACTTCTCCAAGTATGTGCATGGAAATAAATCTATTTTAAGGCTAGCCAAATGGGAAGCCATCTTTCTCTTGTCTACCTCAGTCCTTTTGTTATCCAAAAAAACAGGTGAATAACACTGAAGTTTCAATCAATTGGATTTACTGTATAAAATAAGGTACAGAGCGCTCACCTGATGAAGTCAGTTTTTTAGATCTGTGTGAAGGCCGAACTTCAATAATACTATGCTGCCTGTTGATTCTAGGTGTCAAAGATACAGATTTCCTTTCTATCGGTGTTGGAGGTATCTCCATGTTACTGCTTGTTACACTGTTGGCATCTTCATCTGGCACTGATTCTTCAGAGTGTAAATTTGTGTGAGGAACCAGATCGGTAGTTTCACGCATCTCAATGTCCTCAGGGATGTCCTGAAATTAAAAAAAAGTAAAGTATGCACACAACTAATATTTAGATGAAATATAATTGGGATGTCAATATATTTGATAAATTAAAAGATAAAATGTGAATATTTTAAAGATGGAGTTGAGAGAAGCTCTCCAATTCATTGATAAGTCAAGTTCTAACAGGAAGTCACAATGTACATACCAGAGCATCATGTTTAATGTTAAAAATGTCAGCACACTGACTTATGAAATTTTAGTGGTTTTTACCATTATCTCGCCTGATGTTTAACCATACAGTACATGTTCTACAGTTTTTAGTTTTTGATACAAAATAAGTTTAAAACTAGTCAACTGTATTCTTTACCAAGAGGCCAAAACAAGACACAGGCCCCAAAACACCCCTATGGAAAGAAAAATATATATATTGGTGCAGTCATTTGAACACTCCAACATAATAATAAGCATGAGGAAGAAGAAGTCACCTGTAGATCTGAATGCAAAGGTGATGTACCCAAAATTGATTTGTGATTGTCTTCGACTGGTACTTTATTGACCAGAGTAACTGTTTTGTCAGTATTTGCATTCTTTGTTTTATCATGCTCCAATGTTTCTGATGAGGAGAGAGTCCCCCTGCGTCGACTTTTTCGCCTGAAATACAACATTCAACAAATCAATAACCTATTTTAAAAAATGACAAGGTCAAATGAGTTTTAACTATTATCTATTATTTTTAAGTAATAAGTAAAAAAAAACAACAACGCAAAAAAACGTCTTCAGTCTGAAATAAACCATAAGAAAAGAAAAAAAAAAGGGGGGGGGGGGGTAAATTTTCCAAAGTCTGTGAAAAACTTTAAAGTGTTCTTGAGCTCAAACAAATTTTTGTGAACTCTTTCTCTCCTATTCGACGATACCATCATTGATTTGACCCCATGAAATTGATTTGTGTATTTATAAACATTAATTTGTGTTATATAAAAAGAGCTTGCATTCCCATTTAATTCTATATCCAATAAAATATTTTCTGATGACAAAGTGACTGAAGTTTAATCATAGCAGGGAAGTGAACTACAAATAAACCAAATGAATAATTCTGTCGGATAGTGGAAAATAATTACAGAGAGAAAGAGTTAAAGCCAAGGTATCAAACATCTAGCATTGAAGACCAAGACCAGCAATGTTTTGAGATATTCTACAAACAAAAGAGATGCTGGTTCAAATCCTTTTTTAAACCAAGACATCATCACAAGGGGAAAGTGATGAATGAACAAAAAAAGTTCCCAAAATTTTAAATAAACTGAAAGAATAAAAAAAAAGTTTTGTTCCTTGTATTGAGCTTATCAGCTATACATCTATTCTGCGTGCAATTTATTGAGCTGCAGCTATACATCTATTCTGCCTGCAATTTATGTACAGTATCATAGACTAAAGACCACCAACCTAGGAGTAACCAGAATTCTCAGGATGCCAAAACTGTCTGTGTTGTTCTCATAGCCAATGGTGATCTCTGGTCCATGCTTAACTCTCAGTTTCTTGCGCCGTTTATTGATATCATAACTTGTGCCCAGGATGACCATCAGTAAGATGGTACAAAGTATAAATCTTAAAATAGATGACAACACAATATGTACACTTAGTACAGATATACAGCAGAACAATTGCAAGCTTTAGAAATGCAAATAGCTACCCACGTATACAATTTGTATAATATGCAAGGCATAGGTGTTGCTTTGATTTTGAAGAATAAGAATAAGTGTGGTATTTCACTTCATGCAAACCCAGTTGGGAACTGTAATAGCCGTAGCCTCATTGTAGGACTAGATTAGGCCAATTTACATACTCTCCTACTAATTCCAAGCATTTACTGCAGGTATAAATAGTAGTTTAGCTTGATTTGCATCATTTGTTAAGCTTATGTTTTTTATATGCAATCATTTTGTTACAGTGTAAAATAAATTAATATTGAAGATGAACAGAATGTTTTTGTCTGAGTGCATGAGGCTATCATAAGATAAGGCCTTAATTTTCTAGAGGATGTTTTAGTTAATTTTTTATTTAGTTAACAAAATAATGGTTACATAAAGGAATAAGACAAAACAATTTACAAAATAATGGTTGCGTAAAAGAATAAGACAGAACAATTTATAAATATAATGATTGCGTAAAGGAATAAGACAGAACAATTTAGCAACAGGGCAAATCCTTAAGTTCTGGCAACTAAAACATTCAAGGTGGAGTAAATATGAAACATTCCTAGTCTGGTTTGTAACATTTGTTTGGGCTGGTCGATTACAGTAGTTGACAGCATGGCTAGGTTACTGTGTGTATTGTCTAAAATATCCTCTAAAGTAAAAAAATATGCTTGAATAGGTATCTTATTTAACATTTATTACCAGTGAATTCAGTAGTTTAAGAACCTGGATATACATTTATTTGATGCTTTGGTAGAACATTCACAGACTTCATTATAATGAAATGTATATACATGTTCTTTTTTTTAAATCAATCAATTAATAGACTTAAACTGTCTGCAGCACTTTTTATCTGATACTATCTTTTACTCTTGCACGACCCCCTAAACAATTTATACAGGAAATACAAATACAGAACTATGAAAGAATGTTTAGACAGCTAGTGGAATAAATGAGCTTGTAATTTTTTAGTGCATAGTCATATAATACTTACATACAAATAATTGCAGGCATGTCTATCACATAGTCATATAATACTTACATACAAATAATTGCAGGCGTGTCTATCACATAGTCATATAATACTTACATACAAATGATTGCAGGGGTGTCTATCAGAACATCACCTCTCTCATGGCACAGAACTGATTTCACTTGTATTGAGGCAGTTGTGTTTTCCAGAGAGCTGTTCTCAAGCCTTAAAACTGTAGACAGGCGAAACAATGAAATAAAATGCAAGTATTGACAACTTGATGTTTAGAAGAAGTGAAATACTTAATAAAGAAAGAAAATGCATGGTCTTTTAGTGCAGATGATTATATGAAAAAGAAATATTGACATATAATTCCATACAATAATCAATTTTGTAATAAGACAATGCTATCTATCTGATGACTCAAGATATATTTCATTTATGCAATACAATTTTATACTTATGTTTTTCAGCTAAAGATTATTATACGCAGGACAATCTTAAAAGTTGTGAAAGAAATCCGATTAATAAGCCTGGCTCACCTCCGCTAAATACATTTAAGAGACTTAGCATTTTAAAACAACATAATTTTTAGCTAGCAAGTCTAAGCTTCTGAGTCCTGGGTAGTTCAAGTTTCTTAAGCTAGTCTGTGAGGTTATAATTTTGCTAACTGGCAATACTTTAAGCTATGTTTATTACTTTAAGCTATGTTTATAAGAGATTGACTTGAGTGCTAAAAAAATTGTTTGTTTATGGAGATAAATTCACTTGTTGACAAAATATTTCATATGACCAACTCATTTTCAAAGTTCCTTACTTATACAGCTGAAAAGATGTGTAATATAATACAGGAGTGAATATATTTTGTACAGAACAAATTCTGACTACTGTGTTAACTACAGAGTATTTACAACATTCTGGTGAGATAGTCCACTTTCAAAGATGCACTTCACAATGCAGAGACAAGGAGAGTTATTATCACAATATACCACTATAAGCAAAAGCTAAAAATAAACATCATTGATACAATTATAGTGAGTTCAAAATAATTTCAAAAGTTATGGCCATGGACAATAAGTAGCATAATGATTACTAGAAACAAAAAAATCTGTTCTGCAGTCAAATCAAAGGTTAATAAAATAAAATTCTACAAATCAAAATAAATAAAATGTATCTAAAAAGCTTCTAAAAATAAAAATTTAAAAACCTTTTAGTTTTAAAGGGAAAGACAAAAGGAAAAAGAAAAATTAGTGAAACAAAAGACCTTTAGATAATATAAAAAAAAATGTTTAAAAAATTAATATAACAAAAATGGACCAAAAAAATGAACATTGTGATGGCAGGAAAATAAAATGAAAACATTTAAAGAAGAAATTATAATCACATAGAGCTACAAACTTGAGTGTGACCTCAAACTTACATAAAAATGCATTGGTGAAAACTTTGAATGCACAGCATCAAGGCCTCAACAAAAGTTATGAAGGCTTAGATGCTTTCACATTTGAGGCAGACACACAAGTTCATCTCTCTAATCCGAATACAGCTTTAGATATTTTAAAATAGAATTCAACTACAAAAACTCAACATAGATACTAGTTCAATAAGTAACCAGAAAAACTTAACTTAGATACCAGTTTAATGTACATGTTCACAAAAACAAATAAAAAAATCACCATATTAGATAGACACTAGTATAATAAGAAGCCAGTAAAGAAATGTGTACAAGTCACATCATTTATAGAAAAAGTGACACTTAGAATATAGTGACAGGAAATGTATAAGACAACATTTATATTACTACAACTACAACAATCAAAGAGTATTTATAAATGTTTACAACATTGTTTCAAGCATATACCCTTTTTTCAAAGTTAGGTAAATGTAGCTCTTTCAGACCTTAGGATCTATGAGAGCAGTTGATGGAAAGCTCTTTAGGTAAAGGTAGCTCTTTCAGACCTTAGGATCTATGAGGGCAGTGGATGGAAAGCTAATCTCTTTCTATGGCTGACAAGGGTTAACACTAACTTAAAAAAAAAAGCAATAGCAATTGTGTTACATAAACTCACAGGCGGTTTGTGTGGGCCAGCTGTACACAAACATAATGCCACAAAAATATACACCTTAATGTCATTCAAAACAGTGAAAATCATTTCCAATAATGATTATTATCAGTATCAACAGACTTCGAAAGAAGAAGGATATTTCTAGGTATGCTTTCAGTAGATGATAAGAATCATCCATCTTCTTCGGGTACATCAAATTTACTGTATTAAGGTAACCTGAGATTCACTCTAGGATACCACAAAACAAATCATAGTCTGAGACGACTTAGTGTAAAATCTTTTCTTTCTCTAAATTCTATGCTAATTAAGTGAACTTTCTTCTCAATGCTCAAGAATGTTTTAACCCTGCCAACATACATTTATAAGTTTATGTATTTTTTATTATGGTAATAAAAAAATCATAAAATGTGAATGTTGAAAAAAGTATATACACACAATGAAAGAAAGAAGAAAAAAAAAGACCATAAATAATGCGAAATGAGAAAATCAAGCAGACAGGAAAAATCCTTTTAAAAAAAACAATTCAAGTGCACAAGTACAAACACTGCATAACTATATAATGCACAGAGGTTTGAGTTGAGTAAAATATTTTGCATGACAAGACAAACTGTGTTACCACTAAAACTTGCTGTGAGTTCACTTAACAGAATAAAGCAAACATGTTCATTTATTTCAATATCAACTGAAGCAAAACTGTGCAATAATTAAAACAGGTGAAATATTAAAAAAGTAAATTTCAAATTATTAGTAAACAGCAAATGTTGGTCTGCTTGAGCTGAAGTTTGATATACAGGGTGATGGCGAAAAAATGAAAAAGCAAAATTAATGCAAATATTATTCAAAGGCAGCAAGAAAAAGAATTAAATGAGATTCCTGTTTTGTTTGGAGAAAGTTTGGTTGCGATACACTTAAAAAAAAAATTACCCTGAATAGTGTTATAATGTTAATACCAAAGTTTCCTAATCCTTAGTAAGCTTGTTATACATGGTTATATCATCATACTATATCATTCTGAGACTGGCATTCTCTTTATGATTGATACAAAACAGGTTATCTGAGCTTAAAGAGGACTCATCTGATATTAGATCTATATGAAAGCTATTGAGGACTACTTTACAAATCTCTATAAAGGATTAAGATTTAAGCACCAAGGACTTTAATGAATGGTTGTTCTTTCATTCATTAGAAACAAAGTTTTATTGTATATTATTTCCTCTTTAGATTTATCTGGTGGCTGAATAATAGAAACAAAGCTTAAAAGTTTATAGAACAATATTATAAATGAGGGTAGAAAGATCCTTATAGATATTTCATACAAATATGATCATCAATTATGATTTGATTATATTTAGATCAGGTTGTCTGTGATCTAGACTTTAACTAGCTTTATGCATCATAGCTATAGTTCTTAAATACATGATGGAACAGTGCCTGTAATTTTTCAATGGGATGTTTAGAAATTAGAATTTCATAATATAACATATTATAACATTATATGCTGTTTTTTTAAGTGTACAATTTTTACACATAAGAGGTATTACATAGTAGTTAGTTAGTCCATATTGCTTTTTTTCATTCACTGAATAAGTTAGACATGACAATCTTCATTGTATTAATTGTCAGTAAAATCACAAGGCATGCTGTAGCTAGCTGGCATCAATTTACAAATGTACAGTCTTTAATTAAGAAATGTAGAAAATGAAACAGTCTTCTAGTCAGAAAACATTAGTTGCTTAGTGTCCAAAAAATGCTTTGTCCCAACTAGCAAAAAAAAATGAAGCACTTTCTTCAAGTTACAGACTGGAAACATGACTGATGTACTAATATATTCGTTCTATTTCAAATTTTTACAGACAACCAGATGTGTTACTTTTGTGGACTAATTGTTTTATATCTATATCATACTTAAGCCTGGTGTATGCTAAATTTAAATTACAGGGAAAGTATGTATGTTGATTAAATTTCAAAAGATTAAAAAAAAAAAAGTTTTGTTAAGCTTTGTTTTGTCCACAGTCTGAATAAAAATATGCTTACAGACATGGAGAGTATACTGGATGGTATTACACCCCCAAAAAAAAACTTAGAACAAAGTAATTTTTCAAGCAAACCAATCTTGTGTTAAATAAACTATATTTCTGAAAAAAAATTCTGACTAAGCTAAATTCAACTTACATTCTGTTACAATGGTAGTGATGTCTTGCTTTGAACAGTTAGTTGGCACACACACATCCACAATAAATGGGCTGGATGGAACAGGAAATGGTAGTTGCTGTGGATAGAATCATAAACACCACTACAGATCTTACTTCATGCAAGAATGGTGAGCTGAATCATGTAAACAAAAAATATTTTTAACACACATTTGCTTTGCCAGTTCAATTAGTTACCCAGAAAACAATGGGGACACAAAGTTACAAGTCTAAAAAGAAAAGAAAATAAAAATGTTTAGTCCCAAAGGACTTAGATGTGTAAAGTTTCTGGTTTTAATCATCACAAGGCCAGTTCTGATTAGATACTCTATGATGTCCTCTAACCAAACCATTTCACAGTGTACAACAATTGGTTTTATATGCTGCAAAGTAGCACAACTTGGAAAGAGCATTGACGAGTCAGCAATGTGAAATAGGTTAGTAAGACTCATGGCAGTGTTCTACTAAGACAAACTGCTGAAGAGCCAGACGCTCTGCAGAGTTAATAAAAACTAAACAGAAAGTGTTGTTTTTTTTTTAATAGATAAAAGAATTTAAACAATAGGTACCCAATAGTGTTTGAGAACATTTAAACCAAATACTTTTTGTAGTTTTGGCAACAAAATATTTGTGTATAACTTTAGGACAACAATGTGATGTGGTGGCTGAAGGATATATGCCAGGATGCCAAAATGACAGACTCAAGTCTAGAATGTCACATTTTTTTTACCATCTCTATCCTGAATGTTGTTATAGGAGGGCCAATGTGGCCAAGTCATAGTGAAAGATTATGTTAGCTGACTCTCAATTGTTCATTAAATAAAGATTTTTAAAATATGTAAATAAAAAGTATACAACTCAATAAAACTGTCATCTAAACAAGATGTTTGTTTGAAGGAACTTCAAAATGAGAATCTTATAAGTATTTTTAAGTCACATGTCAATAAAGAGAGTGTAGCGTTGAGATACTTGCAAGAACGGGTGTCCCCAGCATTTACTATTCTCAGAAAATTCCGCTCCCGTCTGCTTCATGTCTTCTGTAAATGTGAACATACAAGAAGTAAAAGAAGACTTACAAGGTTGGAGACCAACTTGGACAGCCACGGAGCCTGCGTCATGTGCACGCTGCAGAAATGCGGAGACAGATTCTTGTTGTGACAATCCCCTTGGCATGTGGTGGACCTGACGTTAAAACACTCCTCATAGTTGCCAGTCCATGTTGTGGCTCCAAACAAAACTCCAGAGGATTGCTTCCCCATGGAGTCATACACTGCAAGTATTTTGTTAACATGTTATAAAATAGCACTTGATTAATTGTATTGATGCCATTCTAGAATTTATTTCTTAAACTAATCAGCTTGTTGGCTTCCTTCAGTCGTAGAACATGCAACTATTATATATCTTCTAGAACACTGAGGAGACTGATTAAATCTAAGCATAGATTGTTATGTCATTTAACAATACAAATAATATGATTATGTCTAAAAGAAAAAAAGAAAGATTTTTAGAAGATATCAAATCTTCAAGTCTTATTGACAAGACTAAAATAAAGTAGGACTAATAATCCTTTTTTTTTAAATGTAAGATCAAGTCTGTCAGGGGCAGGAATGGCGAGAGTGAATATGTTACTTTGTTGATATTTTGGTATGATAGTGATTATGTACTCCCAGGTTATGAATGTGAACAGTCTGCACGTGTTATGAACTGAATGTTTTAGTTTTCCTTGAATGTAAGAGTGAGAGTGAGATAGTCAGTGAGGTCTTGTTCCCAGTCCAGGAAGGTTGGACAGTTGCTTCCTGGACTGGTGTTTGTGTACTTAATATTTTCTGGGAGTGTTGCTGTCATTGTGTATTTTATTGGATATTAAAGTTATTATTATTTTCCTGGATAGCCGGAGTTTCCATGTGAAGTTTATTTAGTATTAATTAATTGTTCTTGAATAACCCCTAATGAGCCAAGCAAGAAAAGAACATATAATGGCTAGTATAGTTTGAATTTGTAAATAATTCTAGAGATGTCAAAATATTTGGTAAAAATCTTGTTAAGGATTTACAACTATGAAATTTAATGTTTGTCTTTACTTCTATGGGCAAAAAGGGTATCACTGACCAATGATGCTGATTCTATTACTACAATCTCACATCTTATCTCTAAATTATCTTCAATATCATAAATTCTGATCTACAAAGAATTAATAAATCTCACTGAATGTTTCATTAAACAGTTATACCATTTCATTAGCTACATAACTGATATTTGGGGAATTTCAATTTAAGACAGTTAATACTTATTTTATTTTTTCTAAATGGAAACTAAACTGACTCTGACCCAACTTACTTTTCCATGCCCATGTTTCTTTATTCAACAAGCCAGCATAGTACTGGGATAGGGTAGACCTACAAGCTACAGACACAGATGAGTTGCCCGCCAGCCAATCAGCTGATTCACTGTGCAAGAAAGCTCTAGGCAAAACATAGAACGGAAGTTAGGTTTGGTAAGTACAAGTAAACTTATGACAACATCATGACAATATGACATTTTTTTTTAGTTTCTTGTAAAATACAATAGATCTAGTATATGGCATTTGACAGTAAACAATATTAAAAGTTGTTAACTGTTTACCCTGTAAGAGATAACAAAGAATCTTACTAGCTAAACAAAAAGCATCATTGATGTTTAGTTGTCTATAGGGCACTTAAAGAGTCATTCTCAAAAGTCATACAAGTTATTATAAAGCTTGCATGGTGGAGTATTTAAGCACTCATCTGCCTAACCAAAAGTCATGTGCTTGAGCCCAGAAGGAGGACAGATTTTTATTCGAGATTAGAGGTCCGAATGGATATTTGGCCTTATCTGGTAAAGTAAAAGCTGTGGATAGTTGTGTTGACCACATAACACCCTTGTTAATATTATTATTATTATTTACTTAAAGGACCACAAGTTCTCCAAAAAAAGATTTATCTATTTACAAATTGTGCATGAAGGCTGAGTTATTATTTTGGCTGCCTAGCCCATTGTTCTGAACTGAATCCCAGAAGAGGTGGATTTTTAGAGTTAAAAGATTTCAAGTCAATACTAAAGTATACCTGATATTTATTGAGGTAAGTAACAGTGTTTGGTTGATACAATGGCCACTTGACACAATTATGTAAAGCATGTTGGCTGAGTGGTAATATACTTTGCATCTGAATCAAAGAATTGCAAGTTCAAATCTAATTTAAGACTGGGGTTTTTAATTTCTTTTTTATTTTGAAAAAAAAAGGATAGTTTTTAAGCTGCTTCTCAGCCACAGTTTGGCTTCCAATAACAGTCATTAGGCCAATAGGGAAGCAAAATAAGAACTCCAGATGGTGTCCCTAAGAACTGAGCCCATTACACTGGTGGGGGTGGAAAGAGTCCCAACAACCCTGCCATTATCTACACATAATTACACATATTTGATGTAATATAAAAAAATAAATAATTTTACATCTCTGAAGTATTAATTGACAAATTACTCTTGAAGGAAGCTTTCTCACATTAACATTCATAATAAACTTTACTTAAGATAGATAAGATAAGATTTATAGATAATTTTTATTGATCCAATCAAATGGAAATTCAGTTTGACTACAATTGACAACCTCAGCGTAACTACTGTAACAGTAACATTATAGATGCAAATACGAACAACATTCACACACGAAACACATACACACTCACAACCAGCACTTTATGAATTAGACTTCTATGAATTTCTCGATGATGACAGATGATCTTGTAACACTCTGACCGACAGTGAGATGAAGGAGTTGTTAAATCTTTCTGTTTAAGTTCTAATGGAAAAGAGACGTCCACTTTGGTAAAATGGGTGAAGGTAATCTTTAGGAATTGTGAGCGTTTTGGAAAAAAGGCATCTTTCATGGAAAAGCTCTTCAAGAGATGGTAGAAATGTATTCTTCTAGGGGACATAAAAAAAAAATTACTAAGAAGTAGAAGGAAGGTCATAACTATATTATTTTTTTTTCTAAATAAACACTAAATTACCTGTAAATATGAGGCAACAAGAGATAGCTGACAGAATGATGATCTTCAAGTCTTCCTGGCAAGTCCCCAAGATCTAGCTTTGATACATCTGGTATCAACCCAATAGCTTTCTCTTCAAGTAGAACATAGAACACCAGAAAAGGAAAAAACACTCTGAGTCTCCTCAACATTTTCTGTAAATATACAAAATGCAATTTATTATATTCTTTTGTATGTGTGTGTGTTCATTTATTGAAAAAGAGGTTGTCAAAATTATTTTAAGAATTTTCAAATCTAAAATTGAATCATTGCTCGCAAATGACTATGACTGAAAACAGTATCATACTAACATCTACCAGTGTGTAACATCCAAACTGTGTATAATTATTACCATAAAAAGTTTACACTCTCAGAAAGCGGTATTGATATACAAAGTGAATGAAAGTTATGGAAAGCAGGTTTTCCCTACTAAAAGACAAAATATTGTGATAAAGTTCAAAAACACTTTTTGTTAAATTCTAGAGAAAAATCAGTGTATGTCATTGTAGCATGACTATCCAATGATTGGTAAACAAGGTAGACATATGAAAGGTTATGGAAAGCAGGTTTACCCTATTAAAAGACAAAATATTGTGATAAAGTTCAAAAACACTTTTTGTTAAATTCTAGAGAAAAATCAGTGTACGTCATTGTAGCATGACTATCCAATGATTGGTAAAACAAGGTAGACATATGAAAGGTTATGGAAAGCAGGTTTTCCCTAATAAAAGACAAAATATTGTGATAAAGTCCAATAACACTTTTTGTTGAATTATAGAGAAAAATCAATGTACATCATTGTAGCATGACTATCCAATGATTGGTAAAACAAGGTAGACATATGAAAGGTTTGGCAATGTTTTCTTCGACAATGCCAGTGTCTTGATTAGATCTAATTCAAGTATTCAAGCATTGCTTCATGAGCACTTATCTACAAGACCAGCATCTTCATTCATTTCAGGTAATCTATACACCTTCAAGAATGAAATATTTTTTAAGAAACAGTAATTTAAGCTTCCCTATAGAACTTTAATTGCACTTATCACAGTTGGCGTCTGCAATCTAGCAAGTCACCTAATAATGCTACTTTTGTTTCCTGCAACAGAGAAGTTTGTGTGGTATCTGAAACTGTGCAGTGTTGGCCCTTTGACTAAAGAATGTAAAAAAAAAAGGTTCCATTTCTAATCCTTGAGCACTTCAAGAATTTAAGGGCCAAAAAGTGCGTGGTTGTGTGTGTGTGTGATGTGAGGGGAGGAAGAAAGAGGCGTTCCACTGAATGATGCCCAAAAAAAATGTTTTTTTAAAAGGAGGGGGGGGGGATCAGTGTAACGCTAAGTGTTCCACTTATTAAATTTTGTGAAGTGTGGAAGAGGTGCTACAAGGGAGGCCATCTGAAAATGCAATTTTTTTTTTTAGGACTACAGTGTATGGGCCAAAGAAGTGGATTGCAGGCCATTTGTTTGAAGGATAAAAGAAAGAAAAAAAAAAGGGGGGAGGGAGTAGGGCTTCTAGAATTTAAGTCAGTAAAGTGTGTAGTTGTAGTGCAGACATTCAGTTGAACAAACAATGAAAAAATATTTTAAAACAAAAACAAAGCTTAGAAGTTAGATAGAGATCTATATGAAGTGTATTTGTATCAATTAGTGATAGCTAGTGTATTAGATCTACTTGATTCTAGATCTAGAAAGACTAGATCTATCTAGGAATCTAGATCTAGATCTATTATCATTATATGCATTAATAATTAAAATTAAACTATTATCATTAGATCTAGGTCTAGTGGACTAGATATTTAGTATTAGTAGCTATATAATATTTTGTTAGAAGCTATTTAAAGCAAAGAAAGATTGGCCATCTTCGAGTTCATAGTGAATGAAATTATGCTCATCTGCACGAATTAGCCAAGATGAAAGGAGTTTATTAATAAAATCCGATTGCATTTAATGACTACCAGAAGATTTTTCTTTTAGGTTTCTTAGTCACTTTGTGATTTAAGATTTCCAGAGATAGTCTACAAAGAGACTTGGTCTGCAGCTGTTAGGAAAATTTTACGTACGTAGGTTTATGTTGTGGGTGTTAAAATTCTTAAATATGTGGTGCATACTATCATCGCGATGGTCCTGAGTTTGAAATCTGCTAACATCATCCATCTCTGTCTTCTTGCAGGAGGTTTAACTAGGGTAGGACGTTGTGATGGAATGTTTGAAACTAATAAAATTTATTTATAAACAAAGAAATCTAGACCTATACCTGTTTTAGAACATTAAGAGTTTAGTTTAAATTTGTTTACAAGCATGTGTATTTCTGTGCAGATCAATGCCACGTTTTGTAACAGAAATGTGCAATACTGACAAGTCAAGCGTTAACGATGCAAGAGGAAGACAGTTCTAAATGATATGTTTGTTTATTATAATTAGCAATACTATAACTATACACAAATACAAAAATGCAACCTATTTACTTAGAAAGACACAATTATAAAGACACATAGATCTAGATCTATGTCTTATTCCACGCTAAGACAAATTCAGTAATAGAAAGCTAGAGCTAGACAGTCTAGCTGCTAGATGAACTAGATCTAGATAAGATAGTACTAGAATAGTATCTATATAGAATCTAGATCTAGAGTAGATCTCTACTCACTACTCAAAATTATATCTCTCTAGAATCGAGACTGACTTTATTAGTCACTTAGACTTAGACTGTACTCAATATTACATCTAGACTCACTGTGGTGACTTTAAAGTGTTCAGTGGATCTTAGACTATAGTATTATAATTATTAGTCAATATGCCACCGTAGCCGGCGTAGGGACAGGGTTACTCTGCTCAGAGTCAGAGCAGTCTGCTGACTTCGGCGTCTTGGACTTAGCCTAGGTGAATCCTGAGGTCTTTACTTACTCGTCTTTACTACTTCATAACTTGACATAAGTCATGATAAGTCTGATAAGACATAAGAGTCTACTCTAGATCTACATTATATTATTATTATATATATATAGCTTTTAGAACTATTTGATTGCGAATAGTCTATAACTTTGCATCCTTTTAATCTAAAGGATTAGCTATTTCAGCGATTTTGTGCTTGGCCCTTGGCCTTGTGCATTCTTAGCAACCTTATTTTACTCCAGACTTCGTGCAAAAAGGCTACGAATTGCCCAATATTCAAGAAAGAAAAAATAATCAAAGTGACTTCCCTTGTATTAGTGATTGTCCAGTAGTGACGTTTATTATAATTTATAGGCTAGGCCTCTGTTAATCGGTCCGTAGTATTCATTAGGCTACCCTCTCTGTTCCTCAGGAGCTGGCGACCCTAAGGCAAATTGCAGCACCCAGTGCTACACTCTGGCAGAACCTGCGATGCCGCTGACCCCAAACTGTATCGGCACTGCCGTTCCTTTGGATACATCATCTGCGTGGAGAGGGGGGAACTAATGTGTGGGCGACATCGTTCCGACCACAGCTAATGCCCAGGCATTCATCTCACCAAGATGATCCATAGTCGCTTCGCGACTGAAGGAGGCCATAGAGACCCTCTCTGTTATATATTACTAATACTAGTATAGTATTATTGTGTGATTACATAAGGAGAATGCACCACTTTTGGTTGACATTTTACATTTCCGCCTCCCCCTTCTTACCTAGTTCTTTATGGAACTAAAAAAAAAAGTTATCTTAAATCTTTTGTACGTTCCGGATAATCGTATAGGCCTATATAATCTTATCGTATTTAGGTTTATTACATACGCAGAAGCCAGAAAGAAAACTTTAAACCCTCAGCGGACAATGGCTTTGTCTGCATCAGGGGAGGAAAAATATGCAGGTCGCAACTGGGTTTGCGTGATGATATAAAACACTGCACTCATCCTTAATCCTCGTAATCGAAGGCATGTGCCGCATTGCCATTATCATTATTAATTTCAAACCTTCATTCTTAACAGTAGATAATTAGGTTTAACGTGTCAATCATCTAGCGTGAAATTAGGGAATTAAACTCTGTTAAGTCATTGGTTTTCCATGGTCTAATATGGCACTTTATAGGCCTGTATACATGGGCGACCGCACCATTGTTTGCAAGGGGGTGCAAGTTTCTACCTATGGCTAAAAGTCTTAGCCTCAACATTTTTATTACAGAGAATATTAAAGAAAAGAACTGTTGCCCCCTAGCCCCCATACTTATGCGATATTAAGTTCACTGTAAATACTTGTTTCATAAAATAAAAAAAAAACGAAATGTGAACATGTATACGTTGGTAAGTTTATCCATGCGCCCGTGCATTGCAACAGTCAATCAAACAAAAAATGCAAACGCTGCCAAAACTGTCATTAACTTTACTCTTGAATGGCTTCTTGTCGTGATGGACCAGCCTTCGATGAACGCTTATCTGGCAGCTCTGATATACTTCACTACGTTGCAATTCTTGAATCTCTGTAAGATGTAGACAAAACAGGTTTAACTGAGCATTAGCCTAGTATTGCTTGACAAGCGCGTTAATGAAGAAACTAACGACTCAAGATACGGAATGGTTTCTTGCTGCTGCCAGGGCTCCGTCGATACAAATCAACGTTTGTACGGAAATAACTTTCTTACAGCTCTTCTATCGTAAACTGGTGGACGTGTTTTTTACCTGCTATTTTATCGAGCGCTAACACTGACCGCAACTCTGCAAGACGTAAATACATGTTGACTGCAATGCACTCTTCAAGAAACTTTCAAATAGGCCTATATTAAATTGAAAAGACAGCTGGCAAACATTTCTCCTCCAAGACAAAAAAAAAAAAAAAACTTTTATCATATTCTAGACCTGTATTAAATATAATGATAACTATTATTTATGTGCAAATGAAACAAATCGTCGCGACTAACGTGCTAAAGAAAAAAGAATTGCAAGCCTATAATAAAGTGCACATGGTCGCACATGAACTACAGATTAGCCTATTCTAGTTCATTACAAGCTACATGATTAGCCTATTCTAGTTCATTACAAGCTACATGATTAGCCTATTCTAGTTCATTACAAGCTACATGATTAGACTATTCTAGTTTATTACAGGCTTTTCCTAATTAACGTTATTTCAGTGGAAGCACTACAAGTTAAGTTTCTTCCTAGCAGAAGTTAATTGATTTGAAGGTGTAATAAACTGGCTAAAATTTCACTACTAGAAATTCAGAGGGGTGCACGTACATTTTTTGATAAACCTAAGCTAGTCTACTACTACTGTAATTCGGTCACCTACTTGTGCAGTTGCCACATAGATTTGACTAGAATTTGGCTACTCAGAATCCAGGGAGTGCAAGTTCACCACCTTGAACCCTCATGCTGGCGCCCATGCCTGTATATAAAAAAAAGGAAATTAGTATTCGCGTGGAATAAGAAATGTATGTCTTTATCATTGTGTGTTCTGTGTAATTATTATAGGTTGCATTTGTTGTATTTGTATTTATAGTATTGCTAATAATAACTAGACATAGGCCAATCATTTAGAACTCTTTCTCTTCCATCGTTACCACTTAACTTGTTGTCTGCTGGTATTGCACATTTCTGGAGCAGAAGCTGGCGTAGATCAGCACCAAGGACACACATGTTTGATATTGTATTTGAACTAAAAACTGAAGTGCATTAAATTGTTCTATAACCGGTATAGATTTGTTTGTTTATTTTATTAGTTTCAATTTCTCCATCACAAGAACGTCCTACCCTAAACCAGGGGCGGACTGGGAGTCAAAATCGGCCCGGGCATTTCTATACCAAGCGGCACACTAATTGTATATCACGATGGGCATCTAATCATATTTTTTTCTCACAATCCCTATGTTATGTTTGATAATGTATCGATAACTGTTCGCATGCATACAGTGGACTCAATATCTTTATAAGAAATATAGGCCTTATGTTGCTTTTTAATCGCTAAGTGTGTGGGCCCTAATAGGATGAAACCAACTAGTAGCACTGTCTACGGATGTAGGCTATTACATTAATTCGGAAAATATTACATTAAATTAGTAGCCTATAAGACTGTAGTGTAGAGTCTGTAAAAGATGTGGGTTTTCTTTTTACATGACGCTCAGAAGGCACCTTTTATAAGAGAACATTATTAACTCAGAACCACAGAGATGACAGTAGGAATGAACCACATATTTAAGAATTTTAACAGCTGCAACATAAGCCTACGTACGTTACATTTTTCGAACAGCTGTAAACCAAGACTATATGTAGACTATTTCTGGAGATCTTAAATGCCAATGTGACTGAAATATCTGAAAGAAAAATATTCTGGTAGTCTAAAAATGCAATCGGATTTTATTAATAAGCTCCTTCTTGGATTAAGTCATGCAGATGAGCATAATTTCATTTACTATGGACTCAAAAATGGCTGGGAAGACCGATCTTTTCTTTGAAAAGTCGATTAGGCCTACATGGGTCGCCTGGGCCTATTGCAGTATAGAACATTAATATTGTTTTAAAGCAACAATTGAAACATGCATGATAGATCAATTACAGGATATATGCATACTAATGCATAGGAATAGGCCTAACGACGATTTTACAGGATAAACCGGATCATGTTACAGAAAAGTCAAGAACATGTTACAATATCAGCCTACATTATAGCTACTCCGCTGCCCATAGATTTGTAAAACATATTCTTTTACAATGTAATTGTAAGTCCATTCATTTCTCACGCGTGTCGAATGTAGACACACCACACACACACGCACACAACACAAACAGCTTAAAGATTATGCGATGTGAACTAGATTTACATGATGTTTTCTTTTGTAATTAGTAGTTGTCCTTCTTGAATTAGAAATTTTATAACACCGTTGGGTTATCGTTCTTTAGTGAAGCCGTAATGATTTCGTGGGAGAAAGTTAAGAACTTAGAATCGACAGACTGAACGGCAAATCCACCGATCTACAGACATGACCTATATAGGCCTACATGTATAGGCCTATATTTGTATCAGTGGGGACAACCCAATGAAAGCTGGTGGGCCTGATGGAATAAAAGGGCGAATCTTAAAAGAATGTGCTGAACAACTAGCTGAACCTTTCCAAGATATTTTTTCTACTTCATTACTAAACCATGAGATACCACCTGTGTGGAAGTCATCTATAATTGTACCTGTGCCAAAGGTTTCCAAACCAAAGGAAATGAATGACTATAGACCTGTTTCACTTACTTCCATTGTGTCTAAATGTTTAGAAAAATTGGTTAAAATGTTTCTTCTGAATGATCTTTGTAATAAGTTAGACCCTTTACAATTTGCTTACCAAAAGGGTAAAGGTGTAGACGATGCCATCCTAAATATTTTAAACTGTGTCTACAAACATCTGGACTTACCGAACACTTATGTAAGATTGCTCTTTATGGATTTCTCATCAGCTTTTAACACTATCCAACTTCATTTACTCATTGAAAAGATGAAAGCGTTGCAGATTAGTCCATACATAATACTATGGGCTAATGAATTTTTGACCCAGAGAGCTCAGAGGGTTAGGGTAAACAATGTTATATCTAATGAACGCATAGTTAACACAGGGGCGCCCCAGGGGGCTGTAACATCGCCATAATCGATTTTCGTAGGGACAAGAAGGGAAATGATATTGTTTCTGTAGCTGGAGAGACTATTGAAATTGTGCAAACCTTTAAATACCTTGGTACTATCCTAGACAATAAACTAAATTTTACTGCAAATACTGATTATATCAGCAAAAAAGGGCAGCAAAGATTACGACTACTAAGAAAACTGTCCTCGTTTAATGTTAGCGAAAAGGCCTTGGCTATGTTTTATCACGCTCACATCTGCAATATTTTAAGTTTCAATATCACTGCCTGGTATGGCAATCTGAGCATTAAAAATAAAAATAAACTTAATAGAATCCTAAATGCTGCTGGCAAAATCATTGGCAAAAAACAAACCCCATTTGGGCAGTTGTTTGAGACAAACATCTATAAAAAAGCTAACAAGATCCTCGAAATAAAGAATCACCCTTTGTGTCAGGACTTTGTGATTTTACCATCACAAAAGAGATACAAGACACCGATAGCAAAGACAAACAGACACAAACACTCTTTTGTTCCCCTGGCAATCAAATCATTAAATAAGAACAATCTGGTATAAACTTTGTCACATGTAAATTATGAGTGAGTCTGGTGTGAATGTACACTTTGGTTTCTTATAGTTATAATGTTTTTTGTTTGGTGTAATGCACACATTGTAAGACAAATTTCCTTACGGATAATAAAGATTATTATTATTATTATTATTATTATCACACCATCAGCGCAGACATTTATAAATCTTCATCTTACCAATAATTTATAGCGACTCACTTAAAATAAAGCTTAGGGCCTATGAGTTAAAGAGCAGTATAAATGTTTGCAAAATGTTTTACATGTTTCGGATGTTCCTTCAGAGTTGAAGTCTACTTCCTAGTCCAAACAGGACGACGGGGGTTGGCAATGGGCAGGGTATGAACCCGGGACTATCAAGACAGGTTAGACGACCGAACGACAGTCCAGTGCGCATACCTGACAGCCATTCTGTACGGGGCTAAAGGAGACAAAGGCACATCAGCGTCTTTAGTGGTTCTAGATCTAATAAATGGAAAAAAAAACAACGAAATGTGAAGCTTTATATGACTCAGACACTACATTGGGCGAGCTTCCCTAAAGATGTTGGTTCTTGTGCAGCCGACCCTTCCAGTAGATCCATAAGCACTGACCCTGATGTATTCCAAGAAGCTCAATCTAGTTGGGCCAGGATCTAAAAGAGACTCAAAGTATCGAGTACCCATTTTATTAAACTGAAATCTTCTGAGGCGGAGTACCATTTTAGTTTGTTATTTTAAACTCGGAATGTTCAGAAGGCAGAAAAGCTCAAAGATCTAGCCTATAAGAAGTCTGAAATAGCCAGCTGCGGGCAGAAGTGAGAACTCGTTGCAGATTTATGTTTACATTGGCGCAGAAACTGACCATCGTGACTATACAGAGTCCGAAGAACAAATCACACGGCCAGGCAGTGTTAAAGATGAATGCATGTGACAGAGTAAAACAGGAAGGGGCGGAATGTTAATCGTCTCATGTATAAAATACTGTATACCAAGTTGTTGGTTTTCCCTCGTGCACTTAACTATATATATTCCCAGTACCTTTCTTACTCCCCCCCCTCCCCAGATCGTTTTGTTGTCGTCTAACCCTCCCTCCCATTTCTCTTTACCAATTAGACTCGAAGCCCCCCCCCTCCCCATTTCCCGCATGACAGTTGTAAGAGTTAATGGTATTGACTATAGTGTTTTGCACTTTAGTGAAGGTCACCCATGTCAAGCAATAGGACCAGAACACATTTGACATTGGTAGGACCTGGTAGGTAGGCTACTATTCAAGATAGCCAATACTAAAGCAAGTCGCGAATACTATGCTGCTTAAAAAAACCGTTAAGACTTTAGTAGGCCTACTGTTCATTTCTTTTAAGACTGATCAGCTCATGATAGATATCCACATATTTTTGAGGCCTGCACATGGGACGAACAGGACCATTGATGTTAAAACCACATAAGGAAAATAAATAGCCGTGTTGACCACGTTGTGTGTGTATGGTCTAAACCTTGATCTATTTCCGCATCCTAAACCTTCTCTTTCTGATAAAAAGAAAAAAAAACAAATTGTCTGCAGTTAAATTTCCCGGGATTGCCGAGTTGTGCTTTTTAATGTAACCACAAAACAGAAAAGAAAATCATAAATGTTTATTTGTTACATGTTACAATGAGCTACTAAAGTTTTCTGAATATTCTTTTTAAAGATTAAGCTCTGCGTTAGCCCAAAATCAATTCTATTCAAGAGGCACATTCTGACTATAGGCTGGCTAATGTTACTCAAACATAGAATGGTTCGAAACGAATCAATAATTAAAACATCGTAGGATTCACAGTGAAAGCCAAAAAAGAAAAACAAAAACAAAAAAAAAAAAAAGGAAACAAATTAAGTCTTTTTTTTTTTGTGGTTGTAATTAAAATGATAATTGTACTCACATATGTTAATTAGGAATATTAACATCCATTTAGAAAGTGCCAGAAGCTATTCCGAATCCACGAGACATTTATAGAAGTCATAAACAAACGACTCGTAGTTCTGAGAATTAAATCCAACTGGTCAAGGTTCGATGTGACCTAAGCGTGAGGTCAATCGTGACGAAATATGGCTTGACTTTGTTAAATTTGAGGCTCCTACACACAGCAAAGCGAATGACATAGATAAAAAAGTATTAGGTCTGCTTGAAGGTAAAGGTCATTTATAGTTATAGACATTTTTCTTTCTTGAAAAGAGAATGAATAAATGTGTGTTTGTGAGAGAAAGCACAAAAGAGAGAGAAAGAGAGGGAGGGAGAGAGAGAAAGATGGAGACAAAAAAAAAGAGAGAGGGAGAGAGAAAGAGAGTGATAAATACAGAGTAAGAAAGAGAGAAAAAGAGAAGGAGAGAGAGAGAAAGAGAGAGAGAGAGAGAAAACAAATATAAATTTAAAAAAAAATCCATTCCCATTTTATGCAGTAGAAATACAGTAGAAATACAGTAAACAAAACATTCCTATTCGTCATAGTTTTGTTACAATTCTAATTGATATAAATAAATCTTACATAATCAAATATCCTTCTCTCCACGGAATTCTCAATTTCTCTAAATTTGTACTCACTTATCTTCTCTTGACTCCCCAAAACGTTTTAAGTCAAAAGCTCGTCTTTCTTTACCCATTCCATGCATTCTCAACATTAACTCGTAAATCTGAATGTAACTGAAAGAAGAAAAAAAAAACACTAAAAAAACAAATACGAAGAGTTTGCACCAAAACAGATACAGGTTATAGTTAAAGAAGACCTGAAACACAGCAGATGAAAACAACATATAGACAGTACTTTATCTATCGTGTATTTTACCCCAGGTGTATGTATTATTCGGGCCCTCCATGGGCTGTAGTGCCAGTGGGATATATGTATTAATCATGCTATTAATCATTCAAACAAAAAAACAACAACAAATACTAAAACTCCAAGTAACAACAACAAAAAAAGAATTCAAACTTTAAGTAGTAAACAAACAAATAATAATCATTCAAACAATAAGTAACAAAACAAAATAGGCTTCATGGAATGCTTCTTGGTCTCTTTCTCTCTTTTATTTTTTCTCTCTCTCTCTCATACTTCCCGTCCCTCTCATTCTTTTTCTCTCGTTACCCCTCCCCCTCTAGTTTCTCTCTCTCTTACACACTCTCTCTCTCTCTGTAGGTATCTTGGTCAGCAGTGATTGATTTGTTTCAAGCGTGTATGTAAGCGTTGGAATGCACGTGATTTATTTTCAGGCCTCTCCCTTTTAACTCTTTCTCTCCTAATTGACGATACCAACGTTGATTTGACCCCAGTTAAACTAAATTGATTTTTTGGATTTATCAACTTTAATTTGTGTTGTGTAAAAAAAAAGAAGCAAGCATGCATTACCCTATAATTTGATACCAAATACGACATTTTTCTGATAACAAATAACAAATTAATTGAAGCTTAATCATATCAAGATAGTGAAATACGAAAGAGCAAAAGGAATAATTCTATCGGAACGAGGAAAACAATTACGGAGATAAAGGGTTAATTGTTGACCATTGAAGGTCATGCTCGACATCCCTATTGTTCTATGTCTGTCATCTCATAGACCTTTCCCACAGAGTATCACGTGACCAGTGTTTTGAAACTTTTACCTCTGACGATCATCGAGAATCTAAACGAAAACGAAAAAAATTCGCTTTTGTCGATCCGGAGAGTTTTAAAAAATGTAATGAAAGCAAAGAAAAACTTAAACAATTAGAGTACTATTTTTCTTTGCGTATGTATTTACAGAATGAGACAACATTTGTTCCGGAAGTTGAAAATAAGAACTAGTGAAATTGGCCCTTGGTCACCAGAATACCGATCATGTCCTTCAAAACTGCACTCTCCATCAAGAGGCCCAAACATGACACCGGCCCCATAGAACTCTTATAGAAGAAAAACTATATGGAGAAGAAGAGCTGCCTGATCTGGAAATCACTGCGCAGTTTATCGCATATATATATATATATATATATATATATATATATATATATATATATCATGGGCGTAGCCAGGATTTTTTTTCGGGGAGGGTTTGGGGGGGGGGATTCCCCCCGTCCCCCCCCCCCCCGCGGAAAAAAAAAATATATATATATATATGTGTGTGTGTGTGTACATAATTAATCTTTATTACATTCTGACCCTTTCCGAAGACGTTTATTGTTTATTGTAGACTCCCCGCCCTTGCTAGCAAGGGGGTCTGGGGGAGTTCGCAGCGCTGCCCCAGCGCGGGGCGAAGCCCCGCCGCCGGGTACTATTTCTGGTATTGAAAGCCAACAAAATGCATATTCTGAGGTATCTACAGTGCATTATCTTGCTATTAAAAAGTTTTATTTCAAAAACCTAATGTGCTATTCTTACTGACTTAGACCTTCTCGCGCCGTTCGGCGCATTTTCCGGCAAGCTGTTTTTTTTTGTTTTGTTTTTAATTCAAAACCCCATTTAGCTACGATTAAAGAATTCGGTCACTATAGTTTGCTTTAAAATAATATTGAAGAGAGAGGTTTTCAACTCTAAACACTCTGTAGGGGAATTTTAAACTCAAAACCATCTGGAGGGGTTTTAAACTTTAAAGAAAAAGCCATCTGGAGGAGGGGGATTTACACTCAAAACCCCTTTGGCTACGCTCATAGATTTTATAGTGTGTAATTTGCTTTTTTTTATTTTGAAGATGGGGTTTATCGTAAATTTTGGAGGGGGTTTTAAAATCAAAATCTTCCTCAACTGTGCTGTTGGAATTTGGGGATTGTTGTTTGCATTTTTTTGTTTTGTTTTATAGAAGAGGGGGATTTAACTGCAAAAACCTCTGGTAGGGGGTTTAAAATTCAAAACCCCCTGTAGTGGTTTTTAAACTCAAAGCCCCCTGGTAGAGGGATTTGTATCTCAAAACCCCCTGATAGGGTTTTGTTAAATCTCAAAACCCCCTGGTAGGGGAATTTAAACTCAAAACCCCCTGGTAGAGGGTTTTTAACTCAAAACTGCCTCGGCTGTGCTGTGGTAAGTGATGATTTAGTATTAAAATCTCACCTAAAATAAACAAAAGGAAAGCAAAAATCATTCACTTAATTCCCTTTCCCTCCCCCCATTTCGGGGGGGGGGGTTTGAACCCCAAGACCCCCCCCCCCCCCTGGCTACGCCCATGATATATATATATATATATATATATATATATATATATATAGAGAGAGAGAGAGAGAGAGAGAGAGAGAGAACAGTGAGATTCAAAACAACGAATATTCACATTTGACTAGAGTAACACCTTTAGTAAAATCACTAAATTTAGAAAGCCTTCAGGACAGAAGACTCAAAAGTAAAGTAGCAATCATACATAAAACACTGAACCATAATCTTCAAATACAAAAACAAAATTTAATAAAATACTTAGAAAGACACAAAGGCACATTCCTCATCCCATATGCTAGAACAAATTTGTACAAATCCTCCTTCTTCCCTAGTGCTATTAGAGCATGGAATGGGTTGCCTGAGCTAGCCAGGAAAACCAGTGACTTGACAGAATTTAGGTCATTGGTTAATATACAAGACTGAATGCATGACGCGTAGGACGTAATCATCTTTTTTTTTGAAGCAACGTCTGTATCATATAAGATAAGATAAGGTCTAGTCAACTAACAGAGTCTAACGAAGAAGAAGACAATGAATGTCACCAATGTCCTCCTACTTGGTAGGTAATCAAGCTCGGATTGATAACAACAATGAAAATAGAAAGGTTCTTTTGTCCCTAGGAAAAATAGATTTAACGCCCCCCCCCCCTTTTTAACCACCGCTTTTTTTTTTTCATTTTTTGCCAGCAAGTTCTTTTGGGTTGATGGTGCGCCCTCAGTCTAAGAAACGCTGATGTAGGCCTATAGGTCTTTAAAAGGTATTTTTATTATTTTATTGAAGGGACTCCTTATAATCAATATAACGTAGACTAAGGGTTTGCCTGTCACAGGGCGGTGATACTGCCGCAGACCTGCCATATCACCAGAAAATTCCTCACTGGAAAATGTTAAAGGGACTACAATGAATTTCGTTTTCCTCTATGGAATTTTGACCCTGTCAGTGTCAGTGAGTGAATATTAATATCGTATCTAAAACTGTTATAATAATGAAATCAATTAAAGATTCACTATATATCGACAACATCATTGACATCGTCGTACCACCATCTCACAATTACATACCCTACGAAATGGAAAACCATAAAATATGAAAACCTAAGTTTACAGATTAATCGACCTTTGGAAGCTTTCTATATTAAAATACACCCTTTGTTATTATGTTATATCAAGCGAAGGGAGAATGACATCTGGCTTCGCAGACACATTCAAAGCCCTAAACATTCCTAAGAGGACCTGCTTCCAGCAACGTCGTCAGAAAATTTCTTAGTGGACACTGTTAAGTGGCTACACTGAATTTTGACCCTGACACATTTTGACACTGACCCTGGCACTGCCATCGAATGAAAATGAAGTCATTAGTATGATGATAATAAATAATAATAACAGTCCATAGTAATTGTAAAGGGCTATAACTGTATTTTAGTGTGTGTGTATTAAGAAAAACTGAGTTGTATTTCCTGTTCATGTTTATCAATTGTGTGCCTTCTCTGTTTTTCTTATTAAACCTGGTTCTTTTTTTTGTTTTGTTGAATCTCAAATTTTAATTTATTTAGATCTATGTTGATTAAAAGAAAATTAAAACAAATATATAATTGACTTTCTAACATTTGCTAGTTTAACTATCAAACATCACAATGCACATTGGATCATGATAAATTAGTTGCCAAATAAAAACAAAACTTTGTTTTAAAAGAAGAATTCCACACTTTGACTATATATCTCAATAATATGGAAGTTATTTCCCTTATTCAATATCAAACAATAATTAGTTACTAATAATTAAATAACTAATTGGTTAATTTTTTTTTTGTATTGATTCACATTTTGTTAGGTACAATAAATAATTGTTTGAAGCTTCAACTTAATCCGAGAATGGATGTGTCGGAGAATTAACGTGTACAATTTTTTAAGGGGACCAAACCCTACACATTTAGCCATATCTGTGAATACTAAAGGATTAATTTCCCTTGTTGGTATGAAACAAACTTATTAGTTATCAGTAATTAATTGACTAATTGGTATTTTTTTTATTGATTCATATTTGTCAATGCCAATGAATAATTGTGCCAAGTTTCAACTTGATCCAAGATTGGCTGTTTGAGAAACAACGTGTACAAACTTTTTACTAGACAGAGTGAGTTGATATAAGCTTTTTTTTAAAAAAAAAGCATAAGTTGAATTTTGTTTAGTGGATGAAGAATTCCAATATTTAATAAAAGTGACTAGATGTAATTAATCGGATATCGGAACATTTTTGACCTGAGACAGGTTTGTTAATCATGCTACCATTGTACACGTGCATGTTCCTGAAGCCCATGACAAAAGTACACGCTCTACTCAGCCTCCTCCCTCGAATGTTGTAAAGCCCATGACAAAAGTACACGCCCTCGAATGTTTTCTCACACTTCTGTATCGCCAAGTCTCACTTTCACCTTCAGCCATCCCTTAGTCTGTTGGACTGTTGGAGCATCACTCAAGATTTGTTGACCGCCTTTCTCCATTCAACTCTGTCTTTTGCCTTGGATAGAACCTCTTTCAATGGCAGGCCAGTCCAGAATGTTGGAACAGATCCACTATTTAGAGACTTCCAAAGTGAAGGCCGCTGTCGGATTTGTGCTGTCTTTCCGTCAGTCTGTCAGTCACAGATCACGAAACAAATAAAAAAAAAACACTGATAAAATAGCTCTTTTGCTTCCTTTATAATTCAATTAGTAAATAAAAGCAACGTTTCTGAGGTAAACTTTACGTGTTATGTTTTAACAAAATACAGGATCTTGTACTTTACCGGTAACATTTATAATAAGACAATATGTTTGAGGTTATCATGGACATACGATAATAGTCGTAGATTATCATGATTCTTTTCTTTTCTAAGTGGTCGGCATTTTCTTTACTGTAATAGGCATATTGTCTTTCGCAGTGTATGAGTCGTTAACTGTGATTCGCCAATACAGCTTGTCACTCTAGTTTGAAACCCACGATTCAAGCTGTTCTTGGATTGTAGACAATCTACAGAAATTTTTTCTCATGAAGCTTCTTTTGAAATGTAAGCACGCAGATCTAAAAGAAAAAAAAAGACGAAAAGCGTGTTTAATTATACAACAAGAACCAATGAATATGTTTGTTAATGCCATGTAAATAGAAGATACGTTATGTACATAGTTGAAGCAGAACAAAAGCACAGGAAATAGAGTCTCTCGATGTAATGAGAACCATTGTTTAGTATATCCGGTAATGAAAAACAATAACCTAATAGGTATCTGATGTAAACATGATATAAATGGAGGAAAAATGTTTCTGTTCCGAAAAACTAATAAAACTTTATTAAAAACTGTTCCGGACAACTATAAAAGAAAAAACAACAGCATTGTAAATGAAATGCTGTCACAGAAATATGAAGTAAAAACATTAATCAAATTAGCATTATGTTTTTTTCCCTAAGCTAATAATAAATATAAACTTGTGTATTTTGATAGACGCAAAGGCCCCAAGTAATTTATAATTTAAATATTTCAACACAAGAATATAGGCCTAAGTATTTTTTTAAGCATTAAGAGTTATCATTAAAAATAGTATAAAATATCATAGTGATTATAATCAGTAAGATCAATGAAACTAGTAGCAAAACTAAATTAGTACGTAAGTAGAAATTATGAGTACACAAAAAAAAATATATGTTTTTACTCAGCAAGACACTAAAAAAAAACCCAGCAGCACACTTCTTAATCAATATATTAGAACAAGAATATAAACTCTCTATCTAATTTTTCCAGTTGAGCTCAGAACAAATTGCCTGAATAGGTAAAGTATTTAATAATCTTTATTTTTAAACAACGTCTGTAAATTATAAGAGTGATAAGATTTTATAATTAAAATTATACGGAATAGTGTTGTCATCAGATTTTACTTTGAACTGAATGTTTTGGGAGCTGGCATGAGGTAAGTAAGTGCAAGTTTTTGAAGTGTTCTCATGTACTTGTTATATCTAATACATACAATACACAACAATAAGGATGCCTGTAAGAGAGCGAGAGACAGAGAATGAGAGGAGTTGGGAGAAAAAAAAAGCTCCAACGTTAAGCAGAGAAACGAAAAAAAACAAGAAAATACTTTTAAAAAAAAACCAAACATACGAAGTGTAATTGAATCCATTAATTGGACTAGTCATGTCATTGAATTTGTAATAGCTTAGACCAACTGTCACCAACATCAATAAATCTGTGCGATTAGAAATATTTTTACCAATTGTTTTTGTTTAGGGGAACGACCTGAATTCAAGCTCGTGGGTCAAGCCTCCTCAAGTCAACATATTAACCACCCTGCTATTGAGGTGCATATGAAAATAGAAAATCGTATAGTTATCTATTGTTTGTTTCAAACCTACCTTAAAGCGGCGAGCTATAAAAGGGTCTAATTCAGCTTAAGCCACCACTCCACTCTGGTAAAATTTTTTTTTTTGCTTGTTCAAGATACCAAAAAAAAAAATGTACCAATAGTTAATTAACTAATTGGTTATTTTTTTTTAAATTGACTCTTGTGTTATCAGGTATCAGTAAAAGAAATAATTGTGCAAACTTTTCAGCTTGATCCGAGATTGGGTGTCGGAGAAATAACGTGAACAAACTTTGTACCAGACAGAGTTGATATAAGCTTTGTAACAAGAAAATACATGACAGTAGGAATAAGGGCGAAAGAGAATAAAAGAGAGAGAGAGATAGTATGAGAGAGGGAAGGCGGGTTGAGAGATAGAAGAGGAGGGTGATAAAGAAGGGAGCTAGAGGGAGGGAATGGGAGGGAGAGGAGGAAATTCAATACGCAGTTTTTCACAGTGTAATAAGCAGAAAGATCTAAGGCCAAAATTTGTTTTTGTTGCATTTCTTCAACCCTAACTCCTAAACCCACTTCACCATTCCATTCAAACTTTAAACAAGCGACTAGACAGCCAACTTGACAATTCAAAACTGAATGTTAAGCAGGCCAGCCAACTGAGATGAAAGACTACAGAGAGTCAATAAAACACTTCACAATAAGAAAAAACCCTTTAAAATAAAACTCATAAAAATGAGTATTGCCCTATGCAATAGAAAAATAGGTCAGCATTAACATGTACTTCTGTATAAATAAACTGTTCTTGTTTAGCTTCGAAACAACATTTTTTTTGGTTAATTAGAAAGTGTTTAATTCACAGACATGTCTATGATTTAATTCTAATTCTAATTAAAATAAAATATTAAGTTTCCTTTCAAACTTAGCTGTCTGTCTCAAATTACTTGAAAAGCTTAAATAGTTAATATATGTGTCAGGTGACCAGCACAGCGAAATGATTTGAAGAACTGAGATTCCATTCTACTAATGTCTGCAACATCTTCTTTTATCTTAGAACTTACAGTCCTACTCGTCTCCATGTGAAAATCTAGTCGGTCATGTTAATTAGAGACTTAAAATCTGCCAAGACATTGGTTTCCCTGGCTGATTCAGACAACCCCTTTTCATGCTCTAACGACACTGTCTTTGTAACCTTGTTTTACAATAGCAGTTGTCTTGTTTTTTTGTGGTCAACAAAGCAACTGTAAAATACTGCGCAGCTTAATGTCAGGCACGACATGTTTGATGCTTGGAATAAATGTCTGACATACACTATAATAGAACGGTAACCTGACCATAATTTATGTCTGGTTGAACGGCCGCAATAGCCTCTCATGTTTCGCCAGAGGATTGCTAAGGTTAGAACACTTAAGACGGCTTTTGAGTCATGTATACCAGCCCTAACCCTCTCTGTCTTCCCATCTCGTGACATCAATGTAAATAAAGTATATATATACCTGATAATGTCTGACATCTGTTCTTTGTCTGACAGATGTAAAAAGTGTCTAGATTCTAGAGGATTGCTGCATAAACAGTGATTTCTTGACGATGACTGGATGTGATATGTTGTTTAACATTGTCTGTCTGCTTGTGTTGAAAAAGTGTGTGTGTAGAATATTTGCGTTACACAAATAACAAACTAGTGTTTAAGAGGGAAGACATATTAGGAACTCCATTTATTACGTAAACACAAGCGGTGTTGCACTGACGCGCTAGTGTGCAAATGTACATATAATACTATTATGTTACATCTCTCTTCTTTAATTCAGAAAATCTATTTATCAGAATAACTAACAAACTAGTCAACTAAAAAGTCAATTCACAAATCAAGTCTCTTGGGTTTGTTAACTATTCTGCCTGAGCGTGTTACGTAAGGTTCATGTGGTCTAGAGGTGTTAGAAGAAGCAGTGTGTAGTGGCGGCTCAAAATCTAGTGTAGTTTGTAATCTTGGACTCTCTAGATCTAGTGGTTCTGGTTGTTCTGAGATGTCATCTGGAAAGTCATAATTGTTGTCAAATCTGTTTGCTTTCTCAGAAGACTTTCTGATGTGTTTTCTGTTTCTTCTGTAGACCTTATTTCCACTTTTGACATTATATGATCTAGGCTTAGAATGCTTCGAAACTACTGTTCCTGGTTTCCACTTAGAATTAAGTTGCATTCTGACTGCCGTTCCGTCTTGTGGTGGATTATGACTCTTAACTCCTTTCCTCTTATCATAATAATGTTTCTGAGACTGTTTCTCGGAGTCAAAGTGTTTCTTCACCACCTTGAGATCTGGTGTCTTAGGTGTGAGTATTTCCTCGCTAGAAGGTAACAAATTTCTGGGTCGGCGTCCCATGAGTAATTGTGCTGGCGACAAATTAATATTACTCAGTGGAGTAGTTCTGTAGTCTAATAGCGACAGAAATTTGTCTTCGCTTTTCTTCCACAGTTTCTTCACAGTCTGAATAGCTCTTTCAGCCTCACCATTAGAACTCTGAAAATGAGGACTCGACATTTCATGCTCTATTCCGTATGATTTACAGAAGTTCAGGAATTCCCTTGAAGCCAACTGTGGCCCGCTATCTGACCTTAACTTTCTAGGTATTCCATGGCATGCGAATATACTCTTCATTGCTTCGATGATATCTGATGTAGTTTCCTGTGACAGTTCTTTGACATCAATAAACTTTGAGAAGTAGTCAACTAGAAGCACATACTTTTTACCCTCAAAGTTAAACAGATCACACCCAACCATGCTGTATGGAAGGTCTGGTGTCTTGGTAGGCATTAGCGGTTCTGACACATTTTGATTCTGATGTTCAGCACACCTGCCACAATCCCTAACTGTCACTTCAATGTCTGCATTCATGCCTGGCCAATACATGACTTCTCTGGCTCTCTGCTTACACTTGACTATTCCTAAGTGAGACTTGTGAATCAGATTTAGCATGTATTTACGTAAGCTTGGTGGCATGACTATTCTCAGACCTTTGTATATAATACCATCCGAAGTTGATAACTGGTCTCTTGAATCCCAATATGGCCTGACTTCAATTGGAGTCTCGCTTCTTGTGTCTGGCCAACCAGTCATAATTACTTCCAGAAGCATTGAAAGTTCCTTGCTTGTACAGTCTTTAATTTCACTGTATTTCGAATCACTTACAGAGATCATATGCACTGAATCATCTGTAAATTCACATGTCTGTGTATCAGTATTTGGTAGATGTGCACGAGAAAGTGTATCGGAGATAAACATTTCCTTGCCTTTTCTATAACAGACTTTCAGATCATACCACTGTAGTCTTATTAACATCTTCTGTATTCTCATTGGTGCTGACAATAGAGGTTTCTTGAAGATTTGCTCCAGAGGTTTGTGATCATTATAAACTGTTACTTCCTTACCAAATATGTAGCAGTGAAATTTGCTTGTACTATACACAATTGAGAGCATTTCCTTCTCAATCTGAGCATATCTTGTTTCTGTATCTGTGAGAGCTCTTGATGCGTATGCAATTATACGGCCTTCCTGGAGTAATACTGCTCCCAGTCCATCTTTACTTGCATCACATTCTATCTCTACGTTCTTGTTGACATTATAATATGACAAAACTGGAGGGTTTGTACAAAAATGTTTCAATTCTTTGAAACTCTTGTTTTGTTCATGATTCCATTGAAATTCTATATCATCTTTTAGAAGCTTTCGTATTGGAGCATCTGCTTGACTTAGATTAGGAATAAATTTTGCTAGGTACTGAATTAAACCTAGAAATCTTCTGATTCCATCTTTGTCTTGAGGAGCTGGCATGTCAATAATTGCCTTTATCTTTGCTGGATCTGGTTCTAAACCTTTCTCTGACAAGATATGGCCCATATAAGGTACTCTGTTTTGCCTTATCTTGCACTTATCATAGTTCAGCTTTAGATTGTACTCCGTTGCTCTTTGCATGACTTGTTTCAAAATGTGATCATGATGCTCAACATCTCTACCAGCTACTAGAATGTCGTCTATGATGACATATGCTCCTTCAATTCCTTGAAGCATTTCATCCATAATTCTTTGGTAAATTTCTGGCGCTGATTTGATTCCAAAAGGTAATCGTAACCATCTATATCTTCCCAGAGGTGTGTTGAAAGTTGTGAGAAATGAAGATTCTCTATCAAGCTTTATTTGCATAAACCCTGACTTGGCATCGAGAACTGAGAATATCTTCGAATCTGGAATATTAGTGATCACATCTTCAATAGTTTTCATTGGGTGATGTTCCCGTCTGATTGCTTTATTGAGATCTTTTGGATCAATACATATTCTCACTTTGTCATTCCTGAACAAAACAACCATGGAGCTAACCCATTCAGTAGGTTCATGTACTGGAGTAATAAATCCATCAGCTTGCATTTCTTTAAGTTTTTCTTCAACTTTATTGCGCAGCGATGCTGCTAAGCGACGTGGTGGATGGATAACTCCTTTAGCATTTTCCTGTAACTGAATCTTGTATTCTCCTGGCAGTGTTCCAGTTGTTTTCAGCATTTCAGGAAACTCTCTTTGTAACTCGTCTTCTGCCTTGGATTCTATGCTGTCTATCCGTTGTAGTAGTCCTAAACATTCTGCTGTGTCACCACTCAAAATGTTCTCTTGGTTAATGTCTACTACCTCAAACCTTGCTTTCACCTCTTGGATATTATTTTTCAAAGGTAGCACTACTGCTCCTAAAGTCTTAATAACATGATTAGAGTAAGACTTGAGCGACTTTGCTGAATAAGCAAGTTTTACTTTGTCTTTGAGCTTTTCAAACTCTGACTTGACAAGAATGTTACATCTTGCACCAGTGTCGATACGAAAAATTAATGTCTTGCCATGCACGACTAGTTTTACAGTCCACTTGTCTTCAAAGACATTGATATTCTCAATATTACCCTTTTTATACTGGCTACTTGCAGTGCTAACAGGTATAATATTTTCATCACTGTGACTGTCATCTTCTACTAGATTGACGTTGCGTCTTTTTCTGCACATTTGAAACCAGTGGTTTTTCTTCTTGCAGAAATTGCATGTGGTTCCTATTGCTGGACATTTTCCCTTTTCATGGTTCTTGCCGCATTTACTACATAATTTATCTGAGTTTTCTTTAGACTTCTGCTTGAGTACATTGTGTGACTGTCTCTTGATTGATAGAACTTCTTGGCCCCTAAACATTTTCACTTGGCTTTGTGACATCTCATATTGTTGTCCAATTTCTATAGCCTTGCTAAGGGTCAACTTCTGTCCCTGGTCAAGTAGTCTTAATTGTACCTTTTCGTGTATGACTCCACTAATAATCAAATCAATAAGCATATCGTCTGGGTTGTCATACTCACAGTCCATAATGAGAAGCTTTAGGTCTTTAACAAAGTTATCAAAACTTTCTCCTTCTACCTGCTTTCTCTGATGTGCTCTAAATCTAGACGCTCTTTTATTTTGTCTTGGCCTTATGTAGTCTTCTATTTTCTTTAATAGAAATTGCGGATCTCCCTCTTCACTATCAGTAATATTTAGAATTTTGTAAACTTCACGGCCTTGTTGACCTATCCACATTCCCAGCCATCCGGCTTTTTGTTTACTATCGGCACCAGCTAACGGTCCTTTGAAACAAAAGCTCACCTGCTGTTGAAACCTTAAAAACTCTTGATACAGATCTTTAGCATTCCAATTCAAGATTGGTTGCTCAAAATAAAAAGAAGCCATTATTAGATTAATAAAAACCTTTGTCTGGACAGCTTTTTAAGTTTTATTCTGACACCATGTAGAATATTTGCGTTACACAAATAACAAACTAGTGTTTAAGAGGGAAGACATATTAGGAACTCCATTTATTACGTAAACACAAGCGGTGTTGCACTGACGCGCTAGTGTGCAAATGTACATATAATACTATTATGTTACAGTGTGTGTGTGTGTGTGTGTGGACGTCATTCGCAAGAATAGTTTCGCAACCAAATCACATTTAGGGCCTACAAATATCTGCGCCTGTAAAAGAATTGTATATTTTCACTGCACAGACTTTTGCCCAATAATCTCTTCAGACTTTATCTTTCACTCTTCAAAATGAATTTTATTCCAATTTTTCTATTACAATACCTCTATTCAAGTCAGAACCTCATGGATAATGGGTGGGTGGATGGTGGAACCTGGACGCTGATATCAAAAACGGCTCTAACGTTTTTTTTCTAGAAATTAAACAGTTGGGGTATTTTACTGAGAAAAGAATTACTAGTTCATTAGCCACACGTGGAAAATTCTAATTTGACCGTTATTATTTTTCAATTAAAAAATTGAATAAATTTATATTTGGCTAGATTTAGGTCTAGGTGTAGATCCAACATCGGTTTTGAAAGGACTATCGCTTTCGGGAATTTCCGAATGTAAAACATTATGGATTCAAGAGTTACTGTTCAGGAAAATTTTGCGCATCGTCTTCTTAGTCGAGATGTAAAGGCTTATCATTGGAATATTATAAAGAATTCTTTCTATTGGGTGAGATGGGAGGTAGCGGGGTAAAAAATGTTCTATTGTTTTTAAATTAATTATTATTAAAAGAAAAACAATCGCTCTATTAGAACATCCCTTGTAAACCTTTACATCTACAGCAAGGAAACTGTTCTTCAATGGATCCCAGCACACATTGAACTAGAGGCAATGAAAAAGCAGACATACTGGCCAAAGAGGGAAGAATAAACAAATAAATGAAAATTCCTCTCTACCCAGAAGAAATCATGAAAATAATAGAGAGTATAATAAATGAGGATTTGACCAGCTCATATCCCAATGACAAGAAAAAATAAGGAAGCATATTATAGTCTATCTCGACATGACCAACGGATAATTTTTCGACTCAGAACCGGACACAACAGAATGAGACAACATATGTTCCGGAAGCTTAAAGTCGGGACGAGCGAAACCTGCCCTTGTGGAGCATCACCAGAGAATGCTGACCATGTACTTCAAAGCTGCATACTATATCAAGAGGCCCGAACAAGACTCTGACCCCAAAACCTTCCAATAGAACAAAAACTATACGGTGAACTGCCTGATCTGGAAACCACTTCGCAGTTCATCTCAGTTATAGGATTATTAGTTATAGAACCCTCTAACATGTAAAATCAGAACGAAGAAGAAGAAAAAGCTCTATTAGTTGTATAAAGGAGGTATTGTCTTTACACAAAAAAAAAGGATTTTTTTTCTGTTTTTCTTATTGTTGTTCATTCAACTTTTTGAAAACTCTGGCTGAAAAAAAAAGGAAAGAGAACTCCCCAGTACTATGAGGAGACGAATGCTGAACTGTTTCGGTCATACCTTAAGACTTGACTCTATAAAAAGTCATTAGTCTTCAAGGTACAGTAGTGGGAGCACGAAGAAATGGTCGTCAATGGAGGGATTTGGTTACACGAACTGTCACAGCACCCCTACGACGAAAGTCAAGGGACAGATGCGTGTGAGAGAGAGAGATGTATGTATATATGTGTCTTTGTTTTACCCACAGAAGTTAACATTTTCTGAGCTTCATATTTTTCAACAAGATGTTCATTTGCTTTGAAATCCATTTTTACGTAATCTATATTGGACATTACAAAGTACGTCTACCACGCTCCTGTAGTATGCTCAGTACTAGATCTCTTGTTTATATGAGGGAGGTGAGGTCTGTCCTTCATTTAGTTTAGTCTTCATCGGGTTTTAAACTCAAGCCCTTTGTGCTATGTAGCAAAGTGGTTTACGCCTCTCAATTACTTATCGATGAATAGTTAAAGCATTTCCTTTAAGACCTCCCTTCCTCATCGGAAACGCACCATTTTAGAGACGATTTTCTCCTCTAGAATACTCAACTGAGCTATGCATACAACTAATCTATTTACATCGTCTGCTATGATGACTTCCTGTGCTGTGATTTGATCCTATGCACTTTACCGTAACTTCAAGTCTTGACGTACTTTTTTCGTTTCGCTCAACAAACCTTTTTTCTTTTCACATAAAAAAATCTTTAAAGCGAGACCAATTGTCATAGACTATAACGATTGGTCTCGGCCAAAGGCAAACAAAATTATTATGTGTACTTTCTCGCTATGTCGCCGTGAAGAGCCCATGGCGCCTCTTCTTACACACTGGAAACCGGTGTTCATATAAGAAAATCCCAATATTTAGAAAAAAAAAAGGGTTTATTTTTAAACACTAACCCTTACACATGTACACACATAAACACATATAGCTATATTTTCACAAGCATACATAGGGCCCATATTCGCACATAAATTAAAGAAAAAAATTTGTGTAATAATTCCGATTCATTTATATATGCGAAAAAATATTTGCAAAATAATGCACAATAAAAAAGTAGACCTTATTTTGTTTTTTTTTTTTAAATAAAAGTTATCAAATACAAAATGGCGTGGTCACTGAGTAATAGAAATGTTTGGCTTCCCAACCAAGTGGTTTTCAATTCGAATCTTGGTGTCGACTGAGATTTTCAGTTTCGGGATTTTTAGGACACCCCTGAGCCCAGCCAACTCTAATGAGTAACTGACATTAGTTGGGGAAAAGTAAATAGCGGTTGGTCGTTGTGCTGGCCACATGACACCCTCGTTAACCGTGGGCCTTAGAGAGACAGGTGATATTTACATCATCTGCCCTATAGATCGCAAGTTCTAAAAGAGTTACTTTAATCTCCCCCCCCCCCCCATACAAAGTAGCAGACATCTACCCATATCCTTGAACAATTAATCGTCGGCCATAGAGAGACAGGTGACATTTACATCATCTGCCCTATAGATCGCAAGTTTTAAAAGAGTTACTTTAATATTTCCCTCCCCCCCCCCAATACAAAGTAGCAGACATCTACCCATATCCTAGAACAAACGTGCACAAAAATAAACACACATACACACAAAGATATAGACACACACACGTAATACAATACACTAGTGATGCCCAAACTATGGCCTGCGGGCCATATCCGGATAGTGACACTCTGCTATCTGTATCCATTCCCGAAACATCTAAACACTGTGCATGATAAAGCTGCACAGGTTGTTTCATTGCAATCGACGATTTGTTATTACAAAACTTATATCAACTTTGTCTGTCTGTCTGTCTGTCTGGGTGGATTCTTTTACAAGTTCTTCTTTCTCCAACTTCCCATTCTCGGATTAAGTTGAAATTTCGCACAATTATTCATAGCCGAAGACAATCTTGGAATCAACCAAAACAATAACCAATAAATGAATCACTTAGTTGTGATTAATTCATTTTGTTTTATATAGAAGCATATTAGAAAAACCTTGCAGTATTGAGAGATATGGCAGCGATTTTGCGGGGCTTTTTCTCATATAAGATTTTAAAAAAAATATTTAAAAAAAAGTATTTTTTTAAATATATTGCTTATTTCAGTAATGCGGCCCGTAAACTGGTTTGAGAAATTGATATGCCCCCCCCCCCAACCAAGTTGAAAAAGATTATCAGTAAAATTAACTACTTTTATTTTAAAGGGTAATTTTTTCAACATCAACATTGGAACCTTTTTTTTAGAAAGAAAAATAGCGACTGAACTTATTCTAAAAACACTACATGATGTTCTTTGCTAAAAGAAAACACACGTTGAATTATAACGTGAAGCTAGACACAAGATCTATCAGATGAACGACTAGTTTCGTCCTAATTTGTTGACAATTTTGTACCTTGTACATTTCATGGCTTAAATATAGGTCAGGGATTAAGTCTTCAATTACGAAACGTAAAAAGGGAAGGAAATGGATATAGGGGGAAAAAAAAGGGGTGGGTACGGAACGAAAGGATGGGAGAGGGTTAAAAAGGGGGAGTGGGGGATAGAAATAAGGCGGAGTGGGGAATGGGTTAAATCATAAAACTATCTTTTAGCCATTACTAGACTATTTTTTTTTTTTTTACTTTTGGTAATTTACCTTTTAAGGCGTGGTTGTTTCGATTGGTAGCCAACAAAGCTGTTAGTTAGTTAGTCTTCGCTCTGCATTGGTGGATGTGGTAGAAGTAGTCAGTAGAGACTCAAGCCACTCCATTGTCGTCTTGTGTGTCAACAGTTCTATAGAACTAGTAGAGATCAAGCTATATAGGTAGGATTAAAAAAAAAACAACCTAGATTTGTAAGGGTATTTGGGTAGGACTATCTATCTATCTATCTATCTATCTATCTATCTATCTATCTATCTATCTATCTATCTATCTATCTATCTATCTATCTATCTATCTATCTATCTATCTATCTATCTATCTATCTGTCTTGCTGTCTGCCTGTCTAATCTAATCTAATCTAATCTAATCTAATCTAATCTAATCTAATCTAATCTAATCTAATCTAATCTAATCTAATCTAATGTATGTATGTATGTATGTAAAATCTATCTATCTATCTATCTATCTATCTATCTATCTATCTATCTATCTATCTATCTATCTATCTATCTATCTATCTATCTATCTATCTATCTATCTATCTATCTATCTATCTATCTATCTATCCATCTGACTACCAGATACAAAAAAATCGAATTCATTTTATCTATCTATCTATCTATCTATCTATCTATCTATCTATCTATCTATCTATCTATCTATCTATCTATCTATCTATCTATCTATCTATCTATCTATCTATCTATCTATCTATCTATCTATCTATCTATCTATCTATCTATCTATCTATCTATCTATCTATCTATCTATCTATCTATATATATATATATATATATATATATCCATCTGACTACCAGATACAAAAATAATCGAATTCATCAGGCTAGTCCACATAACAGTACTATAACAACAAAACAACTCTTCCTGTGTTCAGATTGTTTGTAAGGATGTAAAAGACCAAACATAATAGTTCTTAACGAGCCTACGTTCAGGCGGACTGAAAGCAAATTGTTTTCTAAACACATAATAAAATTATAATACTTACACACGCAGTAAAAGCACCTACGCATGATGTTGTAGGTGGATCGTCGTTTAAAGCAATAGTCATGCATCACGGTCACATTGTCCTAGTACTGTCATATTAACTCTGAGTAGAAAGGATTACATGCTGAAATATGAAGCTGTATATTATGGGTCGCTTATTACAGCTGTTCATCATTTTATGATGTCCTGTAACATCTGCGGTCTGGCTGAGGGGGGAGTGCCGTGACAATATGTATAGTATATATCTTTCTGGACAACAGCGACATACACACAGACAAGTTCACACCTCGCGCTGAGTCGTCTGCCCGGACAGGTAACACTTGTGTGTTCTCTCTCATTAGAAGACCTCGTTTTCATTTTTTTTTTAGGTAAGTGCATTTCATAACCTTTGTTGTTTGGTTTGGTGTTGCCATAACCTTTGTTATTTATAGGCTTTGCGCAATTCAGTTCACCTCTTTATGTGAATGCCCTTAAACTGGCCTATGTATAGTTGATTTTAAGTGCGTCTTTCTATCGACCGTTCTTTTTAATCTACTGGATAGTAATTACTTACTTACTGTAGACATCGGCTTTGTCTGCGTCGAAAAGGGAAAATATGTAGGTCATAAGTGGGTCTCTGTACCCAAATGAAATACTGCACTTGTCCATAATGTTCGGACTTGAAGGCAATGTCTTATTCTGCGTCGTTATCAATGCTTATCTCTTATTTCTGCTATCTAACTACGTTGGCAATAAGGGCATTTCTAATTATACCTCATTCTCTGGCACTGCCAGAATCAAGATTCTTTATAAGAAAACACAATTCGGTGTAGCTACTGCTCTTAAGAATTGGATGATGATGTGGCAGGTCTGCGGCAGTCTCGCCCTCTGATGGATATGAAGAATATTCTTACAAGTGCTCAGAGCCTCGAAGATGTTCTGCGAGGTCAGTTGTCACAATTCTGATATCACAATTGAATTTATTGTCATTTTATTCAAATTCCGTACCTGTTTAATCTTTAACTCGTTCGCTCCTAATCGACGATACCATCGTTGATTTGACATCATTCAATTAAATTATTGTTTAATTTTATAAACTTGACTTTGTGTTATGTAAAAAAAAAAGAGCATGCATTTCCTTTAATACTATAGGCCTACCAAATACAACATTTTCAAATATCAATCAACAAAACTATTGAAGCCCAACCATAACAGGGTAGTAATATAGCAATGAGCAAAATGTAGAATTCCTTCGAAACGTGGCAAAAAAATAACGGAGAGAAAGAGTTAAAACGTAGTTTTTTTTTCTTTGAATTCTGTTTTCTTCCATGTTCAGTTCTTTTTTAAGGTTACGGGATAGTGTCTGTGATAATGATATTGCAATGCCAAAGATTATAACTGAACTGATTTTTCATGTTTTTGTTTTTAAATTATAATATTTATTATTGTTTGGTGCGTTTCATTGCTTCTATCTATAGCATGCTCAAATCACTTTGGTATCACAAATTGTGAAAGTCTGGTATTGGGATATTTCGGAGAAGGTTTCCATCGGATTTTGACTTTGACACATTCTCAGGTAGCCTAGACGCCTCGTTGTTATGTTTTAATAATAATAATTAACGTCATATCTAGCAATCATAGGCAATATTGAACATTATTAGTTCTTACATATTGTGTGCACAATCCTAAATGTTGATGTGATGATACATATGATTGAATGTCGTCTGGATAGCATAATTAGCCTACATTGGTCTGTTATTGATATTTTGTTTTACTTGGGTGTGTGGATATGTGGAATAGAATAAGTAGTTTTTCAATGAGTAATTGTCAGGGCCGGTCGTACAGATTGCGGGGCCCTATGCGAAACGGATTGAGCTGGGCCTAGTCTGGGATATTAGGATAATAAGTGAAAATTAAAATTGTGTATTAGAAAAATAAATTCACCTTAGCATTTTATTCATACTGGTAAGTACAAAATCTCGGTCAAAGTAACTTTATGAGCCATCTACAGTAGATGGTAGTTTTACAACAAAAAGCCGATAAACATTCATATCTGCCTTTTAGATTTACTATCGACTAGCAAAATATTGCTTTTATTTTTTTAAAGAGGTCGAGATAGATTTAGATCTATATTTAGGCCTATATACCTGAGACTATTTAAGTAAATTAAGTATTGAATTTCCTGTTTTGGTTAAAACTCACCTTATTACATTTTGATTCAATGAAATCTGACTATGCCGTTTGTTTTTTAATCGCGAGTAAGATTGGCATTTTCCATATTGAATGACACCCGAAAAGACAATATTGTCTATTTTTCATCATGCACTGGCTATAATTCAAAAGACAGGAATGGAAAAGTGATTTGAGTGCTGGGACAATAAAGCCCGTGGAGTCTGGGAGCGCATGAGGCACCCTGACCGCACTTCCCCGTGGTGGAGGCTGTCCAGGTCTGAGAAAGCTATTATAGCACAGTGCAGGACAGGACACTGTCCTGTTGGCTCATATTTCTCACGGCTATGGCCAAATTTCGATTCACGGTTCCCCCGCTGCGGGGAAGAAGAGGAAACCGTGCCTCATATTCTGTTTGACTACCCCAAACTTGTTGATCTCCGTCTCGACCTGTATGGTGACATGTATGCACTACACAAGACAGCAGAGTTTCTGTCAAGGGCTTTTGCAAGAAAGGATTTAAGCCTCTCAAGCCCTCACTCAAATGGAGTTTCATGATGATGACAATGATGATGATTTTTCTTGTGATTTGTATGAATTTTTCAGAAGATTTAAAAAAAATCATATTTTCATGACTTTTCCCTATATTTTGCTATTTCTGGAGATTTCCAGGAGCTCCTGGAAAATCAGGAGGCCGCAGAAACCCTTTATTAATAAGTTAAAATGGTTTAATTTAATAATTTACACCTAGAATTAGCGCGGGGCCTATAAAAGTGCGGGGCCCACTGCGGCCGCACAGGTTGCAGTAGCATAAGGCCGGCCCTGGTAATTGTTATGATTTTGAACAAAGCTTTTAATAACTCTCTCCTCTGGCACAACTATTTTTTTCCTCCCACTTCCAATTGATACTGCTAAAATGTATGTGTGTTGAGGCAGAGAGATTGTGTAAGTGTGTGAAGAATATAGGATTAGAAGATTCTCGCTGTCCGTCACAGGGCTGTACTGCTGCAGACCTGCCACATCACCAGAAAATTTCCCAGTGGACATTGTGAAAGGGACTACAATGAATTTTGTTTCCCTCTAACGAAATGTATTAGACCCTGGCACTTCCAGAGAATGAACTTATTTGTTCATTTCTATATTAATAATTACAAATAATGAATACTCGTTCCTTTCTAACATAATAATAGTAATAGAGCAAAAAAAAGAATCCGCAGCAAGCCCTCTGATCCTAAACAATGTTGATGTTAATGTCGGTTTGGACGACGCAGGGCATGAGATTCGCTAATGGGAAGAAAAATACGCTCCACAGAAAATTCTCGGCTATATTAGATTGGGACATTGACAAGGCTGATTCCTTAACATGACTCAAAGCAGGTCATCTCTATCCTGAATCAATTGAACACAAAATGGCATGATGTTCAGCCTTATCAGCATGTGCCTACCTAGGGCGCCATAACCAAGTTGCAAAATTATTACACCAACACTTGGCTTAAACACATAATTTGATCGTTAAGACTACTTCTGCTTATTACAAATACTCGCCACAAGAGGTTCTCGAGTCTACTGAACATCTGCTGTACTGGGATAGGCATATTTTGATCTAAAAAACGGTGGATTTTAATCGCCCTGACTGCTGTTTATTGATTAAAAAAAACAAAAAAAAACGCTACCATTGTTGACATCGCCGTACCACTGTCTCATAATTTAAATGAAATGGAAAAACAAAGAAAATATGGGAACCTAGGCTTGGAGATTAAGCGTTTATGGAAGATTGTTATATCAACAACGGGGATAATGACAACTGACCTCACAGATACCCTTAAGACCATCAACATTCTTAAGAAAAATTCTCGTTGCCTGTCAGTGTGCGGTACTGTTGCAGACCTGCCACATTACCAGCAAATTCCTCAGTGAAAACTGATAAAGGGACAATGGATTTTATGTCTCTTTAACGAAACTCGACCCTGGCAGCACCAGAGAATGAATACTCGTTCATTTGTAACATAATCATAATAATGATAATGATAAAAGCCGACAAAATATGAAAATCTAAACTTGAAGATTAAGCGAATATAAAAATTGACTAAAATATCAAGACATCTTGTTATATCAACCAAGGGGATAATGACAACTGTCCACCAAGACTAATTCGAAGCCCTAAGCATTCCCAAAGAGGACCCTTATTACCTGTCAGAGAGCAGTACTGCTGCAGACCTGCCACATCATCAGAAAATTTCTTAGTGGACATTGTTAAGAAGATTACAATGAATTTTTGTTTCCCTTTAACGAGGTGCCAGAGAATGAAAATTAATTAACTTCCATGATAATAATAATAGTTAGTAAAGAAAACCCCTTCAGATCTTGCGATCTATAGGATAGATGATGTAAAGGTCATCTTTTACTATGGCCGACGGTTAACGAGGATGTCATGTGGCCAACACAACGACCAACTGTCTTAACTTTCCCCAACTAATGCCAGGTTCACATTAGAGTTGGGCATCCTAAGAAACCCCAGAAATCAACAAGATTCGGTCCGGAAGCCAAGCGCTTTACCACTTAGCCACCTCGTAACAATAATAATAAAAAATATATGTTGATTATTATGGAGGAAATTTACAATACTTCTTTACACTTCTATCTTCTCTGAGAGTAAAATGTTTTGGCGACATTTCTATCTTCTATGATCAAAAAAATGTTTAAAATTAAAATTTAGCGCAATGTAATCTATATTGTAATGTCAAACTTCTTGTTACAAAGCTTACATTAACTCTCTCCGTCTGTCTGTCTGTATTCGTTTATACGTTTTGTTGTTCCACTTAGCATTCTTTGATCTCGTTGAAACTTCGAACAATTATTCATAGTCGAAGACAATGCATGAATCGACAAGGTTACAAAGATAGTTTGTGTGGAAAGACAAACTCAAAATCGGCCCCCGAAAAGGCCCGCTCAGGTAGTCGAAAAGACAGTTTTCAATATTTTCAGAAAGTATATAAAAAACTATGAATTACAAACTAACTACAACTACAAGAAGATACAAAAAGAAAAGACGCGCTCGTGACGAAAGTGTTAGCGATACAGTTGTAGTGTTCGACTAACGACTTGATATCACGGGATAAGGAGATTTATTAATGTTATTATTATTAGATTGTTAATATTCATATGTATTCGATGAACTGGTAATTATGAAGATATAGTTAAATCCTAGATTATCCTTACAAAGACTGCATCTCTACTGAAGAGATAAGAAATATGATTAATACAACAATTGGACCCCACGATGACCTGCTAACTACTGTCAAAAAACGTAAACTCAATCTCTATTGCCACATCACAAGGTCCTCAGGGCTCGCAAAGACCTTCCTTCAGGGAACAGTACGAAATCTATGAATCACGTGACTTCATACAAAAGAGTAATAAGCCTGTCACCAGGTGGCGTCGTGGAAGCATTTCTCATCAATCGTTCAATATGCTGATATTAATTATCACTAGCCGAAGATAGAAGCGTTCTTTCGGTTAGTTTATTAGTATTCGATTTATTAAAGTCGGTTCCTAGATAGCAGTAGCGTTGCCAGGGTCGGCGTCATGTACTTGAAGGCGTATATTTAATGTTAGTCAATTATTTAAAATGGAGGCGAGGTGGCAGAGTGTAAAACGATTGGCTTCCTAACCGAGGGTTCTTGGGTTTGAATCTCTGTGAAGGCTGGAGTTTTTTCATTTCAAGACGCTTTTGAGTCCATCTTGCAGCACATGCGTCTCCACAACAGATCCATTATGAAAGCTAAACAGGTCGGAACAAACAATACTTTTAGACTGTTCTACTGGACACTGTTTTGCAAAGCTTATTTAAATCAACTCAGTTTGTCTGTTTTTCTGTCTGGTAAAAAGTGTGTACACGTTTTTTTCTCCCACACCCATTCTATGATCAAGTTGAGACTTCGCACAATTATTCATTGACATAGACAAGACATGAATCAACAAATTAAAGTAACCAATTAGACAATTATTTACTGGTAATTCATTATTTTCATTAATAGTAACAAGGGAAACTAATACTTCAGTATTCGTAGATAATAATTGTTAACACTATTTCTCCCTCACGCATTCTCCGATCAATTTGATACTTTAAACAATTATTTATTGTACCGAACAAAACATGAATCAATAAACAAAAATTAGTCATTTAATAATTAGTAATTAATTATTTTGTTTGAAATCGAAAAAGGGAAATAACTAGTATATTATTGATAGATATAGTTTTAAGGAGTTCTTACCCTTCAGAGCCAACCAGGAAAACCAATGACTTGGCAGAATGTAAGTCATCGGTTAACATGCATGACTAGATGCTTGACGTTTAGGACGCAATCATCTCCATTTTTGTGAAGTAAACTAATTAAAATAACAATTAATATGAATTACTAGAATCACTAAACACTGAAAATGTTTTTTTTGCATGTTCATCATCCGTTATTATGGATATTATGTTTCATACAGAAATTTGGTGTTCCATGAAGTAGTCCTTCAAACATTAAATATTGATTAATTCATTAATTTGCATTAAGTATCATTGCAAAAGAGCAGTTTCTCGTGTATTTCTTGATCTTTCACGCGTGGCTCAAATATTGGATACACAAAACTGTTTTCACTAACAGGAGAAGGGCGAAGGTTAGTAACTGGCGCCTAAGCTAGTAAGCTTTGGGCAAGAAGGACTCATTAGCCTTCCCTTGCAGCCCACCTAGCAGAAGGAAAACTGAATTCAAACCTCTGCTGCATTGCAGCTATACCCCCCCCCCCCCAGCGTAATTAGTGTCATAACATATCGTCATAAAAAGGTACTTTGGCAACCGCTTGTTTGACAACGAAAGAATGAATCCCAATTTTAAATAATCAACACTGTAAAATCTACATTTTTTTTTCTTAAACATTAGTTGCATCTAAAGATATCTAAATAAGAATTGAAATTACTTACAATTTTGTATTTGAATAACAAAATAAATATTTTTTTTTATTATAGCTTATATGCTTATAGCATGCTCAGAGCGCTTTTGGTCCAATCTCATTTGTGGACCAGTGGGGGGGAGGGGGTATCTAGGGGTTGGTTTTCCGTGCTGCCTTTAGGCGCTCAGTAAACACAACTCTGCCAGAGTCAGGTGTCGAACCTCGAGCCCCCTTCTAGGTAGCCAAGCCAAGCCAAGTTCAAGCGCACTTGGCCTCTCGACCACGCTTCCCAAATATTTATAAATAAGGTAAGAATCATATATTAAGGCATGAAATTATCACATTAATGGTATGCGAAAATTAAAGTCAGGACCTGCTTAAATTAAATCCACAATTGTAGACCCCAACGGACATCTCATAGACACCCAATATTTTTTTTCACTTTCATAGACCCCTTGGAAGTCTTCATAGACCCCTAGGGGTCTATGTAGACCATTATGGGAATCACTGGAGTAGATCTTATGTAGTGATATATTTCCTTCGGATCTTTTGTTCTACTTAAACACACACGCGAATGTAAACTCCAAATCAATGAACCACAGAACGAATGCGAGAATACACATTCCAAACCGTGAGTTGGAAGGTTGGAAATTCTCAAAAGTAAGAAAATAAAAGAACATTACGTTGACTAATTGATGTAGTGTGGAACATAGGACCGATTAGAAATGCATAAAGCTGGACAAAAATCTAACAAAATTTAAAAAGTCACAAGAAAATTTCGGGGAAGCTTAAATTTGATCTAAAGATTTATTGGCTGACTTTAACAGTAGGAGGACTAAATACTTCTTAGTAAGAAATGAAGAATCAAAGTAACATCCTTTGAATGGTAATATTGATTTTTAAAAAGTCTCTTTTTTTAACGTTTTTCAGAGCGACTTTTATTTAGTAAACCCAGCTGCGTCTCAATGTTGTATTTGTTGAATTGGATGTATATTTGGTAGTCTAGTGTCTTGTATAGGAGACCTTAAGATTTTTCTGGAGAAACTGGACAATCTATATGTTGGAGTTAAAAAGTGAAACTTGGATTTCTAATGAAGCACAACATTTATTTGTTGTCTTAAAAAATTAATTGATTTATCCATAAACGTAAAACAATTTCAATTTTTAGATGCATCCAAGTTTGTTTTTTTTTTTTTACAGAAAACTCTTAATGGTTCCACTATTTTTTCCTCACAATACACTTACATATCACTTCTTACAGATCGCTGATTACAGATCGCTGATTACAGATTGCTGATATTACTGTAAGCTGATGAAAACTATGAAGGCTGTTAACCTAGTAGTGCTGTTGTGTATTTTGGCTTCAGTGACTCTGACTGTTAACTCAGCGCCTGTGGATCCGACCCAAGCTCCTGTCAAGAAGCAGGTCACAGTGCCAGATTGTGCGACCCTTATAAAGTAAGTTAAGAACGATTTTTTAGCAGCCTCAGTAAAAAAAAAATGGTTTGGTTTGATGCTATCGTGTTCAGCTCTAAATTAATTAATTAATTAACAGTAGTTAATTAATAGTAAATTGATAGTAAATCATTTATTTTTGTCAGGTAGAAGAAATAATTGTGCAAAATTTCAGTTTGATCCGACATTGGATGTGGGAGAAATAACGTGTACAAACATTTGACCAGACAGACAAACAGACTGACAGAGTAAGTTGATATAGGCTTTGTAAAAAAGTATATTTGTATATCAGATTCCATCACCCCTCTCCCCGTATCATCTATACTATAAAGCAGAAAAGTAAGGCGTATGTATGTATGCATGTATGTATGTATGTATGTATGTATGTATGTATGTATGTATGTATGTATGTATGTATGTATGTATGTATGTATGTATGTATGTATGTATGTATGTATGTATGTATATATGTATGTATGTATGTATGTATGTATGTCCCTCATAGAAACCAAAATCGTTTGAACAATTTTGATAAAACCTGGCATAAATGTTCCTTGGGTACTAATTGGAACCGTAGCGTGTGTAAAGTAGCCCTAAAACAAGCTTAAGACCCTAAAAAAAAAAGTTGCCAAACTCTATGAAAGTGTTACTATTTCATGGATCTAGGCCATGTTTACACGACACAAGATGGAAAAGATCTAGATCTAATTTTAGGATCTACTCTTTGCAAAGATAGTTTTTTACTTTGACACATAATAATACAGAACAGTCCATTCATTTCATCATTTGATAAAGTTAACCTTCAAATTTGCGTTTTAAAAGCATTTTCACATAAATTCGTTCCTTATATCGCGGAGTTAGACGTCCTGGCGTAATTTATAATATCCCATTAATTGCGCGACCGAAAGGTTACTTGAAATCTCTCGAACCCTAGATCTACTACATCTAATTCAAGCCTAAGATGATAGACCTACTCTTCGCAAAGATATCTCTATACTTTAACACATGAATATACTTAATAAGTTAATATAGTCCATCCATTTCATATTTTAATCAAATTAACCTTCACATTTCTTATTCAAAAGCATTTATACATATATTCGTTCGCTATAGCTGCGACATAGCTCAATAGCTCGATGTCGCGCGTTTATTACATTAGAAATGTTACGCATGCGCCGATCAGAAAACTTACAAGTCTAAATTAGGTTGATTAGCTATTTTTTTATGTTATTCATAATATTTTTATATTCACGCATTCGCTTTACTTAGAGCATTATTATTTTGTTTAATTGTTTCCAATACACTACATCAGTGGTTATATCAATGATATGCATAATAAGATCCGCGGGCAGAGGGTAATATCTGGCTAGTATTAAAAAATGCAATGGTAGCTTTGTGTCATCTGTAGGTGAAACTCTTTTGCGTTTTAAACAAATTAATTAAATTTTTTACAATGGAAAATATACTCTCGTAGGTGTAACACTTCTGCTAATGTCCTTTAAAACCATGCCTTTTTTAATTATAATTATAATAATAATAATAGTATGCATAATATACTTTTCAAGTATCACCATTTTTAGCGGCCCCCGAAAGGGCCAAGTTAACATTAAACTTCACCTTCACCTATCCCTTGGGTGGGCCGTTGGGGCACCACACAAGATCTGTTAACCGTCTTTCTTCATTCCTTTCTGTCCTTTGCCTTTGATAAAATTTCATTCACTACAGGCCTGTCCATTCTTTGATGTTGTCTTCCCATCACTTTCTCTGTCTTCCTCTTCCTCTTCATCCTGGCACTGTTCCCTGAAGGAATGTCTTTGCGAGCCCTGAAGATCTTATCATTTGGCCATAGATTTTGAGTTTACAATTTTTGACAGTGTTTAGCAGACAATCGTGGGGTCCAATTTCTGTGTTAATCCCGTTTCTAATTTCTTCATTCGTGATGCGGTCTTTGTAAGTGACACATAGGATTTAACTATATCTTCATAATTATAATTTCATTCATTGTATACATATTTTGCCGATTTTGAGTTTGTGTTTTCACACAAACTGTCTTTGTAACCTTGTTTAAAATACAAAATACATTTTATTTTAATTCTCAGATTGTGCATAACTACTTCTGTACTAATACACCATAGCTGTTTATGAGTAACACTAATATCATGAATCTATCGAAACCATTTCTTTGTAAACACCTATAAGTATGTAAACTTTCATGCAAATCCGTTAGGTGCTTCCAAAGATCACGTGATAGATGAATAAATTAATGAATGAGTGGTACTTCACATGTAAATTGTTCTTGACATCTTGTTTAAATGCGATCACAAATCTTTCAAAATGATTAGTTCATAGCAATGACAACAACACATAGATGGCGTTTTACTGCTCAAAGTCTATCCCACAGTTCTTTTATTTCCGTATGATAACCGTTTAAGTTGAGTTATGTCTCTTTAATATTGATGAAAACAAGAAATAATATTTAGATTCAACTAACCACATTACAAAGAGTTATCTGTTTGTTTCCCCAGTGAAAAGAAGTTATGTCCCCGATATTGTGGTTGCCTTGACTCCTGGAACAGGTGATAAGTTTCACCGGTATACAGAATCTTCTGTGCCAAGAATCATCACTCTACAGACATGTGTGATAACTGCATTTGTTTCTTATGCTCATAACACCTACATTCAATTTTCATGTCTTCCATTGATAAATTCATTTTCTTTATTCGCGTAGATTGCAGATTTTCAATAATGGCGGGAAAACTATAACCAGCTTTTTGGTGTATCCGGTATAACAAATACAGGAAGTGTTGATAAACTGTTGTTTTTTAAGTTATAGGAACATTTTTTTTTGGTACTTTTTGGCACTGCCGAATCAAACTTCAAAATGGTTGCAATTTGTAGCACAAAGTGATTTGATATAAAGGAAATATTAGACTCTCACTCTATGACCTGAAGCTTTAATTGAAAAGAAATCGGCATTTAACAAGAAGTAATATTATTGGGATAGAGTTAAAATTAAAGCTAAATTATTTTTTTTTAGTTGGCAGCAGTGCCGTTTAATTAAGCGTCCTTGATATTGTGAAAATCTCCACTATACTTCATTGCGAGCCGTTAGCGTATGGTAAAAACATCACTAAAAACCAGAGATATTTTTGTAAAATCTTAAACGAAGATTTGAACTTTTTTTTTAAATTCTTTATTTTGAGCTGGTCATATGATAAATTGATAGAAATTACCTTCTTTGTAGAATATAATAATAGACCTAAATTTTTATAAAGTGATATAATTTATGCTAGGGCGCTATGAAAAAACCAAACCAAATAGACTTGCAGTGACAATCTTAATCACTTAAATTCAGTTGCCACCTTAAATAAGTTTAAGTCCAAAACAAAGACTATTCACTTTTATTTTTTGTATTTACATAATTGTTCTCTTTTATATTGTGTAAACTATTGTCTGAATTTTTGTGTTAGTCTTGTCCATGTACTCTTGAGATTACTAATGTATAATCAATAAAAATCAATTAATGAATTAGTCTCCGTGTGTCGTCTTTAATCAAATTCTTGACCTAAAATGGAGAAAAAAAAATCTTTGTTGTTTGTATATAAAAAGTAAAGAAAAAAAGTTTCCTTTTCAGACCTTGCGACCTATAGGGTAGATGATGTAAAGGTCATCTGTTTCCGTGACCTTCCGTTAACGAGGATGTTATCTGGCCAGCACAACGACAAACCGCTTTTAATTTTCCCTAACTAATGTCAGGTAACGATAAGAGTTGGGTGGACTCAGAGGTGCCTTAAAAATCCAGGTCTTTACCGAGATTCGAACCCTAGGACCCCAGGTTCGGAAACCAAGCGCTTAACCACTCAGCCACCACGCCTCCTTTGTTGATATAAACATTGTTATTATTTCTGGATTCTTTCCTTAAAACTACATGTAAATATTGTAAACACTAGCATGACTGCTATATTAGGCTATTTTAATTTATTTCACGACAAAAGTCGTTAGTTCTAAATTTGTATTGATAAGCCCCGGGCATGCTATCCTGCCTCATAGTGGCGCCCGGGTGGAAACGATCGTAAGAGGAAACGATTAGCTAAAGGATAGCAAAACAAGACTCCCGTGGGGGTGCCGAAGGGGGTGCGGGAGTATCCTCATTGCACTGTGCGGAGTTGTAAAAAATCTCCCACAACCTTCTCATAATCCAGGCGCTGTTCCGCAAGGGGCCGTTACATAAAGGGTGTGTCCGGCACAGTTAGCCTGGTAGAGAAATAGGAAAGTGGCGGGGGGTCTTAGTGTACGCGGTCTCTTGCGGTGAGTCTGACCCACCCGTCAGACAGAACAGTGTACACTGTTCTCATTCAGGCCGGTGAGAGGGAGCTCTTGTTCACTTTTGCTGGCCTAGAGTTCGAAGAGCCAAAGGCTCAACTCTACCTGACAGTTTAAGAAGAAGAAGTATAGATAAGCCTCAATGTTGTTTTGAATAAATAACGTATATGAATTACATTACAAAGTATTTTTTTCAATTTAACGAAATTCATTTTCGCCATTCTAAAAGTTGGCATGTTTTAACCTCGAATGCGACGAAAATGTCATTATCATCATCTATGCCAAATGCCAAGCTGATATTTGTAGACGTTCTATGCCATGCTAACAGCTTTATGCAGTCAAAGCAAGACGCCTTGGAGCAGTCGTTTTGATGCGGCCGCATTGGCGCAGTCTTTCTAGTGCATTAGCTACTAAATGTTTTATACACATCTAATATATAAAGCATAAAGTAAGGCGTATGTATGTAGGCTATGTATGTACGTATGTGTATGTATGTATGTATGTATGTATGTATGTATGTATGTATGTATGTATGTATGTATGTATGTATGTATGTATGTATGTATGTATGTATGTATGTATGTATGTATGTATGTATGTATGTATGTATGTATGTATTAGTACTACTATGTATGTATGTATGTATGTATGTATGTATGTATGTATGTATGTATGTATGTATGTATGTATGTATACATATATGTATGTATGTTGCGAATAAAAATCAAAACCGTTTGACCAATCTTGATAAAACTTGGCATAAAAGTTTCTTATATCGTGGCGAAGACCATAGTGTATGTTCAATATTTCTCTCACAAACAAGGGTCCTAAAAATAGACCAAAAAGTACTTATTCTAATCTCTATTAAATAGCGAAACTTTTTAACAAATCGGGTAAATCCTTTAAATGGAAATTTATATTGGATATGAATTTGAAGGTTTAACGGGTAAACACATTTTCCCACTCTTCTTTTCGTGGTAAAATAAAAATTAAAAAAAATGTGAAGGGAACATTCTCCAAGTTTAACATAGATCTAAATACAATCCAGTAGATCAGTAATACCCAAACTAAGATCTGCTGGCCGCGGGTCTTATACGGCTAGTTATATGGTTATATGTATATTTGTTCTTTTCATTATTAAGTCTTTAAAAAGAATGATACATATGTTATGTTTTATATGTGTGTTTGTATTCAAATGTTTTTTTTTGTTTTGTTTTTATGGTTGTTTGTAGTCTCTCATTCAACGACTCTGGATGTTTTTGTTTGTTTCCTTGTAATCACAACAAAATTTTCAATAAGGATCAATGAAGCAGTATTTGTCTTAGTCTCTAGATCTAACAGACCTTAAAGATAAGCTTGTCTTTAGATCTAACAGACGTCAAAGACTAGATTGTCTCTAAATCTAACAGACGTCAAAGACTAGATTGTCTCTAAATCTAACAGACGTCAAAGACTAGATTGTCTCTAAATCTAACAGACGTCAAAGACTAGATTGTCTCTAAATCTAACAGACGTCAAAGACTAGATTGTCTCTAAATCTAACAGACGTCAAAGACTAGATTGTCTCTAAATCTAACAGACGTCAAAGACTAGATTGTCTCTAGATCTAACAGACGTCAAAGACTAGATTGTCTCTAAATCTAACAGACGTCAAAGACTAGATTGTCTCTAAATCTAACAGACGTCAAAGACTAGATTGTCTCTAGAGCTAACAGACGTCAAAGACTAGATTGTCTCTAAATCTTTAACAGACGTCAAAGACTAGATTGTCTCTAGATCTAACAGACGTTAAAGACTAAATTGCCTCTAGGTCTAACAGACGTTAAAGACTAAATTGTCTCTAAATCTAACAGACGTTAAAGACTAGATTGTCTCTAAATCTAACAGACGTCAAACACTAGATTGTCTCTAGGTCTAACAGACGTCAAAGACTAGATTGTCTCTAGATCTAACAGACGTCACAGACTAGATTGTCTCTAGCTCTAACAGACGTCAAATACTAGATTGTCTCTAGATCTAACTGGACGTCAAACACTAGATTGTCTCTAGATCTAACAGACGTCAAAGACTAGATTGGCTCTAGGTGTAACAGACGTTAAGGACTAGATTGTCTCTAAATCTAACAGACGTCAAACACTAGATTGTCTCTAGGTCTAACAGACGTCAAACACTAGATTGTCTCTAAATCTAACAGACGTTAAAGACTAGATTGTCTCTAGATCTAACAGACGTTAAAGACTAAATTGTCTCTAAATCTAACAGACGTTTAAGACTAAATTGTCTCTAAATCTAACAGACGTCAAAGACTAAATTGTCTCTAAATCAAACAGACGTCAAACACTAGATTGTCTCTAGGTCTAACAGACGTCAAAGACTAGATTGTCTCTAAATCTAACAGACGTCAAAGACTAGATTGTCTCTAAATCTAACAGACGTCAAAGACTAGATTGTCTCTAGATCTAACAGACGTCAAAGACTAGATTGTCTCTAAATCTAACAGACGTTAAAGACTAGATTGTCTCTAAATCTAACAGACGTCACGGACTAGATTGTCTCTAGAGCTAACAGACGTCAAACACTAGATTGTCTCTAGATCTAACAGACGTCAAACCAAGATTGTCTCTAGATCTAACTGGACGTCAAACACTAGATTGTCTCTAGATCTAACAGACGTCAAAGACTAGATTGGCTCTAGGTGTAACAGACGTTAAGGACTAGATTGTCTCTAAATCTAACAGACGTCAAACACTAGATTGTCTCTAGGTCTAACAGACGTCAAACACTAGATTGTCTCTAGATCTAACAGACGTCAAACACTAGATTGTCTCTAGATCTAACTGGACGTCAAACACCAGATTGTCTCTAGATCTAACAGACGTCAAAGACTAGATTGGCTCTAGATCTAACAGACGTCAAAGACTAGATTGTCTCTAGATCTAACAGACGTCAAAGACTAGATTGTCTCTAGATCTAACAGACGTCAAAGACTAGATTGTCTCTAGATCTAACAGACGTCAAAGACTAGATTGTCTCTAGATCTAACAGACGTCAAAGACTAGATTGTCTCTAGATCTAACAGACGTCAAAGACTAGATTGTCTCTAGATCTAACAGACGTCAAAGACTAGATTGTCTCTAGATCTAACAGACGTCAAAGACTAGATTGTCTCTAGATCTAACAGACGTCAAAGACTAGATTGTCTCTAGATCTAACAGACGTCAAAGACTAGATTGTCTCTAGATCTCACAGACGTCAAAGACTAGATTGTCTCTAGATCTAACAGACGTCAAAGACTAAATTGTCTCTAGATCTAACAGACGTCAAAGACTAGATTGTCTCTAGATCTCACAGACGTCAAAGACTAGGTTGTCTCTAGATCTAACAGACGTCAAAGACTAGATTGTCTCTAGATCTCACAGACGTCAAAGACTAGATTGTCTCTAGATCTAACAGACGTCAAAGACTAGATTGTCTCTAGATCTCACAGACGTCAAAGACTAGATTGTCTCTAGATCTAACAGACGTCAAAGACTAGATTGTCTCTAGATCTCACAGACGTCAAAGACTAGATTGTCTCTAGATCTAACAGACGTCAAAGACTAGATTGTCTCTAGATCTCACAGACGTCAAAGACTAGATTGTCTCTAGATCTAACAGACGTCAAACACTAGATTGTCTCTAGATCTAACAGACGATAAAGACTAGATTGTCTCTAGATCTAACAGACGTCAAAGACTAGATTGTCTCTAGATCTAACAGACGTCAAACACTAGATTGTCTCTAGATCTAACAGACGTCAAACACTAGATTGTCTCTAGATCTAGGAAATGTTTACTAGAGAAAGCGATGGGAAGACAACATACAAGAATGGACAGACTTGACATTGAAAGAGATTATATCCAAGGCAAAAGACACAGAGGAATGGAGAAAAACGGTCGTTAGATCTTACGTGGTGCTTCAAAGTTCAACAGATTAAGGGATAGGTGAAAGGTAAAGGTGAATTAGGCAACAAAGAATCGAGCAATTCAACTATAGGATAGAAATCAACTATAGGTCAGAATTCAAACATAGAACAATGATTCAAACTATAGGACATGCTTCAATTTGTCCTACTTTTAAACCGAAGGATTTAGCCTACTACAAAAATTATGTTTAGGATTTAAGACGGGTTACAAACAACAGGATAATCTAGAAGCAGGCAGGTCAGGAGATAAACATACTATTGAACTAGCCTACATTTTAAAAGAATTAAGCGTGCATGTTTCAAAACTGCATAAAGACGTTTATATATTTCTACTAGAAGTGAAGCCCGGCAATGCGTGGAATGTAGTTCAGTAAAAATGACAATTAACAATTATTTTAAAAAAAACTAACAAAATTGTGTTATCAGTAATAAGATTAAAAACTCAAAAGAAACCAGCAAAAATGAAAGTGAAAACACATAAAATAATTTAAAAAATAATTAAAATTCAACGAATCTGTTGAAATGTGTAACATTAGAAGGGATGAAAATAAAAATTCTACACAAACCTTTCTTTATTTTTTTTCTTCATTGAAAATCCGGAAGTATCAAATTCAATACATAGGTCTGATGAGGGTATAGAGAGCATGTGTATCAGTTTAGATTCAGATTAATAAAAAAAATAATTCTCCTGTCCTGTTTCCTCTGCATTCGTATTTCTAATTGTTATAAAATAAATTTTTCTAACCTAAAAAAAAATCCTCTTGTTTTTATGAATATATATATAAAAATAGGGGTGAGGTGGATGAGTGGTAAAGGATTTGGCTTCCCAAACGAGGGGTCTCTAGTTCAAATCTGAGATTTTGAATTTTGGAATAGTTAAGAATCCCCTGAGTGCACTCAATTCTGCTGGGGTACCTATCATTAATTGGAGCAAGTAAAGGTCATTTGTTTGACCACATGACACCCTCCTTAACAGTTGGTCTTAAAAACAGATGAACTTAAAATGTACATAATTTCACCAATAAATCGCAAGGTCGAAAAGTTGATAAAATAGGGAGACTACACACTAGAATCTTTCCAAGCTTTCGAAAGTACTTACTTCCCTTTTCTTTTCCCAGTTTGTAAACCGGACACCTAAGTGTGTTGACTTGGTAAACAGAGTAGTTGAACAGCCTTCGATGTGAAGGAAGTTAGGACATGCCTTTCTAGTTTGATGCAAGTTGTTAGTGGCTTAGATGAAGAATGTGGGAATATTGTTTACATTGGGCTTTTTGTATTATTTATGTTTTGCTAGGTAAAAAAAATAATTGTGTAAAGTTTCAACTTGATCCGAGAATGGGTGTGGGAGAGTTAAATTTTTTTGCCAGACAGACAGGCAGGCAGAACGAAAAACAGAGTTAATATAATAATAATGGCAAAGTCTTCGGTTCCTAAGATTAAGAATGAATGCAGTGTTCACCTGACTACGCAAACCCATTTGCAACCTACATATTTTCCCGATGCTGGTGCAGACAAAACCGTTGTCTGCCGCGGTCTATTTAAGTTTTGTTTTCGTCTTTAACTCTTTCTCTCCTAATCGACGATACCATCGTTTATTTTAACCTCATTAAATTAAATTGATGTTTAATTTTTTTTAACTTGACTTTGAACTATATAAAAAGAGCATGCATTTCCCTTTAATTCTATACCAAATACAACATTTTCTGATAACAAACAACAAAACTATTGAACCCCAATCATAACAGGATAGTGAAATAGTAATGAGCAAAATGAAGAATTCCTTCGAAACGTGGAAAAATAATTACGGAGAGAAAGAGTTAATAAGGGCTTCTCTTTGGGTCTCAAATGTTTGTCCCGCGGCCTTTGTGAGAGCTCTCAAATTGTTTCAGCGGCAATCTGCTTCCAGCTACTTTCCTCTATGCCAGTGAGTGCGAAATGGCACCTGAGTGTTGATCTTTATGGCACTTACGAGGGGCACTAGATAAGTAACCTGGTCAACACCATTAAGGATGGCCACTTCAATTCATTTGTGGAGCTGGGTTAGCTCCAACGGGGGACCACTTCGCCCTTTTTGTAAACACTGTACAGGAGCTTCAACCTGCTGTCCATGAATTTGCTGAAGCTGCCACGTTTGATCTGTCCATCAACTTAAAAAAACTACGGTGGTCATGATACAGTCCCAACCAGAGTTGATATAAGCTTTGTACAAATGACGCATTTTCCCCCAATAATTAAAAGAAAAACGAAACAATCCTTAGTCACGTTTTTATGTAAAAAGAATATATGCAGTTGAAATATAATCAAAGAATTTATATGATCTGGCCATCGTTATCTTCAGATTGAAACCATTGAGCTATTTTTCCTTTTTTTTTTAAGATTTCTAATGTCAAGACAGTCTTCTGCCCTCTGTCTGATTGCAATTTAATACTAGAGGATGATTTACAAACTACTGTCTACATGCAATCGAACACCAAAAATATTGAAATTAAAATTCTGATATTTTTATTTTAACAAGCGTGTCAGAAGTTTTATTTCTCATAGACATTTTAAACAATTTCTTAAAATATTTATTTAGGTTTTATTGAGGGAATTTTTTTGACATTTTTAGCGGCCCCCGAAAGGGGCAAAGACGCTATTAGTTTTGTGTAAAATGTCCGTCTATCTGTCCGTCTGTCTGTATCGTTTATATCTCGTAAACTAGAAAATAATAGTGAAAATTCGACAGTATAATATTATAGTCCATTCAAAGTTCTGATGCAACGGATACTTTTTTTCTTTTCTAAAAGCAAAAAATCTAATATTTTAAATCACTTATGCAAGCAGTTTTTTCATAAAAATACACCACTTTTACAACTATTCACTATTTATAGGAACAAACACTGGAGGCTCTTTAGTAGGAGAAACCATCATTTGCCATATTTTTACCACATTTATGCAAACGGTTTTTGATTTTTTTGTCAAAAAGATATAATTTTTACAGTTGTATTGCTAAGTTAAATTAGTTCTGTCATACTATTTACTAAATTTACACGAAAAAAATGTTTACTTGTTTTTAAATAGAAAAAATCTATTTAGTATGTATATAAGTTGTACATAATTTAAAACAACAATTAATAAGTAATTTTTCATATTATCGCGTTAACTGCAGCTCCTCATCTAATGGTATATAGAATACTTAACTGAAGGAAGAGTTTTTTTTTAACGAAGTTCTTTCTTTTGTTGAGGAATTAGATTAGATATTCATTATAAGACATCAGTTAGGCCAGGTTCACATTTAACTTCACATTCACTTTCACCTATCCTTTGGTTTGCTGGACCGCTGTGGCACCACACAAGATCTGTCAACCTTCTTTCTCCATTCTTCTGTCATTTGTCTTTGATCGAATTTAATTCTGATGTTCTTTCTGAAAATATTGAAACCTGCCTTTTTACCTGCCGGGGTGGACCACTTCGGGAGACGATTGTGTGGAAACACAAACTGTCTTTGTAACCTTGCTTATTGTAACATTGAAAAATGTGGCTACCAGGTCGTGTTATATGCGCTTTTGATTGTAGTCACGATAGTACCAAGTTCCACCCCTGCACGCTTCCATCCACTGCAGCCGTCAAGCAGAAGTCTAGGGCTAGGACATAATTCATAAGAATTTCTCTATTCAAGTCACAACTTCACTGAACCTGGAACCTGGACACGGATCTCAAAATCGGCTCTATTTTCCTAGAAATTTAACAGTTGGTGTATATCGCTGAGAAAAGAATTACTATCTCGTTGGTCACACGGGGAAAACTCTAGTTTTACCGTTATAATTTTTCAAAGTAACCCTAACCCTACATAAAGAAATAAATGTTAATTTGGGTAAAAATCGGCAAAATATTTATCTTGAACGGACTCCATTCGGGTATTTCCGCATTAGGACATTATTTAAATAGTTTAAATAGTTTAATTAATGTTTAGGAACATTTTGCGCGTCTTCTAAGTCTAGACCTAAATGCCTATAAATGTTCTTTTTTTTTTTAAATCTCATTAGTTCGGCGCATTAGGCAGCAAGCTGTCTTCATAAAGATCTGTCACTGGCAATGTCTGAAGCTTCCTCCCACCTGGTGTCCACTGTTCTGAGGTCCTTCATGAAGGTGTGTCGCCAAGTAATACGAGGACGTCCCTGTTTGCGCTTTCCTCGTTTTGGCTTCCATGTTATCGCAACTCTTGGTGTGCGTAATTCATTTTGATGTAGAACATGTCCCGCAAACCTCATGCGACGCTCAGTCACAACCTCACTAAGTGTTCGACTCCCAGTTCGGCATAGAATTTCCTTGTTTGAGATCCGGTCTGTGTAACTGACTCCCAAAATCCGTCTCAGCCATCTCTGTTGAGTCACATTTAGTCTTTTCTCAATTTCGACAGATGACTTCAACGTCTCACATGCATATGTAGCAGTTGGAATGACGATTGTGTTGAGAAGGTGTATTTTTGTCTCGAGTCCAATGGCTTGGCTTGTCCAAATAGGCTGCAGCCTTTGGAAAATGCTCCCTGCCTTTCCTATTTGGCACGCTACATCATGGTAAGCATCTCCATCATTTGTTATGATGCTGCCAAGGTATGTGAACTTGTCCAGCTCTTCAAGCTTTGACTCGCCAAGTCTGACGGGGACACCCTTTGCCTTATATCCAACTCGCATAATTTTAGTCATTAGTTATTAAAAGAAAAACAATCGCTCTATAAGTTGTATAAAGGAGGTGTTATCTTATGATTTAAAAAAGTATTTTTAATGTATTCTTTTGTTGATGAAATAGAAGGCATATTTTGTCACATCCAGAGCAGACATAACCATTGTCAGCCGGTTGTCGATTTAGATTCTCTCTTCTGTCCTCGGCAGAGGATTTTCTTTTCGTCTCAAATGTGTATCTAGCGGCCTTTGGTAAGTGACCTCCAGCTGTCTCATTCTGAAGCTGCCTGCAGTCGTGGGGCACCTCTGTTTACTGAGTGCGAAAATATAATGAACACTGGCTTTAAATAATTGATTTCAAGTTCAAAGACTGAAAGAATATAAACATTTCCTGCTGCAGGCTTGAACCACTGTATGGAAAACACCAAAATATTTATATTGGAAACCCTGAAGGAGAATAATACAAGCAAAGGATGCTTTGGCAACAAAGTCTTTATCAGCTACAAACAAAGAAGACAAGCAAATAAAATCAATAGGCTTGTAGTTAGCTTATATGTCCCATGTTGTTGTCTAGTAAAATAAAGAAAAGTAAAGTTCCCCCTTTCAGACCTTGCAATCAATAGGGCAGAAGGTGCAAAGGTCATCTGTTTCTGTGGCCCACGTTTAACGAGGGTACCATGTGGCCAGCGCAACGACCAACCGCCTTTACTTTTCCCCCACCCGACTAATGTGAGGTACCCATTAGAGCTGGGTGGACTCAGAGGCGCCCAAGGATCCCAAATTAAAAATTCCAGTCTTCAACAGGATTCGAACCAGGTACCCCCGGTTCAGATGCCATGCGCTTTACCGCTCAGCCACAGCACCCCTATGTTGTTCTCTATCGAGATAGAATGGACTGCGCCGGTGTAAAAGGTCTAAGATGAATTCGAAAATTATTAGATATATAACCCCATCTCATTTTAAAGACATGTAAATCAGTTTATTCTCAATCTGCAGACGTTTTTTTTTTTTGTCAATGCATACTTGTATCGCAAAGATGAGGAGATCAGTGGTACCTTATGTTCGTCTTCTTCAATTATCAATGTATAAGTTTTAACTTTCGATGGTAGGCCTAATATTTTATTTAAGGCCTCAGGATAGGCCTTACTAGGTGCATATATACTCCAATATTGGTCTTTTCTAAGACCTGTTATTATCTACATACGTATAATTTGAATACACACAATTCTAACGAATATTTTATTAAATAACAAAACATAATTTTTAATGGAAAGCTGAACATAATTGCATTGCTAGTAAAATCTCATATTATATTTATCGCCTAAGAAATCTGACATATGTATTTCCAAATAATAACTCCTTGGACGGGTTTGAGTATGTCAGTTGGATGGGCTTCCTTTCCCTGCCTTTTAAAGCTAACACTCTTTTTAGAGGTACCAGGCTACAAGATCGGGTGTTTCTTCCTGTCTGATAATCCGATGTCTAGTGCATTCAAGAAAAGGTCCATGTCGTCGGGCAGGTTTTCGTACAGGAACTTGTCATCACCAGAGTTTATCGGAGATCTAGCGTACCGGTACAGGTCATTCGCATTGCTGGACCTCTTCCCAAGCTGGCGGTATACACAACACTGACATCGCTGGACTTCATTCTTTTGGTTACATGACGGACACGTGCAGCAGTTGACCAATGCAAGAACAGCCAAAAGTAGAACTGGAAAATTACACGCAAAACAATTATTAGTATTGTTTATTATTATTACTTAAAAGATGAACTAATTCTCATTTCACGAATCAATACTGTGACCTAATTCTACCTCTTTTCAGAGACCGGGGTCAGATCAAAGAAGTCGTAAAACAAACACGTATTAATTATAATCAAAAACAACGTTAGAAATTGAGTTCAGTAATCGCCTTTTTCTATGTTCAAATTCTTACTCTGTTGCTATAATCGGAATGTCTTATAATGATTATCTAATTGATCTTATTGATTTGTAAAGGGTCGGTCAATCTCTTATTGAAAGCCTCAAGTAAAATACAATGCTACAGTTCACGCGATAATATGTAAAACTACTTATTAATTGTTGTTTTAAATTATGTCCACCTTATTTGCATAGTAAATAGATTTTTTCTCTTAAAAAAAAGTAAACATTTTTTTGTAAATGTAGTATTTAGAATGACAGAACTTACATAACTTAGCAATACAATTGTAAAAAATAAACTTTTTTGATCAAAAATCTAAAACCATTTGCATAAATGTGTTAAAATAATAGTACTTTGTCAGCTCCCTAAAAAGCCTCCAGTGTTTGTTACTATTAATAGTGAATAGTTGTAAAAATGGTGTATTTTTATGAAAAAACTGCTTGAATAATTGATTTAAAAAATTAGACTTTTCGCTTTCAGAAAAGAAAAAAAGTAGCCGTTGCATCAGAACTTTGAATTATCTAAAATATCATGATGTACGATTTTCATTTTCTCTTCTAGTTCCGAGATCTACACGGGACGGACGAATGGACGGACAGACGGACATACAAGCCACACAAAACTTATAGCGACTTTTCCCCTTTCGGAGGCCGCTAAAAATTAAGAATATTCATGAACAATTAAAAAATATTTCTACTATTTAAACCATATTTAAAAGAAAAACAGCAAAGCAGAATGAATATGTTTTAGTGGCGACTTAGAAAATTGCATAGCTTATTTTCCAAAAATCAAAAAAATAACAAACACAGAAGAAAAACTTAAGATGATGTTGTTTGAAAATTGATTAAAACTAAAATTAATATTGTTTGGTTAGTGGTGAAATATTATTTCAAATTTGTGTTTTATGTAAATATATATATATGGGGAATCATCAATGGTTGGACGCCACAAAGGCTTCATAAGTAATATAGAATAAAGACAATCCAGATCTATCCACTATTCACTTTGTAAGTTGTGAAACAAACGCAACACCTTGTTAAAAATGTAGCCCACATTTTCATTTCTAGTTGAATCTAATGATCAAAATTGTAAATAAAATAAATACCCATTCTGAAGATAAGCGCATCTTTCCAGAGTTTTGTGAACCAAATGGTGAGCAATATATTAAAATCTTATTATACACTTAGTTTTGCTGTATTTCGAAAGGGAGCTGTATTGCTCGTTTTGTTAAGCTCTTTGATGCAATTTAGGATTTAATTCAGAAACATAAAGACTCATTATTTGTTTTACTTGGAGGGCATTTAACGCAAATTAATAAAACCAACCTCCGACTATATACACAGTGATAAACACAAATTGATTAAATCATTTTCTCTTTTACTGATATATTAAATCTGTTTTAAAGGGTTTACAATCTCGCATAACGTTTTTGTTGACAAAAGAATTGTGGTTGAAAATGGAATTATCTTTAGCTTTTCCATCAACATTCGTAGTTGAACTTGATTCAGTGCGTAACATACTTAATGATTAAGCAAATAAATAGACTGGATGTAGCAAATAGAAAAAGATCTTCGCCTTACTTTGGCTAATTTAAAGCTTGACATTTCTAACATTGCCAGACTGCATGAGGCACGCGGTTCCCATTAGGTTAATTTCATTTTTTTAGTGACTTCAGCAATAATATATTTATACTAAAAAATGAAACTTAATTGTCAGTTAAACCTAAAAATAGTTCAATAACTTAAAAAGGGACTATTCAAAATATTTGAAAGAAAGTCATGAAAATGAGATTCATTTTTGTATGTCACCAAATAAGCTATTTGACATCCTTTTTATCATGGTTATAAAATTAACGATCTATTATTGGTAGCGTGAAAGTTAATGAATACATGACATTGTATTCAAATTGGCCTTCTCCCGCTTCTTTATTTGTATTTTTCTTAGAGAGGGGGGCGCTGGCGGATTTTTGAAACAAAAAAGGTTGAAGACCACTGATATAGACTAACATTAGCGAATCTGTGCAATTACAAATATGTTAACCAATCGTTTTGTTAAGCGCAATTTCATCCTTAAGCTTTCTCAAAACTATGATCCTTTTACTTGTCTGAACTAGTAGGGAAGGGGATGGGGAAAGGGGGGTATCTCATGTTACTGCATCAGTGGATTAAAGATTTTCTGATAGGGAGAGAACAAACTGTAATAATAAATGGCTCTAAATCAACATCGATAACAGTAAACTCAGGTGTACCTCAAGGAACAGTCTTGGGTCCACTACTATTTTTAATTTACATAAATGATTCACCAAATTGCATTACTTCAGGAACAAAAGTCAAATTATTTGCAGACGATTGCATAATATATAGAACAATAAAAACAACACAAGACACAGATATTTTACAAAGAGAATTAGATGAATTACAGAAATGGGAATCAAATTGGAGCATGTCTTTCCACCCAGAAAAATGTTAGTTGTTAAGAGTAACAAAAAAACTAAAACAAATTAATTCCACTTATCTTATTCATGGCAAACCAGTAACACAGACTAAAAACGCAAAATACCTAGGTGTTATAATAAATGAAAAACTGTCATGGAATCCACATATTGATGAAACTACAAAAAAAATCAAACAAAGCATTAGGATTTATTAAAAGAAATTTCTATAAATCAAATAAGAACATAAAACTAAAATGTTATTTAACCTTGGTTAGGCCAATAATAGAATATGCATCCTCCGTTTGGGACCCCTCAACTCAAGAAAACATTAAGAAACTGGAACAGACACAAAATAGAGCAGTGAGATTCATAACAAACGAATATTCACACTTGACTGGAGTAACACCTTTAGTACAATCACTAAATTTAGAAAGCCTTCAGGACAGAAGGCTCAAAAGTAAAGTAGCAATCATACATAAAACACTGAACCATAATCTTGAAATACAAAAACAAAATTTAATAAAATACTCTGAAAGACACAAAGATAAAGGCACATTCCTCGTCCCATATGCTAGGACAAATTTGTACAAACACTCCTTCTTCCCTAGTGCTATTAGAGCATGGAATGGGTTGCCTGAGCTAGCCAGGAAAACCAGTGACTTGGCTGAATTTAAGTCATTGGTTAATTATGCATGACTAAATGCATGACGCGTAGGACGTAATCATCTTCTTTTTTGAAGTAACGTCTGTATTAGATAAGATAAGAAGATACTGTGATGGCTTTTTTTTAAAGCGTCTATTTAAACAAAGTTAAATGACCTGAGTTCGAACTCGATTGTTAAGCCGTCTTAAGTCTATGCACCGACCACTGTGCCAGGGAAGTGCTAATATAGTTTTAAAGTTACCTCTAGTTAGTTTCAAACTTTTCTCTCTAAAGTGTAAAGGGAACTAATTTAACTTACACCAAAATAGCAGTCAAGTACAATTTCTTTCGTTTGTTCGAGATACTAAAAAAAATAATGCATTACAAATACTTAATAAACTATTTGGTTATTTTTTTTTAAATTGACTATTTTGTCAGGTATAAGATATAATTGTGAAATATTTCAGCTTGATGCGAGATTGTGGTGTGGGAGAAGTAACATGTATAAACTTTTGACCAGACAGACCAAGTGAGATGATATAAGCTTTGTGAAAACTAGATCCGATTAGTTCAAATCTAATGACTATACTGCACTTTTAAATCTTTGGACTTGAAAACGAGCCTTATTATTATTATACTAGTCGACAGGCGGCGTACCATACGCCGCTATTTTGCAGAGCCAACCTTAGGCCACTGCAACCTATGCGACCGCAGTGGGCCCAGCACTTTTAAAGGACCCGCGCTATTTTTAGGTGTATAAATTATTAAATTAAACCATTTTATAAATTATAACAGATTTCCTGCGGCCTCCTGTCGATTTAACAGGAGGTCCTGGGAATCTCCTGAAATTGCAAAATATACGAAAAAGTCATGGAAATATCCGGAAATTATTAAAATCTTTTGAAAACTCATAATCTCCTGAAATATACAGACGAAAATTGTCTTTTTTTTTTCATTCTTAAATTACCTAGGATAACTTCCTGCGTCCGAGTTGCAAAAATAAAAGCGTGATCTTTCCATTGTGTCCAAACTCTTGAGCATGCTCTATCGCTTCGATAGTTACTACAGAGTAGCTTTTTTTTTAACGTGAGGTAGAAATAAAAAAAAGAGTGATATTGCAAAGGTCCTGCCATGCTATTTTGTGACTACGTGTTCTCTCCCCCCCCCCCCTTCTCTTGTTTTCTCATGGACTATCCGCAGAGTTATCTTTCCTTTACTCCTTACTACTCGTTTAAACTGTTGAGGGAAGACTCTCTTAGTGCCAGGGACGGATTTAAGAAGTGGGGTCCCGGGGCAGGATTTTATTGAGGCCACTACACTTTTTTCGAAAGCTTTAAAAATTTATTTTTTGGTAATTTTTTTGATAGCACTTTTGGACATCCGGGCGCAGCTTGTTATGGCTGGAGCCGGATAATTATATGTCTTGAAAATAGATAAAGTTACTGAATATTTTGCAAACTGCCAAATATTATACCTTTATTCCTATCAATTTTTTTTTTTAAACTTTTTTAAACTTTTATTTACCTTATTGTTTTAAATTACTTAATTGATGAAATAACGCTTAACATCATTTGTTATCACAATCAAGTGTGTGTAATATCAGCGTGTATCACTAGAGGATCCAAAACTTTTGAGTTGGGGGGGGGGGGGCGATTTTTTTTCAAACCCTAACTCTATCACTCAGTAAACACTAACCCTATGCATAATCGCGCGTTCTCTAAATTTTCTAAATTGTGAGTTATAGTCCCAAATTTATTTATACAATAGAAAAATATCAAATGAAGTAAAGGTTTGAAAAAGGTGACTAGGAAAATGGCATTTGGGTTTAGAACTCATTTCAGTAGTTACTCTTATACTGAAAATTTTCGTATGAATTCTAAATTTTTCAAAATAAAGTCTTTCTTAAAATAATTATGATAAATGCATGTGTAATTACAGAAACTCTGTCGCTATATTTGACTATTCTCTTTTACAACGCCATGTTATGTCTGGAAAGGGGAGGGGGCGGTAGAGTGAAAAGATTAATTCTCTCTACTTTTTTAAAAATTTATGCTAATGAGGGGGGGGAGTGTCACAACTATTTATTTAGTTGTAGGCCTTTAGTAAAAATGTTCACAATCTAATAGCACCGCTTTCATCAATAGTCGATGACGTCATTTGCGCTATTTTATTTGTTGTGCAGCATTAGTGTTCTCCCCTTGCGCTTCGTTGTAAATTTTCTTATGACGTCAAATTTTTCTTCTTGGTTGTTTGGTACATTCCCTCCATCTTGTGCTGTAGAGTCAGGCTGTATCTTTTGAGTTTTTGAATTCTCCACGTGTCTTCGTTATTGGATAGCCTTATCGTTGGCCTTGGTATATATTCTTGAAGGATTATTTGACCCCTGTTTAGGGTGAGTATTATTTCATATTGTAAAGTAATTTTAATATGGATTCGGCTGTATTCATATTTTGTAATTAGATTAGAGGATTAGAAGAATTTGTTATTTGTCTTTCTATAGGGTCTCAGGTTTCAAGTCTCAGGCAATCTGTACATTAAAAATAATAATAAACTGCATAGAATCCTAAATGCTGCTGGTAAAGTAATGGGCAAAAAAAACAACAACAACATTTGGACAGCTGTTTGAGAATAACATCCATAAAAAAAGCTAAAAAGATTCTAGAAATAAAAAATCCCCCTTTGGGTCAAGATTTTGTGACTTTACCATCACAAAGAGATATAAGACACCGATAGCAAAGACAAACAGACACAAACACTCCTTTGTTCACCTGGCAATCAAATCATTAAATAGAAACAATCTAATATAAACATTTCACATGTAAATTATGAGTGAGTCAGGTGTGAATGTAAATTTTTTTTTATAGTTACAATATTTTGTTTGGTAGAATGCACAAATTGTTAGACAAATTTCCTTACGGACAATAAAGATTATTATTATTATTTTTATTATAATATCAGTATATTATATTATATAGATATTCAACTAATATTGTTCACAAACTATGATTTCTCCATAAAATAGGAACGTCCCCCCCCAACTGAGTGGAAAAGAGTGGGGAGGGCAGTAAAGGCAATCGCCCCCCTCCCCACCTCACCGAATATTTTTTCAAGGAATTTCGGAGAATCATGTCTTTAGATCAATGTATTTTTTGTAGAAGGGAAAAAATTTTTGAAAATTGTGATTAGGTCAGTGTTAATTAGCTAATCCTATACACAATGTTCTTTATAATTGAATAATGTTGTAATAACTTAAGGGAGGCAACTCAAGGAGGCAAGGATGTTTATTCACAGGACATCACAAGTACACAAAACAACATCTTTAACACAGTCTTTTCACTTCGGCTCTTGACTTGGCGGAAATCGTTTGTCAACATCCGTCTCTGTCTAGTTTCCAGTAGTGCGCACCTTCTGCACTATCTTGAACGGCGGCGTGCATGGCGGGGTTATAACATTATGTATAGTTCTCCCTTCAGATCACGCTACCATGTTGCACATTTCATAAAGGTTATTTGTATCTGTGGCCCACGGTTAACGAGAGTGTCAAGCCGTCTTCACGTTTTCCCTCAAACGATATGTCGGGTACCCATTAGAGATAGGTGGACTCAGAGGATCCCTAATGATTACGAAATTAAAAATATCTAAGTCTTTACCATGATTGGAACCCGGTACCCTTCGGTTAGGAAGCCGAGCTCCTCCGATATGTATAGTTCATTATATAAAAAGGGACAGATATTTTTAAATATATAAATGGACAAGTACTCTTGCATTAATTACTTTCATTTTCATTGCAATCTTCAAAAGAGTAGAATGACTTCCAGACAAAAGTCCTGTGTCCAGAACCCAACATGCACTTAATAGGATGCTAATGACTAGAGATTAGCATTGCAATTTGATTGATTCATGTATAATTGTCATCGATAATTGTGCAAAATTTCAACTTGTTGCGAAAGTGGAACAAAATACGTGTAAAAGAATCCACCCAGACAGGCAGACGGGCAGAGAGAGTTAATATCAACTTTGTAAATAGGCAAATAGTAGGGTAACGTGGGGTTAAAAGCCCCCCCCCCCTAAGCTTCTATCTTAAAGTTAAGTTATTAATATATTTGTAGCTTAAATTTATTTTTCAAGTAGTGTAATATGTCTTCTCTTGTTTGAGACCGATCTGTGTAACTGACTGCCAAAGTCTCTGTCATTTTTGTTGAGCCACATTTAGAAACAAAAGTTTATTGAAATAAAAAAAAAAAGGTCATAGAAAAAGCCAGACGTTTTCTGTTTCAATGTATATGACGTTTTAATTATGTGTAAGAGAAAAAAATCTCAGTCTTTATATGTGTGTGTGTGCGTGTGAAAACAGTGAGAACTGTTAAAAATATTAACATAGTATCAGCACATTTTTTTATCCATATGAATTCTTATAATTAAATAAGAAATCAATAGAATTACCTTTTAAAATAAAGTGATGCAAAAACACGAAGACTAACGAGCTATTTATAGCGCATGACGTAAAGACAATACATCTTTATCTCCCTTTCGTTGTCCTGGGCTAGACTGATACCGTACTATTAAACACTTGAACATGGCAGACGTCCACTGTTGTCCTCGTGTGGCTGTAGACTCGACTCGTTTTAGTTTTCTGGTTAGTTAAGTCAGGAACATGAAGCACTTGTTCAAACCTAAATTTACCCTTGTAACCCTGTGTTTGTGTACTTTCTAAAAAAAAAAAAAAGACAGAAGTGGTTGGCTGGTCGTGCGGTGTGCGCGCTGGACTATTGTTTGGCTGCTTGATGCTCCCGAGTTCAAACCCTTCGTCCTGCGAAAGGTTTGGACTAAAAAGTAAATTATCTTTAAATCTGAAGGAGGTCATTGGTGCCTACTGCGTTATACAAACATTTTTGAAGAGCTATATTGTAGGGAGATTTAGGTAAAATTTTGGGGACAGCATTTTTGCATATTTTGGTCAGTAGTTTTAATCTGAATGTTATAAGTTCAAGTTCAATTATAAGAGGAGGATTATAGTTGCAGGGCTATATATCTAATTACAAACTGTACTTGAACTTACTACTACTGTCTGCCTAGTCAAAAACTTGTACACGTTTTTTCTCACTCTTCTCATTCTCAGATCAAATTGAAATTTTTACACAATTAGGCCTATTCATTGTCGATGACAACACATGAACCAATCAAAAATTTGGTCGTAAACAATTAATTTAAGTTTTTTTTTTTATATATATAAAGTTTAAAACATAGGGAAGGTAAACCTTGCCATGCTTAGCGATATGGCAGCGATTAATCGGTGCTCTCCCTTCACTCAACATAAGTTGATTTTTTTTTTTTTAAATATATTTTCTTTATTATTTACAGATGTTTTTTCGCATTCTTTCAAAAAAAAAAATCAAATCAAAACAAAACAATACAAAACAATACAAAATGATGATTATTTGTTATTTTAGGTCTGACTCTTGTTGTGAGAGGGGAAAGATCGAACGAGAGAGAGAGAGAGAGAGAAGAAAGAGAAGAGGATAAGAGAGAAGTGTAGAAAACAAGTAAGATAAAGATAATTGAGAGACGGAAAGAGAGTGAGAACCCTGTTGTTATAGCTACCGAATGGGGTAGTGACAACTGATCTCACAGACACATTCAAGGACCTAATATCCCTAAGAAGTTTCTCGTTGCCTGTCAGAGGGCGGTAACTGCTACAGACCGACCGCATCACCAGAACATTTCTCAGCGGATACTGTTAAATTTAAATGAAATGGAAAAACAAAATATGGGAACCTAGGCTTGGAGATTAAGCGTTTATTGGAAGATATCTAAAATAACAGCATATACCATTGTTATATCAACCAAGGGGATAATGACAACTGACCTCACAGATACCTTCAATGCCCTAAACATTAAGAAAATTCTCGTTGCCTGTCAGAGGGAGGTACTTCTGCAAAGCTCGAACGTGGCAGCGCCAGAGAATGAAGATTTGTTCGTTTTCCACATAATAGTAATAATGAAATTCCTCATAGGAAACTAGTTATATCCGGACACCAATAAATTTTGTTTTTCCTGAAGCACTAACAGTACTGGACATTGGGTTAAGTTAGGTTCAATATGAATGAAACTAATAATAGGTAATATTAATATCAATAATTAACGCTCTTAGTCGAATTCAAATAGTATAAATGGTTGTTAGATAACTGAAGAACAGATATGACTTACCTAAAATTGATTTAATGACATTCCAGTGACGCATTGTAGAACTACCGTATGTTACAAACAATTACTTGAATTCTTTAAGTCCTTTTAGCTAATATAAAACCACAGAGTGTAGCAAAGCTAACTATCAAAACTACAAGTTTGTTTTTCTAATCTAAATCAGCATCCTAGCATCTAAAACGTTCCGGGACGTCTTTTACACGTTTAGAAAGACGCTCGAGATTTTCTTGATTTATTCGCGCTATTGACGTACTATAAAAAAACGGAAAGAAAATATCAAATGACAATTTTCATTTATTTGAAATATAAATCTCCAAGACTGAATCTGAAACGAGTAACTTTTGTAATCATACTTCTGCTTCTAGAAGTGAAAGTTTGTAGGTCGCGTTTCTGTCTTTAAAAAAAAAAAAGAAAAATAAATTGATTTGAATCTTGGCGGCGGTGGCGGTGTCTCGCAAGACAGTGGCACCCACGTTGTCATGGTCCTGGTGTCCTGTTACAGCTGGGAATGTCGTACTTATCAATGTTATTCAAGCCGCAGGACTTACAATAACAAGGATTGGTAACACTTTTTTAACCTATAACTTTTCCCTTTTTGTATGTAATTGAAAATAGATGAAAGAAACAACACACGAAGAAGAATTAAAAATATTCGTTAGAGTTTCACGTTGTGCTAGACAACTATAATTAACACTTAAAATTTTAACTTAATTAGCACGATTTAAGCTAGGGAAAACTGTAATTTTGTATAACCAGAGTCGAATAACAAATTAGTAGTGATGGGAACTAAACTAATTTTTTTTAGTTAAACTAAAACTAAGTTTGAACTAAAAAAAAGTAATTAAACTTTTAGTTAATCACAAATTGAAAAAATTAGTTAAACTAAACTAAGAAACTTTAGTTAAACTTTTACTAACTATTTTGACCTTTTTTAAGGACAAATAGCCAAACATGAAAAATATAAAGCACAACCAATCTCTTTAGCAAAATGTAATAAATATTTATTTGTGCACATGATTTAAAGATTTAAATGTCTTTATGGGATAGATGTAGATCTTAATAGAATCACTAGAATGATACTATTATAGAAAGAAATTAGAAGTCATTGTCCGAGTTCAAATATAAGTTACCTTTAGAAGTAATGATAAAACTGCATGTTGACTCTAACTAACTCTAGATTCTAGAATATTCTGGATCTAATATCTTCCACAAACGAAATGATCAGAAATTTTGACAGAAATATAACCTGGATCTAGAATTTGAGTAGAATTAGATCTAGCTACTTAACTAGACCTAGATTGCCTAGATCAAATAATTAATATTTTAATCTAAAAATAATCAAAGAAATACTAGTTACTACTACTAGGCCTACTACTAGATCTAAAATCTAGATAGAGTCTAGTAGATATCTTAGTAACTAGATCTAGATCTAGAGATTTTAGATTATTATAATTATGATTATAACTAGATATGGGTATTTAGATCTATATACTCTAGTAGATAATAGTAGATCTAGATCTAATAGATCTAGATAGTAGATATAAGTAAGTATAATTATAATAGAAGTAGATGTAGATCTAGTCTAGATTTAGTATTAGATCTAGTATAGTAACGACTATTATTAGTATTATAGATCTATCATCTATGCATCTTAGGTCTTAGTATAATAAGTAATCTAAATATATCTAGATCTAATCTAGACTCTAATTCTAGAATAGTAGAATCTCTAAACTAATAGATCTAGTCTAATAAAGTAAAGTCTACTAAAGTAATATAGATTTCAATTAATAGATTTATATTATTGACTTATAATTTTAAATTTACATCTAGATCTAAGACTAAGTCGACTAAGACTTACTTAAAACTAAGAGACTAAAATAATTAAATATAGACTATTATGACTATAGATCTAATAGTAGTAATAGACTAATAATAATAGATTAGACGCCACTAGACTGTAACTCTAGACATCTAGTAAAAAGTTTTAAAATAAAAAGAGTCGACATTTCCATAATACAGGAACACACTGGTGTTTAATAAAAAGCAGCAAAATGTAGATCTATAGAAGCAAGGAATTAATTAGGATTTATCAAGCAGCGAAACTTGCTAGAAATATAATGAACACGTTTATTTTTTCTCGCCTTTCAAATAGTCTACCTCGAATTGGCGGGAATAGCGACCGGGTAATGGTCAAAAGGCTTTCTACTGACCTGTGCACCCTCTAGTTTATTCTCCTCTCTATTATCCATTATATATATTCTCCAAATTTTACATAGATCTAAATATTTATTGGTATGTATGTTAAAAAAGTTTGTAAAATTTGTAATTAAACTTTTTAGTTTGTAACTAAAAAAAAATAATTAAACTAGGATTTTAACTAAACTTTTTTTTTTTAATTAAACTTTGGCCTTAACTAATTTTTTTTAGTTAAACTAAAAGTTAGCAACTTTTTAGTTAACTTTTGCCCATCACTACAAATTAGTCAGTTAAGTTTTTGCTTTGCAATTTTCCTATTTTTTTTACGAAGCAGATTGATACAGCAGAGATCAATTTTCTTTTAGACATGCCATGAAAGAAATAAAATAAGACTAAAAGTAACTTCATCTGGACTTAGATTTAGAAATTAATCAAATCAACTTAACTTAAATAAAACTAATTTGTTGAGAAAAATTGGCAGTTGCTACACTCTCATTTCAGTAGAAAAACAGAATGAGTGAAAGATGGTTTTTAAATTTCATTAAAGAGACAGCGATTTTATATTTACTTGAACATGTCAACAAGCAAAGTAAAAACAAAATACTAAAAAAAAGCTTATATTAAGTGTAGGTGTATCAATTAGTTTGGATCAGTCATGTAATTAACTTTCTTATAGATCTAGACCAGTGACGGACAAACTTTTCTAGGAGCGGGCCGAGGAGTTACAAAAAGATTTCTGGCCGGCCAGAATATAGGTAATATTTTTTTTTAAATACAGAAACTAATTTTTAGATTAATGAAGTTGGTTTCAAATTACGATGTAGTTATTCTTAAGAGTGTTATACAAAGTTCATGCTTCAATCTATTTATTGACAGTCTTCTGAAAGTCTCATCATTGAAATGATCCACTTTCATCAGCTGCTATCGTATGTATGAAGATGTGAAGAATGCACACATACTGTTAGCATGCCATAATAAACTTTTACATTTGGAACATTTCAAAAGAATTGTTAATTTGTTGATTTCAGTTCAATTAATTCAAGATGCAGTCACATTAAAAGGCATTCGAAATATATATATATATATATATATATATATATATATATATATATATATATATATATATATATATATATATATATGATTTTTTTTCAAAATCACAGAAATCTTTTAAATCCAAATACCATGCTAGCAAAGATTATCTTTCTAACCGATACGAAAACAACCCTCCAAAGCTTGGAAAACTCTTGATTCCTCCTAAATAAAACGACCAAGGACAGCAGTTATGAAGCTCAACAACAGCAAAAAAATTCAATGGATACCAGCAAAAATAGAAACTAGCAGGAAATGAAAAGGCTGACACACTCGCCAATGTGGGAGAACAAAACTCATTATTATACATTGCGTTCTATCCAGAAAACAATGAAGAAACTAATAGTGAATAAAATAAATGAGAAATTGACAAGTTCTCATCAGAATCACAAAACAGATGATGCCTATTATTAGCTTTCCCGACAAGATCAAGGCCTAATCTTTCGACTCAGGACCGGAAACAACAGAATGCGACAACATATGTACCGGAAGCTCAAAATTGGAGCCAGTGAAATCTGCCCATGTGGAGTCTCACCAAAGAATGCTGACAATGTCCTTGAAAACTGCTCTCCTTACCATGAGGGCCGTATAATACACTGGCCCCAAAACACCCCAATAGAAAGAAAACTATATGGAAAGCTCTCTGATTTGGAAACTACTGCGCAGTTCATCTCGTATATTAGTCTAGTCATCTGAACGCTCCAACATGAAAATGAGAACGAGGAAGAAGAAGAATGATTTCAAGTAAAGACGTTTGTCACATCAGACAGTGAATTTAACCTCAACTAGCTGATTGGCATGTAGAACAAGTTTGTTGTTGGAAACCCTTAAGGTAATTCCAGATATCGTCAAAACATTTTTTTTCCATTGTTCATGTGAAAGAGATGATCGGAAAACAAAAGTGCAAATTTAAAGAGCCACGCCAAATCTTTAAATATTTCACAATTTGTAGACGTACTTTTCTGACGGAAGAAATACAAGTACATGATTTCATTTTTCTGTTCCAAAACTAAAAAAAAGAAAAAGAAAAACACTGACCATCTGAAAAAAAAAAACAGAATAAAAACACGCACAAGATAAACACTGGCCATCTAGCAAAGAAAAATACGCACAAAAGATAAACACTGGCCATCTGGCAAAGAAAAATACGCAGAAAAGATAAACACTGGCCATCTGGCAAAAGAAACACACACACACACACGATAAACACTGGCCATCTGGCAAAGATAAACACGCACAAAAGATAAACACTTGCCATCTGGAAAAAAAAAACACGCACAAAAGATAAACTCTGGCCATCTTGCATAAGAAACACACATATACAAGATAAACACTGGCCATCTGGCAACCCCCTCCCGCACAAACACACACAGACAATAAAAACACTGGCTATCTGGCCAAAAAAATGTACTGCAAGGAAAAACAATTTTAAAAATACTTTGAAAAAACAAACAAACAATATCTCATTTGTACAAGTTACATGGAGGCGCGGTGGCTGAGCGGTAAAGCGCTTGGCTTACGAACCGGAGTCCTGGTTTCGAATCCTGGTCCAGATCTAATGGGTACCTGACATTAATTGGGGAAAAGTAGGCTATAGGTGGTTGGTCTTTGTGCTGGCCACATGGCACCTTCGTTAACCTTAGGCCACAAAAACAGATGACCAAAACTGATAGGTCTGAAAGGGGAGCTTTACATGTTATATAGTGATATAAGTTTTTTTGTTCTCAATAACTAATAAATGTTAGATTTTTTTTAAAAGGAACATTTTGTACCCCGCCTCCGACCCCCGAGAGAAAAAAATCCAGATTTAGCGAATGTATAAATCTATTACACATTTATACTATTCTAATGATAGGCCTTTAGACCTAGACTTAGAAGACTGTGCGCATAATGACCCTGAACATTAATTTAATAAACTTTATTATTTATTTATTAAATAATGTCTAAATGCGGAAATACACAAAGACCTCCGTTCAAGATAAATATTTTCTCGATCTGTTGCCAAATTTAAATGTATTTCTTTTTGAAAAATTATAACGGTCAAACTAGAATTCTCCCAGCGAGGCCAACAAGCTAGTAATTCTTTTTCCAAAGATATTTGGCTATTCAGTAAAGAGTTAAATAACTAAAAAATGGGATATTTTGCACTCAGTCTTATCTTATCTTATATATATAGGAAGATGATTACGTCCTACGCCGCCCTAAGCGTCATGCATTTAGTCATGCATAATAACCAATGACCTAAATTCTGCCAAGTCACTGGTTTTCCTGGCTAGCTCAGGCAACCCATACCCATGCTCTAATAGCACTAGGGTCTTGTGAAGAAGTCATCAGCTGGACTGCTAGAATTCAATTGTGACAATATACATATGTATTATACAAATTATCAATACACAATAGCAATAATATATCTCTAACTAGATACATCAATACTATATCTTGTCACATTCTCAGTTGACATTACCTGATTTAATGTTCACGTCATGTTAAGAGGTTAAAAGACACGTGGAATTCCTGATGTAGAAAACAGGAAGTAGAATGAATAAAGTTGACTTTGAGTTCAGTCAGTCAAGTGTTATCCTCTGAACGAGGCAGTCATGTCTTTAGTAGTAGCTTTTTAGTCGAGTTGTGACTCGAAGTAAATTTTGGGCAGTTGATGCCAGTGGTCATTTTGAGACATGTATTTTATATTGTTCTGGATTATTCTGTGCAGTGTTACCCGCTGAGATGCGGACGTGATTTGTAATATAGGCCTACTCTGTAGAGTTTAACGTATTGGATATTTTTGATACCGCTGTTATGCGGATAGGATTGTTTATTTCTTGACTTGTAGCACTAACAAGAAATGCAGTATTATTGTTATTGTTGTCAAATAAATTTTGTATTTGTCTTCTGAAACGGGCTTAAGTCAGTTTGTAGTATTAATGTTTGTCACGTGTCAAGAGTACTCCAGGAAGCACGAATCCAGCATTCCACGACATTCGCATTCTTCATAACACCATTTAACCTTTTTACAATCTCTAATTTGATTCAGCATTCTAGATTAGAATACTGTCTTTACATTTTCAAGTCTGTATAATATAATCAGAGAATCTTCTATACTTTTGTTACATGGGCGTAACCAGGATTTTTTTTCGGGTGGTAGGATTAGGGGTGTGGATAAAAATTGTACTTTAACTATTAATCATACATTCTTTATTGGGAGCGAACAAAATCATTCTTACAAAAGATTATCAGCTTCATAAGGGAGAAATAGGTTAAAATGAGCCTTCAGACATTGCCAGTGTGACAGATCTTTATTGAGACAGCTTGCCGCCCAGTTCGTCGAACGGCGCGGGAGGATCTAAGTCTAATTTATAATAATAAAATAAAAATATTAATAACAATAATAATAATAAAATAAAAATCGCCCTGATCTGCTGCTCATCGATACAAAAAGAAAAAGCCGCTTCCATTATTGACGTTGCCGTACCACTGTCTCATAATTTAAGAAAAATTGAGTTGGAAAAACAACGAAAATATGGGAACCCAGGCTTGGAGATTTAGCGTTTATGGAAGTTATCTAAAACAACAATATACCCCATTGTTATATCTGTTGATTATTATAAACGAATAATAAGAAGACTCAGGATATAACTTATAAGACATGAAATCAGCTGTTTAATCTAACGCCATATTGGTTGACAACAACAGTTACAAGGGATGTTACTAACAAACACCGATTGGTGCAACCTATATAAAACACACATCAACAATATCAACCGAGGTGTTAATAAACAACTGACCTCACAGATGCCTTCAAAGCCCTTGACATTCCTAGAAACATTCTCGTTGCCTGTCAGAGGGCGGTACTGCTGTAGACCTGCCACATCACGAGAAAATTCCTCAGAGGAAACTGATAAAAAGAGTACGATGAAATTTGTTTCCCTAAAACGAAACTCGACCCAGGCAGCGCCAGAGAATGAATACTCGTTCGTTTCTAACATAATAATAATAACAATAACAATAATAATAATAGTAATAGTAATAACCTTTATACCTGTGAATAAATGTGTCTTACGAATACTAGATGCTATAAAAGTGTAGAGTCAAAGAAAGGATCGTTGCCATCAGATTGCGTCAAAAGCAAATATCTGTGGATGCAAACATAAAGATGTTAATGAAAAACATTTAGAGGACGTCGTAAATGGATGCCTCCAATAAAGAAGGGTAATGGCCTCTGTGTAATTTTCTTGCTTTCTTTTTAGTGTAATCAACAAAACCTTAATCAGGAGTCAGATTTCTGAAGGGAAAATGCCAGAGATAGTTTCAAGTAGATTATTGAAGTTGACATTTGAAATATGTATTATAATCAATACTTTTCTATGTTTGGTACCAGCATAAGATAAACATTTGAGTCCTTCGTGAAACAGAGGCGGCCTTGGGATGTAGTGAGTTGGGCAACCGCCCACACCCAGCGCCTTAAGGGGGGCCCGCGATAAAGAAAAACCTTTGTTACCGCCAGTTCCACCTTCCCATTCGGTCTATAAGGCAGATCATGTAAAGGTCATATGTTTCTAAGGCCCAAGGTTAACGAAGGTGTCCTGTGGTCAGCACAACGGCTAACCGCCTTTACTTTTCCCCAGCTAATGTCAGGTACCCACTAGAGATGATGGGACTCGGGGGAGCCATAAAGATCCCGAAATTACCCCCCCCCCAGTTTTCCCCAGGTTTCGAAGTGCTTTACCCGTCACCCACCGCGCCTCTCTACTACAAGTATTCGTGGCCGTGATATGACACTCGCTAAGGGCCCCACGCACTGCTAAGGCTGCCTCTGCTTCTTTAAGTAAAAAATCTTAAGTTACAATTTCGAAACATTAGCAAGCATATCTATCTATCTATCTATCTATCTATCTATCTATCTATCTATCTATCTATCTATCTATCTATCTATCTATCTATCTATCTATCTATCTATCTATCTATCTATCTATCTATCTATCTATCTATCTATCTATCTATCTATCTATCTATCTATCTATCTATCTATCTATCTATCTATCTATCTATCTATCTATCTATCTATCTATCTATCTATCTATCTATCTATCTATCTATCTATCTATCTATCTATCTATCTATCTATCTATCTATCTATCTATCTATCTATCTATCTATCTATCTATCTATCTATCTATCTATCTATCTATCTATCTATCTATCTATCTATCTATCTATCTATCTATCTATCTATCTATCTATCTATCTATCTATCTATATATGTATAGGCACAGTAGGTTCAACTGAGTATCACTGTAGAGATCAATAGCTCTTCGTGGTAAATGCTGAAAATAATATGAAGAAATTTAAAACTAGATTCTGTGTATCACACAGATATAGTTATTTGACAATTTGTTTCTTATTCCTGTGTGTAGCTGTTTGGTTTAGTAATCAACTTCTCCGAGTATTTTAACTGAACCATTAAAGCTTATTATTAAATGTGCACTGCATCTAGGCGATACTATTGATATAAAGAATTTTTAGGGGGAAAAAAGTTTATAAGGAAGTTTCAGAAGTTTGTATTATGCTACATACAAACTCGTATACTGCTCATGTAGGGCTAGTCGCTGCTACATACAAACTCGTATACTGCTCATGTAGGGCTAGTCACACTAACACATTACGTGCGCTTTTGCCGGCCTGCCATATGCCTTTCACATTGTATCTAAACCACACAGTGGCGTTCCGTACAAAGACACTCCCCTCACAAAACATATAGAACCCGAACAGATGATATTTAATGCTTAACACTACTCTTTAACTCCGCTGGCGGATCCAGAGTGGGGATGGGGGACAATCGCATCCCGAAAATCATTCTGTACGGGCAACTTGCCTCTGGCTCCAGAAAAACCTGTCGCCCCCAACCCGTTATGTTGATGTGATAAAATGGGATCTAAAATCAGTGAACATTGATACTGACCATTGGGAAGAGATAGCCACTAGTTGGAGAGAGACGGTGACCAAGAAAGCTATGGACAGCGAGAAAACAAGGGCCTCGACTCTTGAAGAAAAGCGCCGTACCACACGGAAAATGGACAGCTTCTCTACCACCAAAGCGAAATCTACCTTGACATGCAATATATGTGGACGGGAGTGTCTCTCCAAAATAGGGCTTCACAGCCATATGAAAAGTTATTCGAGATGAACCATAGTCGTTTCACGACTGAAGGAGGCCGACGATGGATGATATATAGGCCTATATATATATATATGTATATATATTAAATGCTTGCATAGTTGATTTTAAAAATTAAATTTTTCACTTTCAGAAAAAAAAGTAGCCGTTGCACCAGAACTTTGAAAGGTCTAAAATATAGATCTAATGATGTCGTATTTTCAATATCTTTTCTAGTTTAGGAGATCTAAACGGAGCGGACGGACGGACAGACATTCCACACAAAACTAATAGCGTCTTTTCCCCTTTCGGGAGCCGCTAAAAATTGTGGCCTTACAAGTCAGATATAAGTCTATGGTCAGATCTATATTAGAAAAATAAAATGCGAATGTTACTTTGGTATATATCTATATCTGACCTATGTAAAATATAAATGGTTTCTAATAGTAAACACATATCACGTGCCTTCAAACATATCTAGATTTCTACCTAGACCTAGATCTAGACTCCTAGCTAGAGCCTATTAGGGCCCTAGGTCGTGCCTGGTTCCTTGTTTTTGGACAGAGCTATGGTATAGACCGGAGGTTTGAAAAGATTTGCTGAATTCATGAAGTCTAAAATAGTCTAAATCGAGGTAATATATAATTATTATAATCTAGATCTTAGCCTGTCTTAGCCTAGCTAGGTCTAGGTCACTCTACTCTAGGTCTAGCCTAGAGTCTAGGTTCTATTAATATTAATTTAATCTAGCTAGGCTGCTAGCCCAGATCTAGAAAAAATAACTGAGTCTGAGTTAAAGTGAGTAGATCTATAATAATCTATCTAGATTATTCTAGATATATAGATTTTAATTTTAAAAAAATCTAGATTCTAGATCCAGAGATTAATAAATTAATTTAGAATTAAGAATGATGATATTATAAATATTATTAATGATTAATGATATGAATGATAAGAGAAGACATCATAATGATAATGATATAATCATTACATCATTATCATAATGTCATAAGAATCTACTATTCTAGGCTAAGCCGCCTAAGCCTAAAAATTGTAAAAACGTCTAGCCTAAATTAAAGACGTAGATCTAGATCTATAAGTATAGTCAGTATAGAAGAGATACATCCACTACATCATTCATCATCTACTTCTACCATCTAGAAGTATTACTGAGAATGAATCGTATGGACATTGACTTTATTTTTATGGGCATTTACCGATTGACGTAGCTCTAGTAAGTAGTAAATACTAGTAATAACTATAGTATACTGTATCATGGGCTATATATGATATTGTCTAAAGTAAACAATAATTATACATGACATGGTCCTAGAAATCATACTGTCACGTATCAATTTGAAATAGTCACATATTAATTTAAAATAAACCCAAGTCTAGGTTAAGGTCAACCTCGCAATTTCCTATGATGTTAGCAGACACCTGCCTATCATGCGAATGACATGCTTGACACTTGATAGAAAATTATTTGATTGGTTGAAGGAGATGATTTCATTGGCTGAAGTTAAAGCCAAGTGTCTAAGTGGAGGTCAAGTAGGGGTCAAAATAAGCACGCTGGAGCGAGAATAAAGAAAAAAGGGCGGTCTGGAGAAAAATCTGGTTGAGATAAAAAGTATATACTATATTAGTTTTGAGTCAGAATTGGTAGAGATCAGTCTTGTATTTGTATTAAATCTAGTAGTAAATCTGAACATTTTATTTTGATACAGTTTACTATTGTAAATACTGTACGTTGCAGTGATTCCTAGTTTTTTAATTAAAGTTCTGTATTTGTTTTAAAAGGATCTTCACTTATTCAATCTCTAAGATAGTATTTACATCTATAGATATACATCATACAGAATCCTCGGCATCACAGTTACAAGATATCAGTACCACTGACAATTTGGCAAAGATCAACAACGAGTTTAACTAACAAGAGAGAAACTTACAAACTGTGACAGTCAAGCTCTTTAACTGTGATATCTTTAACCATGATACATACCGTGCAGATTTAGATCAGTGGTCTTCAACAGGGGCGCTAGTAGTAGTTTCCCCCATGGGGCGATTTCGTGAAATTGGGGTGGAGCTGGGAGACACATGATGGTAGGGGGGTGCTGGCCCAATAATGGCGGTGGGGGGGGGGGGGGGCGCTGGTCATAAAAGGTAGACGTAGAGATGAAACAGAAACTAGAGGTGCACTGAAACAAAACAAATTTAAAAAGTTCTTCAAAATTAACACTGACTATCTAAATATAGATAAATTATTGTTAGCTTGCGTCTTATTTAAGAAACAACATTAGAAATTAAGTTTGGGAATCCCCTTTTTCTATGTTAAAATTCTTACTTCGTTACTGTAATTGGATGGAATCTATTTTCTTTAGTTCTTGCACACATAAATGTTTATGGTTTGTTAAAAAAACAAGATAGTAGGCCTATGCTTTTTAGATTTCAGATTATCTATATAATATATTGAATTGCCACCAGATAAAAAAGTATTCCAATGTTCTTCGTTAAATGACAACATTTTCAAAAGAGTTTAAGAAACCATGCAAGTTGACTTCACGAACGTATAGCAATATCCAAAAAGTAATTTAAGAATATTCATGAAAATTATAAAACATTCTACCATTCTAATAATATTTTTAAAAAAGGTAAAGCAGAATATGTTTTAGTGGCCTCTAAGAAAATTGCATACATTTTTTTTTGCCAAAAATAGCATCAATCCCCCCCCCTCCTAAACTTTCGAGTGGGGGGGCGGTCCAATTTATTTGTACAAATCATAGCTTGTTAACAGGATCAATTAAATATCTATATAATTAAAACTTGTTATTGATATTTTAACCGATCTTTATATAATGTCGCTACCCTGTTAGCCACTTGGAAAGGGGGGGGGGGACAAGTACATCTACTGCCCTTTCCACCTAAACCCTTTGAGTAGAAGGGGGGGGGGGGCGGTCCTACTTTTATTTAGAAATCATAGTTTTTTAACAACATTAGTTGAATTACTGTATAATTTTTATATTATATCGCTACACTTCTAGTATCTTAGCCGAATCAGTGAGGTGGGGGGTGCAGTTGCTTCTAATGCCATCCCAACTCTAGCCCTCTGAGTGGGGGGGGGAGGTCCTATTTTTATGGAGAAATCATAGTTTGTTACCAAAATTAGTTGAATATCTATATAATGTAAGGTACATATTGATGTTTCAACCAATCTGTATGTTATGCTGCACAAAGACTCTGATCTCAGATTTTATCATTAGTAAATATAAAATGAAAAAGGGTTGTACCAGGTGGAAGGGGCGATACATGCAATCGCTTTCTGCCCTTCGGACAAACCAATACTTTTTTCTTTTTGTATTTTGTTAAGAAATTACAAAATTAAAAAAAAAATGTCACAAATATAATTTATATATGCTTATATCGATTAGCCCCACCCCCAATTCTCTAATGCCAAATGCAATCATTAGCTGAAATTATAAAATGGAGCGAGGATTAACTTTTTAACTCTACCACCCTCTCCTCTTTCCAGATGAAAACATGACGTTTTAAAACAGAATTGTCAAGTATGGCAACAGAGTTTATGTAATTCCACACAAATTCATCTTAGTTAATTTAAGAAAGACTTTGTTTTGGAAAGTTTAGAATTCAAATGAAATTTTTCATTATAAGAGTAACAATTGAGATGAGTTCTGCACCCAAATATTATTTTCCTAGTCACCTTTTTCCAACCTTTACTTATACTGATCACTTTCTATTGTATAAAAAGTTTGAGACTATAACTCACAATAAAAAATGCAAAAAAAAATTAGGGTAGAATGTAATTGGCCCACTTAATTTTTTCTCCCACTTCCCAAATTTTGTGTTTAGAGCTTTGAATTATAGTTCTGTAACAAAACAAAGTTACACTAATTATTTTTCGAATCATTTTTTTGGTGGCTATCTTCAAAAAAGCCTTAATCTAAATATGTGGGGTATTGTATCTTTTCAAGGAACAAATCGGTCGTATTTGCAATGTACTCAGGGCCTATAAATTCATATTAGAATATTTTTTAAGTAAAACATTTTCAAAAGGTCCTATTTGATTAGGATAAATAATGAGCTGTAGATGTCAGGAGAAGAATGCTGTGAAGAATGCAAGAAAATGCTTTTGGGGTCGGGGCCCCGGACCCCACTGGGGGAGCTTTTTTATTCGACATAGTTTGAGAAACACTACTTTTTTTTTCATTTAATATATATATATGTAAAAAAAAACAATGTTATGTTGAGCCCTTTCTCTTGATAGCTAGGCAATCTGGGGGAGCACTGTAAGCTGCCTTTGAAGGATCTTAAAAATAACATGGAAATAAAAAGTGTGTAATACTGAGATCCTTTTTGAGAGGTAATTAAGGGGGCCAATCACTTACTAATTCTGCAGTGTTTCACATGACTATGCAAACCTTGTTGCTACCTGCATATTTTTCTGCATTTCGTACAGACAATGCTGTCATCTGCCAGCTGTCTATTTAAGTTTTCTTTTCATCTTCTGTGCCTGTCTTCAGTAAGGGCTTTTCTTTGGGCCTCCCATTTTTGTACCTCAGCATTTGTAAGAGCTCTCCGACTGTCTCTTTCAGAGGCCATCTGCTGCCAGCTACTTTCTTCTATGCCAGTGAGGGCAAAATGGCACCTGAATTGATCTTCATATACACATGTAACAAAAATTATATTTGGTCCAAATATAAAAATCATTTAAGCTTTCTTATTTTTATGTTTTTACAAAGTTCTGTGAAGAAAACACCTTGCCTTGTTAATGAATGTTAATGATTACTATTAGTAAACAGTTTTCATTCATGCTGTCTATATAGCTTTAACGATCTAAAGTATTTAAGCCATCCGAATATTCAGATTTCAACTCTTTGTCAGCTTGATGTGTTACTGTCACATGGTCTATGTATCATGCATAGATAACAGTATGCATTCCATTGAGTGGTGACTTAATAGACGTCACTGCAGTTTTACTGTGTGGCAGTGTGATAGCTTTGAAGATATTCTCTGACCTAATTATATTAATTGATTTGGCTAATGTTTTTAAGGAAAGCTGTTAATTGTTTCAATGAATTAAAGATACAATATCCAGAGACCCCTGGATTCTCTTTAGTTAAATCAGATAAAAGACAATTCAATAATACACAAAGGGAATAACAAATTTAGACATGAAACATGGTTAGATATAAATACAGGCAATTTAAAAGTTATTTGTAGAACTTAAAAAACCTTAAAGCTTATGGTATTAGATGTCAAGACTATTGCAGTTTTGTTTTTTTACAATAATGAAGAGCAAATCTCTGAAGCTCTACAGTAAAAAGTAAACAATATCTTGTCAGAAACTTCTTAGCAGAAGATTTCCACCATGATTATTTTATTGACATTGAATTATAATTATCAAGAATTAGTTCAAACATGAGACAGAATTGTTGAGACATAATTACAAGGAACTTTACTTCACTTCTTAAATAAAACTAATTTCATATTTTCCTTTGATCTGTAAATGCCTAGCTTCTATATAATATTATCTTTGCTGACATTACCGATTACCAACGTTACCAATGACTTCATATTATTTATCAGTCCAAGTCAGACACACAGAAATAACAACATGGTATTGCATACTTATTTCATAGCATAGCTTATTTTACACCTCACTCTGTCTGGTACAAATTTTGAACACGTTATTTCTCCCACATCCATTCTCAGATCAAATTGAAACTTAAAACAACTATTAATTGTACCTAACAAAAACATAAATCAATTTAAAAATGAACTAATTAACAAATTAATTATTGTAATTATTTTGTTTGATATGGAAGAAAGGAAATAACCTCTACATTATTCATATATAGTTGTAAATGGATTTTTTCTCTTAAATTAGCTTTGTTTTTAACATATGTTTTTTATTTTGCTTGTTATTTTTAACAATGTCATTTAAATAATAAATTCTATTATTCTATCAAATAATTGTAAGAGTAAATCTAATGATTTTTATAGACTATTTTTTTTCAAGCTTAAAAAACAACAAAACTGTATTCTCTAAAAAAAAAAAAAATATCTTCAAAAAGAAAAAAAAATATCTTCATCTAGAGCTTTACTGAACAAAACACATCATGTAATGATGTCAAGTGTGTTATCTGTCCTTTTTTTTAAAAAACAAAATATTATCTTGTCATGTACTCATTGGCCCAAATCATGTCATTTTAAATTCTGTTATAGTGAATCTCTGTTACAGTTGATGTCTGTTATCTGTGTTTGCTATACCGGTCTGTACAGTGCATGAACACACACAGTGGTATCTGCATAGCATTTAAAATATTTGATAGAATTTCTAGGTGCTCTTTTTTCTTAAAATGTTGATGAATTTTTCAATGTGATTTTAAATGTTGATGAATCTTCAATGTGATTTTAAATGTTGATGAATCTTGAATGTGACTTTAAATGTTGGGGATTCTTTAATGTGCATAAAAATTTAGATGATTATTATATTCACATTCTTTAGTGTGCCTGTTGAAAAAGGAGTTACATCTTCAGGCTTACATTTTATTATATTTTGATGCATTTTTTAAGTGTCAGACATTTCCTTTGGAAGAAAGATTATTAATGATTTTGTCTAGTCATCAATATCATTTGCAGGATTAAGCTTAGGTCAATTTTTCAATTTTGGTGTCTCAGCTATGAGCTCTAAGTATATGTGATTTTCATAGTCAAAAACTGTTTTTGGCCTCCTTCAGTCGTAATGACTATGGTTCATCTCATTTCACTTTTCCATATGGCTGTGGAGCCCTATTTTGGAGAGACAATCCCCTCCACATATATTGTAGGTTAAGGTGGCATTCGCTTTGGTAGTAGTGTAGCCGGCCGTTTAGAACTTATAATTTATTTACTCTCATAATTATTTATTTGTAATAGTTTTTTTTTAATGTTGTTTTTTTGTTGCAGAAAACTATATCTTCATCCCTAAATGAAGTAATGAATTCTGTACATTTGTGGCTAAACAAAGGTAACAGGCTAGATCTATGTCATGGTGTGCCTCATGCTGCACTGTTCTCAAAGACTTTGTTAAACAAGCCAAGCTACTTCCCTTTAGCTCTACTTGACACAGTCTCAATGTTAACAAATTGCAAGAGTCAGACATGAAAGTTTTTGAGGTTTATGGTCAAGTCATTGTTAATGTGCAAGTATAGGCTGTAACTGCAATGTTTGGTCTGCTGAGCATTGAAACATGCAAAACCCAAGCTATGATGCAGATTTAAACCCAGGGATAGACCATTCAGAAGAAAAACTTAACACTACTAAGAAAAAAAATAAGATAAGCCAATTTAATGATGCCTCTCTAAAGTCAAGGGATAAGCTTAAGAAATCTTTAGATGCCAAAGCTGCAAAGGACAGTAATGATGATAACACTTCCTTCACAATGTCAGACTCTGAAACTGCTTTAGATGGTCAGTTAAAAAATGATAGAAAAAATGTCAGTAAACTGCGACAAGAATTATACTTGAAGAATGAAAGTAAAGATAATGCTTCTTTACCAGATGTTTATCTGGAAAAATCCCCAGATAACACTGACAAAATTATGGATTATGGATTTAAGAAGCGGACAAATGGAGAAACTAGAGAATTAACAAGCCCCATCAGTTTTGTCAATAGTGAATACTTGTCAAATGGACCATCTATCGAATACAGAACTGGGCGTCAGTCAGTTCCTATTTTCAGTCATAAAAGTTATGTTTCATCAGAGGTAGATTACAGTCAACAACAATCTGGTTCATTTCCATATAATTCAGGGAAGAAATCGTCTAAGGCAGCTAACTCTAATCATGTTCTGAAAAGGGTTGTTGGAAAAGAAGCCATTGACTTATTTTACCAACAAAAGCTGCAACGTCCAAGCTCAGCAGCACAGTTCCTGAAAGACTCCACGAATGTAAATAGTAAAAGTCCCATGACCGTTCAGCTTGGTACGGGAAAATATGGCAGTGATAACATGCTTCATATGTGCCAGAACTCCTTGTATAGAAATGAAAAAGATTCTTCTGGGACCATTAGCAAAGTTGTATCTATTAACCCTACTAGAAACAATGCAATATGCCAGGAAGATACTGACTCCATTACTTCAGTCAAACATCTTGAAGCTATTAGTTCTGTTTTATTAGACACTGGTAGTAGCCAAGGCTTGGAAGATAGCTTGTTGCAAAGTCAGTCAGAGGAAAACTCAGAGAAGACACCGCTGCTTGACAAATCTAAAACAGATTCAAGAACTCATGTCTACGCCAAGCGATGGTATCTCTTGTTACTCTTCTCAATAACAGCCATGCTATGGAGTGCAGTGTGGTCAACCTGGGGTCCTATTGCCCAGTCGGCTAAAGACGTGTTTGGATGGGATGATGGTGTGATTGCCATGATGACTTGGCTAGGAAATATTCCATTTCTGGTTACCATGTTTCCTATAGCCTATTTGATGGATGTAAAAGGTAACCCTACTTTTGTTTTGTAAAAATTTTTTTTTAACACTTTGACTACTTTATCTTAAGTAAAATGTTTATACCTGAACATGAAGCTTTGAATGGTTTTAAGAACAGTAAAGCATTTCTAATGTTCAATATAATTGAACCTGGTTTAAATAAATAAATAGACCTAATTGAAAGCCTTTATTATTAGATGTTCAATATAGATATGTTCATTAAGACACAATTTTGGCTGTAGCTTAAAAAAAAACACAACAACATTTTTACTTAATGTTTCTAAACCTGTTGAATGGCCTTGCCAAGGGATAGGGCTAATTTACTAGTTCAATGAAGAGTTGATCTCTAAGTGAGTAGTGCAGAGTGAACATACATACATTCAATGCTTCAATTAGATTAATTAGTAATATCTTCCCTCTTGCAATATTTCTCCCTCACATATATAAATACATTCTACTTCTTGAAAATGAAACTGAAATACTTGAATCAATGACAATTCAAGGAAATCTAAAACTTGAAATGATGGCAGATAAAACTTAGATCTATATTAACTACCACCCCACATGAATCCCACACAAGTAACTTATATAATACAGACGTTAATTCACCTATCCCTCTGTACTGTACACTGCACCCACATTTATGAAACCATGAACCATTTTCTCTTTGAATGCCCCATGTTGATCCACCTCAGGCATATACTACTACCACTGCAGCCCAACATAACCAACACTGTTTGGCAGTGCTGAACTACTGAAGAAAACAGCACACTATTTTTCCTTGCCTCAGTCTGCAAGAGCTTACAGCTTGCTAGAAGAAGAAGAATTTATATTAATCTATATATTATATATATAATCTATATATTATTGGACAGATTCAACCATCAAGTTCTATAATACAACAGTCCATGGAAAACGAACAACCTTGTTCACTATGAGAAAAAAAAAGGTTTAATATTTTATTCTTATGCTTCTTAAGCATGTGAATTCTCAGGGGCCACAACCACACCTCTCAACCAATCTTGGTTCTGAGCAGCTTTCTTCATCTACTCCCATGACATTCCAATATCCTCAGCTTTGCTGATGACTGACCTCTTCCAGGTTTGCTTAGGTCTTCCCACTTTCCGCTTTCCTTGTTGTTTCCAAGTGCCTGTCTTGCAGTATTGGTAGCTGGTTTTGGCAGGTATTCTTATTCATATGTTTGTTATTTCTTAGGCATGCGCATAGCAATGATCCTGTGTTGTGGGCTTATTTTCCTTGGAGCTGGACTGAGGTGTATCCCCTGTGACAATGCAACAGCAACTTGGTAGGAAGTTTTCTTGTTCATTCACTATACACACTAACTGTATTGTTAATATGACTCCCCTTGTTAACTTGTTGCTGACAAAATTGGCTGAAATACATATGCAGGCTCATATATGGTGGACAACTGTTGAATGGAATAGCAGGAACAGTCCCAATGAGTGGGTCAGCTTTGCTCTCTGGCCTCTGGTTCCCTTCCAATCAGCGAGCTTCTGCGACCGCTATATCAACAATATCAGGGTATCTGGGAGCAAGTGTTTCTTTTGTAATTGGTAAGTAGATTGTATTTTGCTTCTATATTCAGTAAATTTCTAACACAGGACATATAACAGTCTGTGTAATATTATAGGTCTTTGACAATTTGCTTTTGCTCTGTAAAAGTCACACAAAAAAGTTACCTGGTATATAACATTTTCTAAATATTCCTACCTGACACGGTGCTGGCTAGAAGAATGTAAGGATTAGCAAAAAAAAGGTTAAGTAGACTGGCACTGCACTCAGAACAGAAATGGAAAGACACAGATGGCTAGATATTGTTACAATACGCTAGTTTACAATAAGGAATTCAGTGAGAATTTGTTTTGTTTATTTCAGGTTAGGTTTTATATAGCGAAAAAACGTCATGATAAAAACAAAGAGTAGGGTTAGATTATGTATTAAATGTTTATGAATTGACATCAATCTTGCTTGTCTCATTACATTGTTGGCCTTGCCTGTGTTTGACTATTAGTTGTTACAGTTTAGTTATTATCTCTGTTTGAACATAGCCGATTCAAAACACAGGGCAGAGTTATCAACAGTATGGAATAAAAAGTGGACATTAGTGCCCCTACCATCCACTGATTTGTATAAGCACATCAATTTATAATGTTTCAGTGTGGTTTTTAAGTTTTATGATTGAATTACTTTTTTTTTGGAACATTAAATTTTCAACTTGAAATTTCCTTTAAAAATAAATAAAAAATTATGTTTATACACTGCTTTACTTTACAAAAAAAAAGTCCTAGTCAGCTCTCTAGAAGAACATATTTTCCAGTGGGTATAGTAATATACAGATATAAAGTTTTGCTTTTCCCCACACTTAGTACATCATGTATGATTATCCTTCTTTATGTCTCAGGTCCATTGTTTGTTCCTGAGGATGATTCATCAGGCAATGAGTAAGTTGTTTAATGTTAAGAAATAAATTATCTATAAATTTAATTTATGTACGCACAATGTACATTTTTATAAAAGCATGTTTACATAAGGTGAACCATAGCCTTTGGAGCTATTTGAAATAATGGTGAAAGTTTTTGAACCTTTAGTTTTTGGATATCTCAATGTGACAGCAATAAAAAAAAAAAGACTTTTCCCTTTTGTGGTCTGAAAAAAAACAACTTTTAAAATCTAAAACTTGTTATTTTGCAGTGGCTAATACACCAGTCTAATAAATAATATTTTTTTTTTACAAGATTTAAATTTCTAGTACAAGTTCATATAAAAACTTCAAATTCTATGGCATTTTACATCTTGAGGAGTGATCTTCTCCCTTTGTAACTTCTCATGTGACTTAAGTAGTTCATTCTTAATAAACAAGTTGGGCATCCGTAATCACCAGACACTAGCACTTTCACTCTTCTTTCTACTTCTGGTATGTGCACCTTCTCCAGGACCCTTCCTTTATGCTTGCTTGCATTTGGATCTATCTAAAACATCTATTTCCCAACTATTCTTAAGTGCTTCATGTCGCATTTGCTTTCATCAGTAAACCTTAAAAGTGGGCGACCAGTGGCTTTCCATTAGATTACCATACAGAATGTCTTGTAGCACATCATTGGAGATAGATGGAGCCAAGATAACAAAAAATAGTCAACAATTTCCAGTGGTTGGCCATTGTCACAAGAGATGCAGTGATTGTGCTTTGAACTAGTATTTTGGTCTTGCTTTGGCTAAATATTAAGCCAAACTTCTGGCATGCAGAAGTCTGTCTGTCAAGTTCCCTGATTTTTATTTTTTAACTTTGGCAGGAAAAGAATAGGCCAAACATAGTAGGTGCGAGCACACATCCCTGTATGACACCACTACTGATATCAAAAGGTGCTGATTGGGCTCCATAAAATTTCACATAACATTTTATTTCCTAATGAAAACATTCAATGAATTTTAGCATTTTGGGAGGGCATCCCAAACAGACTGCCGTGGTTAGTCAAGCATGTGAATCTACTTTTAATACGCATTTTTTCTTTGCTTACAAGATCCTAGATCTAACTGTATAGACGAAAATATATTTCTTTTACGAGAATGTTAACTTTGCTGTATGGTCTCCCGTTATACAATAAGTCAATATATTAAATTAGTAGGCTAGTGTGATGTCACATAGAAACCCAGTGAATGTCTGACTGTTTTGGATGCGCAGGAAAATTACGTCAGAAAAACATCAATTACTAAGTTATTATTGCAAATTAAAAAAAAAGAATAATATATTCATTATCTGTAAATCAAAACACATATCAAAAATTGTCAAAACTATCGGAGTTTCCCTTTAAGAATTTGAAAAGGCCAAAGGCTTTTGTCAGATCAACAAATAGATGTATAGTCAGTCTCTCTGAATTTATCCTGCTTAGAGAGAATATCATGTCTGTAGTGAATCTACCACTCCTGAATCCACATTGAGACTCTGGATAAACTTTGGAAGCTATCACTTACAGCCTGAATAGTGCCACTCAAGCGAATATTTTGCCAACTTTGCTGAAGAGAGAGATAACTCTGTAATATACATACATTAATGCATGCTTCAAATCCTATACTCTTAAGCGAGCAATTCTTGTATGTATGTATATATATTTATATATATATATATATATATATATATATATATATATATATATATATATATATATATATATAAATTTTATTTCAAAAACGGCTCTAACGATTTTCTTTAAAATTTCAAGGTATGTGCATATTAGTGAGAAAAAAATTCTCAACTCATTGGCCACATCGGGAAAACTCGAGGTCGACCGTTATATCGGTTTGAAAATGCCTCATTATCGAAAAATTAATTTTGGCTAGAATGTTTTATGAATGAAAATTTTCCATGACGTAAACGAGTTTTAAAGGATCAATAGACCTAATTAAACATTTGCGCACCATCTTACTGTAGATTGATTTATTATAGAACTATGAAAGAAAAGTAATGAAATTAAATGTGCCGATATTTGATTAGTTATTGTGTTTTAAGTGCTTAATAAGTTGTTTACACTTTAATTGTGTAGAGCGGTGTAGATACCTTTTACTTTGTTGTTTATTTTGCTGGTGACCTCCATCTGTCTCGTTCTGAGGTTGCATGCAACCATGTGCTCTCTTCTATGTCAGCTAAGTCAAGTTTGCGCCATAAGCTGGTCTTTTAAGGGTTTCGGTGTTACGTCGACCACTTTTTAGCTAACCAAAAAAAGACTGCCTTTGGCATGCGTTCGTCTGAGATTCGTCTCCCATACAGGATACTGCTCTGTCCAGCGTAACTGTCGGACTTAAAGAATTCCCTCTATACAAAGGCCGCGGATACACATTTGAGACCAAAAGAAAATTTGCTGCCGAGGACAGACGCAGACGCTAAAAGAAAATCTTAATCGAGCATCGCGGACAATGGTTATGCTTGCCCTGGATGTGGCAAGATATGTAGGTCACAGATGCAATCCTCATTAATTTTCGGACTCTAAGACAAGCCTTATTATTATTATTATTTTGCTGGTGAATTATTACCATGTGTTCATGCTTCAGTGTCTACCTCTCCTGTACCAAAACAAAGGAAATGGTCATAACACAGCTTCTCTACGCCTTACTTGCTCACACTAAACATGATATCCATCTAGCGGTCAACGAGTTTGCGTACACTGCAGCCTCTTTTGATTTAACTATAAACCTCGGTAAAAAGCTTGGAGTTAGGGCCAGGAGAGATCTGAATGGATGGATGTGTAAAGTAAAAAGCAGGCCATAGCACCACTAGGATGGATGGATGGCAAAAGCCGGTATGAACTTCCTATAGTCCGACAGTCAGGCTGGGCAGGGCACGTATCCCGTATGGGTAACAAGCATATTGTTTGGCGTAACAGAGGTGCCCCACGGAAACGTTTCTTTAGAAAACTAATGCCATGATTTAAGTCTAATAAGAAAAAATGCGCCATTTTATTTTGTCACTAAGTGCATGTTTTACCCTATAACGTAGAGAAGTTACATTGCAAAGACTTTCTTCCAAGCCAATAATACTAGGCCTACAATAGTTTAACGCAAAAGATGGATTGTAAAACTATAAGACGGACGTGAGCTGTAGTTTGTCTAGACTGTAGGAGGACTTAAGACTTTAAATTAAATCGGCATGTACAATTAGGCCTACAATTAGAACTAACAGAACACTAAAACAACTCTTCAGATTAGTAGTCTTTATCCGATCATTCATTTTCGTAATTACAAGAATATTCCCAAAATGACTTCGGGTATATAACCTTCCGAAATTATTTAACAGAGCGAGTTTCGGCCACCTGGTACAAAAATATTCTCAAAATGACTTCGGGTATATATCCTTCCTTAACAAATTATTCATCCGAGCGAGGCTCGGTCACCTGATATTATTATATATATAACAATAACATTTTAAAAAAATATTGTATACAATTTAATAAATTTCATTAACTGTTAAAAGTTTTTCCCTAACCACAATTTTCATTAAACATATGTAGAGGCATCGATTCTTAAATGGATAAAAATAAAGTTGTCTGCTCCTGTCTTACTTAAACTCACTCTCATTTGAATAAATTTTCTATTAATGCATTATGATTTATTTTACAATTATCTACCAATAGTAAAAGCATAACAAGCTAGCTATTCATCAATGTCGCACAAAGCAGTTAGTCCATTATTCAGATCTGTAAACTATATTTTTCCTTTTTTTAAGCTTCTTTTTTTTTTCTTCTTTTAATACTTCATTCATTGCTATAAATGGAATGGACATTTCAACAATGTTGTTGATACTGATATAGGTTAATCTATGTTTAAAATTTAAATAAAAAATAAGTTTTTTTTGTATCCTTGTAAAAACAATTCCCTTGAACTTAAACACATTTAACTTAAAAAGAAAAAAAAGATTTGTTTTCTCATTGGTTTATTTCTGTTTTCAGAACAACAGGAATAATAAGTTCAAATAGTTCAGATTCAGGTTAGTGTTTTAAATGTGATATATGGATGAGTACATTTGGGATCTACTATTTGAGTTTATCATTAAGTCGCACTGAGTTTGGTACATTCCCTTTGGTTAAATGGTTCAACACAGTGTGAATGATTCGATTGAATGTGATGATTTAAATGGAACAAGATGTCAGATAGATTACAGACAACATGAGTGCCACTGGCTATTATTATTATTATTTTTTTATTTTTATTTTAAAAAAATAAATATTAAGTATTACTAATTTCTACTTTTTTTTTTTTTTTTTTTTTTTTTAGTGTTATCTTAGATCTAGTATCACATTACATAAGTATTTTTTTAATTTTTTTATTTTTTTCTTGACGCCAAATAAGATTTTTGAAAAAAGATGGCTAAGATACAGCTCAATTAGTTTTCTTGACATTTATTTTGAAATAAAATATAAAAGCCTTTAAAATGTTTTTTTTTTTACATTTCATCTTTTAAATTTTGTGGTTCCAATTTTCTGACATTTCTTTTTTAAACAAATGTAATGGTAATGTTTTTTTGTTTTTTTTTATTCTTGTATATTTGAATCTGTAATAAGCTCACTACTTCTTTTATAACTTCAACATTCTTTTATCATAAACAGAATTTCTTTACAATTTTATGTAAATTGTACTATTACTAATGATCATTGTAGTTCAAAAGAAAAAAAAACATTATTTGATTTTTACCCCTTATAATAAAGAAACTTAGTTTTACCTTTGTTATATTTTCTCTTAATAATACATCTGTGTCATTAAATATTATTCAGACATTCAAATTCCTAAGAAAAAAACAACTTAATTTTTTTAATGAATAAAATATCTAATATATAAAAAAAAAAGTAAATTTTGAAAAAAATAATGAGACAGACTTAAATTTATCTGTTCATATTTTCTTTGTCCCCAGACATTACAGACCAGAAGTCTCATATATATTATATTTTATATGCTGGTAAGTTGTGCCCTAACTATAGATGATACTCTACGTTAAAATAAGTCTTATTGCGCTTCAGTGTATTTTTATAATTGTTCAGTTAATTGTTAAAAAAAATTATAATTTTCTTTTCGTTTTTAAAAACCGATTTATGAAATAAACAAAAATTTCAAAACTTGAGCAAATAGATTCCATTTCTATAACTCATTTGACACCATAGCCTCCCTTAACAAAAATGACAATATTTTGGCATTACTGGTCCATTACACCAATGGATTCAAGAGTTCCTGTAATAAAAATTGCTCCGGATTGACACCAACAACAGTAAACTCAGGTGTACCTCAAGAAATAATTTTAGGCCCACTTCTGTTTCTAATTAACATAAATGACCTACCTAACTGCATTAGTTTAGGAACAAAAGTTAGACAAGGATTCTGAAATTTAAACAAAGAGAATAGAAAAATTACAGAAATGGGGATCAAACTGGAGAATGTTTTTTTACCCAGAAGAATGACAATTATCAGGAGCAAAAAAAAAATACTAAAGCAATTAAAATATACCTACTGCCTATCTTATTCATGGTAAACCAGTTACACAGACAAAAAAACTTAAGAATACCATGGTGTTATAATAAATGAAAAATATCATGGAATATTGATGACATTATAAAAAAATCAAACAAATAATTAGGGTTTATGAAAGGAATTTTATATAAACAAGCAAGAACATAAACTAAAATGTAATGTAACCTTTTTTGGAGCAATACTAAAATATGCTTCCTCTTTTTTTTTTGGACCCTACATCTCAATAATACTTTAAGAAACTAGAACAGACACAAAATAGAGTCGTGAGATTTATAATAAATAGTTCCATTATAGCATGGAACAGGTTGCCAGAATCAACCAGGAAATCCAATGACTTAGCAGAGTTTAAGTTTTTAATTAACTTACATGACTAGATTAACCAATTGATATGTGTAGTACATAGTTATCTTTTCTTTTGAGGAATGTTTGTGAGTCTTCTAAATGTAATTGTGTGTAATATTTTTTAGAGACTTTTTTTGAAACATGAGTTTTTGAAAATTTAATGAGAAAGAGTTCCTATGCTTTATATACCATTAAATCTCAATTTTATAATGAAAAGCTAATTTAAACACATATACAAAATGTATTAGATATTTCCAAAATTATTGATATGCTTTAGATACCATTAAAATTGACTTTATCATTGTTTACCCTGTCCTACTTTTTATTGAAACTTGATGTATTTGTTAGTGGAATTTTTTTTTTTTTTGAAAACTTTTTTCTGACCAGAACATCAACCATTTTTTGTCTGTTTATAGATACTTATGTTGCCAACATATATATTGCTAAGAATATTTATCATGCTGAATATAAAGTATAAAAAGCAGTGCCAATGAAAATGGTCTTCTTTATGCAAAAGCAACAGATCTTTTACTATTCAAACTAATCAGGGTCCTTATAAAAATATGGCGTCATACATTTTTGGGTAAAATATTTATTGGAAATTTTAAAACTGTAGATATCAGAAAGCTTGTGTCATTGCCCACATATGTGTAATGTTTTTATTGCTGGTTTTTTTTTTTACTAGAATGTGGAGCCGCTGGTCTGATACTTTTTCTTGTGCTTCTGTATTTCCCATCCAAGCCAGAACTGCCTCCAAGTATATCAGCCTCCATACCTAGGGAGAAATATTTAGATGGGCTGAAAATGCTTGTCAGGTACAACATTGCTTTTGGTTTATAATTAATGTTTGAAAATGTGTACGTCATTGGTGTCTCAGCTTCTTTGGAAGTTATGGAAGGCTAAGTTTTGTTTTGTTTGATACACTTTTAACTGTGTGTAATGATTTCCAAGCATCTTTTTGTAAACTTTACTGTCAACTTTTATTTGACTTATGCACTGTTTTTTTCTCTCTGCGCTAAGCAACTTAAAAATCTTCTCATCTGTCCTTTGACTTTTGTAGTAGGGGTGCTGTGACATTTTTTGTAACCAAATCCTTCAACTTTTCACAGCTGTTCTTAGCAGAATATCCAGAGAGAGGCCAGTCCATTCTTTTACATTATCCAGCCAGCTTTTCTTTGGATGACACTTTCTTTGATTTCCCTCTACCGTACCTTGAAGAATAACTTTTGACAGTGAGTCATGTCTTACAATAGGACTGAACCAGCTCAGTTTCCATCTCTTCACAGTATTAAAGAGTTCTTCCTTTTTGCCAGCCAGAGCATTGACTTGTAAAAAAACAAACTCATAATAAAACCAAATGCTAAGCTTCTGTACAAGGTTTGATCCAATGTTGGCTAGCAGGCTGCAACAGATTATCTGTTGAATGGTACTTTCCATTTGCCTCTGTGTTATGTCATCTTTAGTGTTTCATTCAGAGTAAGATCAGTGATCTTGTCATCTCATTTTCGTTGGTTGGTTTTATAAGTTTCAGATGGTAGAGTTTCTACTCAGTGACTCATGATGACATTCCAAAGTGCAGACCACACCACTATGCAGCAATTCTGTTTGGTTTAATTTGAAGTGATGGAGATGTAACTATTAACCCAATAGCTCCGACTGCAGTAATGCATGTCTTTTATGCCTAAATCCTACAGCAGAATAGTGCATGGGGATGCTAGCAACAGTTTTTAAAACTTTCCTACAAGAAGAGCTCATCATGTCTCTTGAGACCAGTCGATGACCTCTGGAATTTCATTAAAAACCATCTTAAAAGCATTATAGAAAATCAAATACCAACTAAATACACATCAAACAAAATAAATAAATGCTGGTTTAATAATAGACTAAAGAAGCTTTGTAAACAGAAGGAAAACCTATATAGAAAATTTAAAGAAACTAATGCAGAAAGAGTTTACAAAAAGTATATAAAAATTAAACACTTAACCCAAAAAGTAAGCAGACAGCTGCAGAGTGAATACATAAACAATGTAATATCTAAAGACAACAACAAAAACCTATGGTCATACAGTAAGTCTAAGAAAATAGAAACAACAGGCGTAGCGCCATTAAAAGATGAACATAACATAATACATAATGATAATGAAACTAAAGCAAACATTTTAAACAAATACTTTGCATCAGCATTCTCAGCCCCAGGAGACAAAGACATATTACTGAATTTGAACCAAGTAGACAACATAGAAGATATAGTAGTACAAGAAAATGGAATTCAAAAACTATTAGCCAACACCAAACCAAATAAAGCTTCTGGACCTGATGGTATTCCAGCTAGATTACTCAAAGAACTAAGTAATGAGCTAGCCCCAGTGTTCAAAATACTCTTTCAGGCTTCACTTAACCAGGGCAGAGTACCAAAGGACTGGAAAGAAGCTAATGTCACCCCCCTATTTAAAAAAGGAGAAAAATCTGACCCAGGAAACTACAGACCAGTATCACTTACCAGCATCACATGTAAAATCCTAGAACACATAATATGTAGCAACATCATAAACCACTTAGACAAACATAATGTCCTCACACCATACCAACATGGCTTTAGGAAATATAGATCATGTGAAACACAACTAATAGGACTAATTGATGATTTTTCAAAAGGCTTAGATAATACTGAACAAATAGATGCTATCTTACTAGATTTTTCTAAGGCTTTTGACAAAGTTCACCACCATAGTTTGCTTAAAAAATTAAAATATTTCGGCATTAATGGTCCACTGCATCAGTGGATTAAAGACTTTCTGATAGGGAGAGAACAAACTGTAATAATAAATGGCTCTAAATCAACATCGATAACAGTAAACTCAGGTGTACCTCAAGGAACAGTCTTGGGTCCACTACTATTTTTAATTTACATAAATGATTTACCAAATTGCATTAGTTCAGGAACAAAAGTCAGATTATTTGCAGACGATTGCATAATATATAGAACAATAAAAACAACACAAGACACAGATATTTTACAAAGAGAATTAGATGAATTACAGAAATGGGAATCAAATTGGAGCATGTCTTTCCACCCAGAAAAATGTCAGTTGTTAAGAGTAACAAAAAAACTAAAACAAATTAATTCCACTTATCTTATTCATGGCAAACCAGTAACACAGACTAAAAATGCAAAATACCTAGGTGTTATAATAAATGAAAAACTGTCATGGAATCCACATATTGATGAAACTACAAAAAAATCAAACATAGCATTAGGATTTATTAAAAGAAATTTCTATAAATCAAATAAGAACATAAAACTAAAATGTTATTTAACCTTGGTTAGGCCAATAATAGAATATGCATCCTCTGTTTGGGACCCCTCAACTCAAGAAAACATTAAGAAACTAGAACAGACACAAAATAGAGCAGTGCGATTCATAACAAACGAATATTCACATTTGACTAGAGTAACACCTTTAGTAAAATCACTAAATTTAGAAAGCCTTCAGGACAGAAGGCTCAAAGTAAAGTAGCAATAATACATAAAACACTGAACCATAATCTTCAAATACAAAAACAAAATTTAATAAAATACTCTGAAAGACACAAAGATAAAGGCACATTCCTCATCCCATATGCTAGGACAAATTTGTACAAACACTCCTTCTTCCCTAGTGCTATTAGAGCATGGAATGGGTTGCCTGAGCTAGCCAGGAAAACCAGTGACTTGGCAGAATTTAAGTCATTGGTTAATATGCATGACTAGATGCATGACGCGTAGGACGTAATCATCTTCTTTTTTGAAGTAACGTCTGTATTATATAAGATAAGATAAGAGAACGAGAGTGTGGTGACTATTTTTTAGCCCCAGTGTATAAGTCCCCGCCTGGAAAAATTAGTAAATTTTGAACCTTTTTTTTAATATATATATATTCTAATAGTATTAAAAGTGTATTTTTTTAAAACTAGAGATAAAATTATATTTCTTTGAAAAGTTTATTTTTTAAGATATGTTTTTTCAGAGTTACTCCTCTTCATTGATGATTTTTCAAACTAGAAATAAGAACTATTGGGTTAAATATAATTAGATCTCCATAAAGGAGATCTTGTTAAGTTTTGAATGAATAGAATTTAACTTGAAATAATTTGATGGAAGCAGATAAAGAGTCTCACATTTACATACATAGTTATACATCTTTCAACTGATCTATTTTTTTATGTAGCAGATCACATTTTGTTTTGCTACATTTATTACAAAAAGAAAATATTCCATAATTTTGTTTGGATTTTATTTAAGTCTTCTAATTCAATGTAGAATATGTTTAAAAGATTTGTTGTAAATTTGTTGATCTTATATCACTCTGGTAATGTTACTTTGTATTGGGTATGAAGCTTTTTTCTCCTTTTTTTTAATGCAAATATTATAAGAAAGGTTTGTTAATAAAATGTAAGAAACTGATTTGGTTAAAATTCTTTTTTTTTTATATCCTCAGAAATAAACAGTTTTGGATAACTGCAATAGCTTTCAGTTTCCCTGCGGGTGTTTATGAAGCTTGGCAGGTTGTGTTGGATGTCAACTTGGATCCTAAAGTTTCACAGGTACACTGTGAAATTTGTAAAACTAAATTTACCACTAGGCTATCACTTGGCCTCCGAATTGAGAAGTCTCAGGTTCGAGTTTCTGTGAAGAATGTGATTTCTGGGCCCACCCAACTCAAATGGGTACCTGACCTGAGTTGGGGAAAGTAAAGGCGATTAGTCAATGTGCTAGCACCACTAGCCAAAGAAATAGATGACCTTTACATCATCTGCCCCATAGATAGTTTATAATGTTACTATTTATGTTAATTTTATTTCTGTTTTTAATGTTCCTTTTTCTGTTTATAATGTTACTATTTCTGTTTATAATGTTACTATTTCTGTTTATAATGTTACTATTTCTAATGTCAGTGTTTACCATGAAACAGACTCAGGAACAGAGTTTGATATTATTCTGAAATAATTTTTAAAATCTGGTCTAGTATTTTGTTACAAAAAGAAGGAGTACCTTCCCTTCACTCTCAGATTAGCCTTATGCACTAGAATCTGACTACAATATAGCTTCTAGTTATTAGTTTTTGTTTAGTATTTCTAGACTGCTGTTGACTGTATTCTGTAAATCGTATATGTAATCAAATCATCATCATCATCTGTCCTTTGACTTTTGTCTTAGGGGTGCTGTGACAGTTCGTGTAAACAAATGTCTCCATTTTTTTTCTGTCAACAGCTGTTCTTAGGATATTAAGAGATGCCGGTCCATTCTTTCTTGTTGCCCTTCTAGCTTATCTTTGGATGTTCCTTTCTTTGTGCTCCCTCCAGTGTAACTTGAAGGATGAGTTGTGGCAGTGTTGTGTCATATCTTACAATATGTCAGAACCAGCTTAGTTTTTGTCACCTCACTGTACTGAAGAGTTCCTCCTTTTTTCCAGCCTGTATTGGATTGAAATAAAATCCTGTTCCAATTATCATAAAAGAAATCTGACAAAAGTTTATGTTTGGAAAAGAAAACTTAAACTATTGTTTTAAGCTATTGATTTTGGAAAGTTAAGTAATTGATGTACATTTCCATTGGTAATCAATTATATTTTATTTCAATTATATACAAGTATATCTACATATTTACTTATTTAGAGCACTGCTGGTTGGATGGATTTCTATGCAACTGTTGGAGGCTGTTGTTCAGGAATGCTAGTCTCTAGGTTAGTTTTTGAAAACTTTTTTCTACTTCCAATATTTACCAGATTACAGTTATTCACAGTATTATTTGTGATCCATTGTAAAGATAGCCTAAATGGATTATTGGAAGTATTAAATTTGGTAATTTGATCTAATTAAAAAACGCCCATTGAATTTTTAAAATCAATATATTGCTCTTACATTTTTTTTGTTTTTAATTGTAATGCTTTTCTAATGGCTACTCTTTTGTAAAAATGTTTTACATGTTTCGGATGTTCCTTTAGAGTTGAAGATAATTTACTTCCTAGTCCAAACTTCCAGCAGAACAATGGGGGATAGGAGATGGCAGTGTTTGTACCCGGGACTATTGATAAGTCCGAACAAAAAAAAACATCCTCATCCAAAAAGACACATTTTTGTTTGAACGGTTTAAATGCTCAAGAATTAAAAACATTTTGATTCAATCATTTACTGTTTGAACTAGAGACCAGTATCCTGCAGTGTTTTCAATTACAGTTAAATATAAAGTGTTGAAAGTTTATTATTATTATAGCTTTTATATAGCGCTACTTTCATGCTTATAGCATGCTCAGAGCGCTTTTGGTCCAATCTCATTTGTGGACCAGTGGGGGGAGGGGGTATCTAGGAGTTGGTTTTCCGTGCTGCCTTTAGGCGCTCAGTAAACACAACTCTGCTCGAGTCAGGTGTCAAACCTCTAGTTCCCTTCTAGGTAGCCAAGCCATGTTCAAGCGCACTTGGCCTCTCGACCACGATTCCCGCATATTGAGTTTTAAAGTTCTGTAAGAATGTGTTGTGTAAGGTCTTGGTAGCTCTTAGTGACTTGACTCTCTTAATGAAAGTTCAAATGTTTCTCTTTGAATCTGACAGGTTTGCTGATTACTTCACCAGGCAGATCAAATTATTTCTTCTAGTTTTCTACTTCCTGGCAGCTATTGTATTTCTCTGGTGCACCTTTATAGTAACAGATATACTACCATTTGATATAGGTAAGTATCTTTTTTTGTTGTTGTTTACAGTCTTGAAGTTTGAATAAGTAAATCTAGACAAATATTGCACTGAATAAAGTAATGTACATTTCTGGTGTATGGTTTGTAAAAACATGTTTATTCTTAGTGCTTGTTAGGAGCTCTTCACTCTACAAAGAGGCTTTTTTGCTGAACTTTTTGTGGAGATGTTCTTAAACAAAAACAAATTAGGTCATTTCCTGCTTCCTTGTCATTCATTCAATATTCAGGATTTTTCTCTCATTTATCTTCTTGTTTATAATGGCTTGACTGTGAAGAGCTTATAAAATAGATATGATAAATTTGTCCAGTGAGAACAGGAAAACACCTGTTTATTATGGGATTAAATATTGGCAGTGGAACTCTTAGCTGTGTAGCAGATCTGAGTCCTGATGGACACCAAAATGTTGCCAGAGTATTTTGAGTCCATTCAACTTGTAGTGGGTTCTTTATCTATTGTAGAAAATGTGTGTTAGCGATACAATGCATTTTTAAACTAGCAAATATAATAGCTATATAGACCAAATAGTCTTGAAAGTTAACATGTTTTATTTATCTTTAATATATTTATCTACTTGTATTGATCTGTATGGACCATGAAACTTTAAACAACAGTTTTGAACTTTAGTAGTCCTGTTACTTTCAGATTCATTTCTGGGTCTCTACTTCAGGTCCTTGCTTGTTTCCCTTGTATTTTTTTTTCTTTAAACTAAGTCCATTCATATTCTAATTTAAAATGCTTATCTTCCAGTCAGTCTGTATGCAGCTATTATTCTTGGTGGTGTATTCCTGGATGGCGGAGGGCCATTGTTTTTTGAACTGGTGGTAGAAGTCTCCTACCCAGTGGGTGAAGGTGTGACCTCTGGTTGTGTACAAATGATCTGTTCTTTAGCAGGGATCATATTTCTCAGTCTCGTACAAGTTAGTCCAACAGGTAAGTCATTACCCACCTTTTTTTTTTTATCTTCCTGTGGGATGTGTGGCCTGGCCAAGAGGCTAAGTACACTTGGGCTTGGCTACATATCAAAGGGGGCTCGAGCTTTGGCACCCAACTTGAGCACAGTTGTATTTACTTAGCGCCTAAAGACAGCATGGAAATACTTCTCTCAGATACCCTCTCCCCTATTGATCCACAAAAGAGATTGAACCTCTGAGCATGCCTATAAGTATGAAAGTTGCGCTATAGAAAAGATATTAATAAAAAAAAAGAAAAAAAACATTTTTCATTTTTATGGAATGTTGGGCTTGGCAACCAAACCAAATATATCGGGTATATACTGGGGAATGTTGGAATTTGTTCTCATTTGAAGGTAACAATACATGTTTACCTAAAATATATATTTCTATTATAAAAGTAAGTGAACTTTATTTTAAATATGCATTACATTGATTTTGATATCATTTTGCTTTCGCAGACAAACAGTGGATGAACTGGTGCTTCTTCAGTGTTATAGCCATGGCCATTCCTCTGCTTTTCCTTGTCAAGGCCAATTATGGCCGAGCAGATGTCGATGACTTGGAGGTGTCAGTTGAGGAAGAAACACAGTCTGTCAATCCATAACAATGAGAGAAAACTGCCATTCTGCAGATAGATTCACTGAAGAAGTTGTATACAATTAATCTATTACAATTTTTATTAGATCAAAATATTACACCCCCCCCCCCCCCCCCAAAAAAAAAAAAGCTATTTCTTGTAATTACTCTAATATATCAATATGTACATACATCAGAAACAAATTATTTGCTAAAATGATAAGACTTTTTAGTTCTATTTTTATCACAGCTGGATAAAGTTTTTATTGGCAAACAAAAGTACTTTGAATCCTTGAGTATTATTCACTTATTAAAAGATTTAATGGGAAAAATATAAATTAGAGATATTATAATCCAGTGTTTTCCAAACTGTGTTTCGCAGAACACTACAAGGCCTAAATAAGTGTTCCATGAACTACTGGAATGACTAGTAGGCCTCCCTGGGAATGAATGTCCCTAAAAAATAGAAAGCAAAGTGTTCCTCTAAATACTCAGAATGAATGAAGTGTTCTGTTGACTCTTTCTCTCCTAATAGATGATACCAACATTGATTTGACTCCATGAAATTAAATTAATTTTTGGTTTTGCAATCCTATTCAATTCTAAACCAAATAAAACATTTTCTAATAACAAAACAAAAAAGTTATTGAAGTTTAATCATAACAGGATAGTGAAATACAAATGAGCAAAAATGAATAGTTTCATTGGAACGTTGAAAATAATTGTGGAGAGAAAGAGTTAAGGAAAAAGTTTGGGAACTACTGTTACAAAGAAACCTAGGATGTTTATGTCAGAAAACGTAAATACCAAGGAAAATATTGTTTTGTATCTTTTGTCATACTCCTATATCTTAGTTTATCACTGCATTATTGGGACCTAACTTGACAGTCTTCCACTGAACTCTAAGTTAGTTGCAAGGTATTTGTTCTTATTTTATACCATTACACCTGTTACAGTCTAGTCATTTATAATTTGTCATGATAATTACATTTCTTAGTTTTCCTGGCAACTCATTCAGTTTGTGATTGATTATTTAAATAAACAGTAGTTACTTTTTTATCATGATTAGCTGTATTCACTACATTCTGGCTACAGTGTAGCTAAACATTACTTTCAATTTTAAGCCTTTTTAGTGTGAGACTGGCTGTATTCAGCTAGTTACCAAGATATTGGGCTTATTTTTGGACCTTTTATATCTACTTATATTAATATATTTTGTTATATTTGGCTATTCATTTAAACTTTTTCTGTGATATTTGTTTGTAAAGTTTGTTACAGAGTAAATAAATATGCATGCAGCAGAAGTGTTGAACACTGATCTTCCATATTTTACGTTGCCTAACATTCACTCTCAGTGTATTGTTCTTGTGCTGTATTTAAAGTAGACAAACTGATATTTCATACTGCTGTCTCCACCTACAAGCCAGTACGGGAACAATTATTTACATACAATTTTATTTGTTGTTAATGTCAGCCCAAGTGCCATGTTAAATTTCATAGATTTATGTTGATTTTTAAAAAAATGTTATATTTACAAAATAAGGGCCAGTGTTATTGTTTTAGATGTTACAATGTAATATATGAGAAAAAAAGTTAACATTGTCATTTAACCTAATTGCTTGTTGACCTCATTCTTGTTTTGTATTTTCTTGCATACACTCCCAAGATTCTTAGTTTTGTATTCTCTTGCATACACTACCAAGATTCTTAATTTTATTATTTTCTTGCATACACTCCCACGATTCTTAGTTTTGTATTCTCTTGCATACACTCCCAAGATTCTTAGTTTTGTATTCTCTGCATACACTCCCAAGATTCTTAGTTTTGTATTTTCTTGCATACACTCCCAAGATTCTTAGTTTTGTATTCTCTTGCACACACTCCCAAGATTCTTAATTTTGTATTCTCTTGCACACACTCCCAAGTACTGGACAGCTAGATGTACTTCTCTGGTGTTATTGTATTTAACAAAAACACACTTAGTGAACGTAGTAGTAAATATCTACATTGTATTATGTACAAAGCCATTATTTTGTGTCTGTTCTCATGTAGTCAAATATATTGCAAAGAACTTTGACACATTTTACTTTTTTTCGTGTTCCTAACATAATCAAAAGAAACTTTCACTCACACAAATGAAGTGAATGTGTTGAAATACTCTGTGAAGACTTTTTCAAATAATGCTCATTGTATATTGGACCAAGCTTTTTTCACTCATTTAAATTGTTTTTTTTCTATATACATGGTCCTTTTCATATGTTGATGTTATTAACCCACCTGTAGATGGACAACTTGCTCATTATTTGCTGTGTTGTTGGCTGCTTTATTTGTTTAAACTCTAATGTAATAGTTTATAGTGAATTGTTTGAGAATTGTATTCTAAAGCTAAATTTCATGGTTTTTCTCTGGCTCTTGATGTCTGAGCCAAAGCAATGCTACTTATTACATTTGGAACCAACTTTTTGATTTGAACTAAAAGGAGGGAATACAAAGCTGCTAGTCCCAATATCTAAAAGGTTCTTCTATGTACGCCTCTCCCACCTTGTCACCTGTCAGTAAGAGCAGTTATTAATTTTATAGCCTCATGAATGATGAATACATTTTAGATTGCAACGGCAGCACTAGGAACACATATTTCAAAATGGTGGATCAAATATTGCTCTGTAAGGGACAGCGCCAACTAAGGCATAAACTCGACAACTATGCCTAGCAGCTAGATTGGCTGAGGTGAATGGACCACTCAAACCCAGATCTTGCAAAGATGAATCTATTTGATGTGATTGTTCACTAGTCCCACAATTGTTTTTACCCAGCGGTCATGGCCATACAACCCACTTAAGACTAGCCCTCCCATAAAAAATATTAAAACTTGTTCTGCCATTTTGTATGTTAAGTTTGGATCATACATTGTTTCAGCTATTAGCTTAACATTTTGATCTAAGCGCAGGAGCAGGCTAGAGCAGTGTTTCCCAAACTGTGTTCTGCTGAACCCTATTGTTCTGTGAGGTCTAATTAGGCATTCCACCAACTACTGGAATAATTAACTAGTAGACCACCACGTGAATTAACTTCTCTAAAAAAATAAGCAAAGTGTTGTGCTTAGTACCAGTGCTCAGAATGTGCTAAGTGTTTTGTTAAGGAAAAAAGTTTGGGAAACACTGGGCTATAGCAATACATGTAACCAGCTACAGAATATAAAATTTGATTACAAGCTAGTAGTCCTCCTTCAGTGCAGGACAACTCTGGTTCATCAAGTAAAATGTAATGTTTTATGTAAATGTAACATTTGATACATTGTGACTTACAGAAACTGTTGTTATGGTTATATAAAACAAACATGACTAACAACAAAGTGTTTTTGTTTACCTTTAGTGTATGGCTGGTTGTTCTAAAACTTAAGATGGTTAGTTGAGCAGTGACTATCACAGGAGGCACATGATGAGCACTATGTAATGCCAATCTATAGTTAAGAAAATGTTAGACTAAACAAAAGAGACAATTAAATAACAAAAGCTTAAAAATTAAGCAAATTGGACCAATAGTATTTATTTTTAGACACATGAAAACAAGTATTGTAAACAAAAGTTGAGCTGTAAAAAAAATATTTTCATTTACTAACAAAATGTTTTGTAAAGTTGACAAACAGAGCAGTAGATCATCACAGCATACATGTTTCTATTTTTTTATACCATTAATAAAATTAGATGATAATTATGTTGTCAATAGGCTGAATTGTTTAAAAAAAGTTTTAATTTATTACGCAGGTAAAAATTTTTTGTTTTGTTTTTTAATGTCAATTTTTATGAATTTTCTCTATACATTCAAAAAATAAAAATGTCAAAAATTGTTCAGCTTAAAATTAATTGCAAAATGTAAAGAGAATAAAAGTGACAAGAAATTATAATATCACAGAATCAAAACTTATGCTCTGTACAATAATAATAATCTTTATTGTCCATAAGGAAATTTGTCTTACAATTTGTTCATTACACCAAACAAAAAACATTATAACTATAAAAAACCAAAATGTACATTCACACTAGACTCACTCATAATTTACATGTGAAAAGTTTATATCAGATTGTTTCTATTTAATGATTTGATTGCCTGGGGAACAAAAGAGTGCTTGTGTCTGATTGTCTTTGCTTTTTGTGTCTTGTATCTCTTTAGTGATGGTAAAATCACAATTTGTAACTTTTTAAAAATGTAAACAATTTATAAAGACAATCATGAGAAGATGGATAGGAAATGATTTACTGCAGTTTTCTTTCTCCATAATACATGTCCTTGCAACAACACTAGCAAGTTTCATACATGGAAAGTATAGAATAATGTACAATTTAGCCTAAAGTATCCTAAGATGTATTTTCAGTGGTCAACAAATCTGCAGGATTTTCTTCACTCACAGTTTCCAATACCTCGGGTGGCTTCTCTTCATCACCTGTCACCTCTAAAGTTGAAAAATTTTCTACAAACACTGTTGATATTTCATTTAACGAGTTTCCTTCATCCAGTGATTGTGTTGAGTCAATAGTTCTTTCTGTTTCAATTTCATTGATGGCTGGTGGTTCATCCTGGTTATTCTCTGGTGATTCTGGCTCACTGGTTTGGGAAGTGTCTGTGCCCTCGTCTGAGAAAGAAATAAAGAGAACCATATAACAAAGTATACTGCGTGTCAATTTGGTTTGAATTTAGTGTTTTCTCAACATTCCTACCATATATTTGTACTTATTTTTAATTGAATACAATGAGTCTTGTAATCACAACCAATTTCTAATAAAGATCAATAAAGCAGTCTTTTAACACTAATTTTAGGTATCTTAATCAAATACACAGCACTTTTAGGTATTATTAGAAAGTGTTATTCAAAAGTGAAAATGTCATGAGGCAGTGAACTGACTGAAGCTTCACATAAATGGTTAGATTTAGATGAACTTATAACGATTCGAAAAAAAATTGATTGCATGAAAGAACATGAAGAAATTATTTCAACTGTTTAAACTTAAGCATTTGAACACTTAGAAAACCTACAGAAAATACATTCTCTTTCTGTTTAAGATTTTAATTGCTCAGTCTGATATTGACATTCATTACTGGGAAACACTAGCTCTCTATTGCTCCTCATGGCGTGAAGCTGTGAGTTCCTGAGATTTGAAGCAAGAAGAGTGGCCAGCATGAAAGCTGAGAGAAGAAGCAGGCCTGTCTGCAAACTGACCAAACCTACCCATGCCACGTATATATATTAAAGGGAGGGTTGGGCTTTACAGTTCAACTTTGAGTTTATAGGATATAAGAAATGTGCTCATTTTCGATCACGAAGGTGGAACTATTATGGGCACTTAGTAAACACATGCAGCCCAATGTTTTTAACTGTTACCTTACATGGGGGCTCCAGTTCAAATCTTGATCTGGACCAGGAATTTTGAATTGGAACCTGACTCAAGCTGAGCTATGTTTGATGAGCACTTATATTCTAGGCAGCACAGAAAAACTCCTAGATATTCACCCCCCATATATCCACAGAAAACATTGGACCAGAGAACAATCAGTAAGCTTAGGAATGAAAGATGTACTTAATAAAAGTCATTTTAAGCTTTTTTGTGTGTGCATACTTTAGTGCATTTACTTTAGCATGAATTATGTGCTATATAAAAGCAAAAATACAAAAACGCTTTTTCTCATGCTTTGAGTTTTTGGCACATCGGCACAATTTAGGCCATGTTGTGCCTGTAATCCTTCCCTTTATCAGCTACCAAATATGTATAAAAACTGGCAAACAGAAAAAGCACAATCTCATCCCAAACAACCAAAGTATTAAAGCTTTGGTTCTAAACCTCTACTAGAAAAACAACACAGGACTTCTTAGTTGCGCATCAAAGCCTTTTTCTAGCCTTTTTTGATACCTTGGAAAAATAAACTCTCTTGAAAACTACACTCTCTCTATTAATAGAATGTAAATAGCTAAAAATAGAACACAACTCTACTCAGCAGTTTAAAAACACACTGCTTAACAGCTAAATAAAAAGATTTGACACAACTGAACAACTGAAAAACATAGTTCAAAAGAAAAATGAAACTGATAAACGAAAAAAAAAAGTTACTTACATTCAAACTGAAGCTCAAATTAAATTGACAAAAATATTAATATTAATTTATTCAACAACATATTATATCTTTTTTTTTTCAATTCATTGATGCCACACTAGGATATTTATTTATCATAAGTAATATGAATATCTTAATATCTTATTTAACTATTTATAAGACGTTTGTATCTTTCAATGTAGATCATAAAACAAGTTATTAAGTTTTATAATTTAGTAAATGCTGATTTTGCCTTTTGATGGTTGGTTATCTTCTCTGATTATTCCAAGCTCATACTGTAGGTCCTGGTGAAACAAATGATAAAGTAAGAAATTAATAGTTAGATAAAAAAGGTTTAAGAGTATGTCTATAAAAATGTTTGCAATATTTCACAAAACTTACAACTTGATGTTTAATAATAATAACTTCTCAATAAATAAAAAAATAAATGATATGATATGATATGATACAATACAATATATAATATAATATAATATAATATAATATAATATAATATAATATAATATAATATAATATAATATAATATAATATAATATAATATAATATAATATAATATAATATAATATAATATAATATAATATAATATAATATAATATAATATAAAATATAATAAAATATAATATAAATATATATATATATATATCACTAGATTAGCAAGTAAAAAATCAATATAAAGGGGAATGTGTTTTACAATCTGACTATTTATATCATTTTAACTAATTGAAAATGGGTAAAAAAATGTTTTCGGTTAACTAAATTGACATTAGTTCATATTTATATCCAATATTCACATACTTCAATACTGCTCTTAATATTCAGCTTTGTCTCTGGTGTCAAGAAAACATCCTGCACAACATGCCAGTAGCCTTTAGGATCCATGGTCACAGGAAAGGAGAAGAATATCCCTTCTGGAACTCCATACCATCCTGATAGAAGCAGAAAACAATCTTATCTTATAATATATATATATATAAAGACTTTCCTTCAAAAGAGAAGATAATTTATGCCCTAAAACAATTCAGGTGTTCATCTAGTCATGCATGTTGATGAGAGGCTTAAACTACCTTAAATAACTTGTTGGCAAGGCAACATTTCATCTAAACTGTTGCGCCGCTTAGACAACATTATTAAAAAAGCATCTAAAATCACACACACAACACTGCCATATTTAAATGAACTTTTCAAACAAAAATGTCTCAGAAGAATTGGAAAAATATTGGAAAACAACAGCCACCCGCTCCATCACATTTATGTCAAGTAATCTTGAAGTGGGCGACTTCTATTTATCAAGCCTAGAATCGAGCAGTACAAAAACTCGTTTGTACCTTACTTGATCAGACTATATTGATCAATGCCACTTGTTGATCAAGAAAAATTAAAAGGACCAAGATATCTGTGTCTAGTCACTCAATGAACTCTCTATGTTGTGTCTGTTCTCTTTATGTGAATGTTTTTTTAGTGTGGTATTTATATGAGAAAGGAGTCCTTGTAATCACAACAAATTTCCATAAGGATCAATAAAGCAGTCTTAGTCTTACTCTGCTAAGTCACTAGTTCAACATGCTGATACAGGCAACTTCTTCTATGCTTTAATGGTACTAGCACTTGCACAAATGTACCCTCAATCAAATGGACAAAGTGAGGTGTATGTTGGTATTGTAAAGCAGATATTTAACAAAGCATACAAAAGTGGGAAAGATCCATATCTCGCTATGCTCGAGTATAGAAATACTCTGATAAGCGGACTGCTTTATTCGCCATCACAACTGCTGATGAGTAGAAGACTCAGGGACATCATTCCGACTGATCCCAAACTATTGAAACCATCGGTAGCTGAAAATGCAGAGACATTACTCAACGAACGAAAGAGGAAAAGCAAAGTGAAATATGATTCAAAAGCAAGGTTACCTAAAGACTACTCTGTCGGGGAGAAGGTGAGAGTTCGTCTAGGACAAAACATGGCAGAAAGCAGTCGTCATTAAGAAACATCCATCACCCAGATCTTACATCATAAAGACAAATGATGGGAAAACATACAGACGAAATCAACGGTTTTTAAACAAGAGCTACGAAGAAGACATCTTTGGGTACTATGACACAGACGAAGACAATGAACAGCAAACTGTTAGAACAAACGAAACAGACAATTATAAACCAACATCTAGAGAACTTGCTGTGCCGGTCAAGACAACCAGAAGTGGTCGAGTTGTCAAAATTCCTTGTAAATATAAGTATTAAGAACTTTAAAAGGAAGGATGTGATAATAGCTTCAAAAGGAAGGATGTGCTAATATTAGAAGATATTACGTCATTGTTTGTTGTTTATGTTTTATGCGAAAGCAAAGAATCGGACGGAAATAAAAGTTAGTTATAGTCTCGTTATTATCATTATTAATTAGTAACGTCTACAGTAATTTATTATTAATCTGTGACAACAGAACACTGTATTAAAAGTTATTTAAAGTTTCATCTTGAGTCAACTTGGTCATTTAGTCTTTGTTCCTGTTGGTACCTGTTTATTCATTCTTGTGACGGATTAGCTTGCTCGAAGAGCTCGCAATTGTAATACATCATACAAGGTACTCATGCATGTAGTATATATAAATAGCCTTAGAAATATTTCATGTACATCTGATTTACACATGCATCCATTACAATATATATATATATATATATATATATATATATATATATATATATATATATATATATATATATATATATATATAGGGGATCACTAAAAACAGTTATATTGCTTCTCAATATTTGCAGAGCTCAGAGCTTAAGAAATATATACAGAAAAAAGAAATATTTTTCTCTCTGGTGTTCTTATAAGATGTTTGACTTCCAGAATACAAGGAAAATAATAACCCCTTCGGTAATCTCAAATAGATGGCTGCCTGGTCATGCGGTATGCGCGCTGAACAGCCGTTCAAATTCTTGATGGTCCCAGTTCATACCATGCCTGCTTCCATCCCCTGTCATCTATTTACATTAGATTTTTACCAAATATTTAAATTTTTACTACCTTTACTATTTTAACTGTGAATAGACCTTGATTTTAATGATATGACTGTATAGAATCTGGCCCTTGTTGTTTAGAGAGAGAGGGATCCTTAAGGGACTGCAGGCACGACATGGCCTAAATTGTGCCGATGTGCCTCAAATCAAAAATCAAAAAAAAAATCACCTACAGGAGGTTTGGACTAGGAAGTAAATTATCTTCAACTCTGAAGGAACATTTGAAACATGTAAAATATTTTACATACAAACATTTTCATAAACAAACATTTTACAATTATAAACTACTTTACCTTCAGAATATACAGCAAGAGAAAATATTTGTCCATGAGGCGATCCCCGAAACCAGAGTTTTAAGAGTGTTGAGATAGAGTTGGCAGTACTTAGACTGGTACTTCTGCCCATCACCCGGGAAACCTGGGAAGAAATATAAGAAATTGAAACAACATATACAAATTTAATTTAAAATAATAAATAGTTCTATTGCATAAGAAGCTACATTAATTGATTTTAAACATGATTAAAAATTAAATTTTTTCTTCATAGCATTTCAAAGAAAAATTTTGAAAAGCTTTTAAAAAGAAAATTACATATATTTTAAATAAGCCATTGAATGGTAGAACTCCACTATAAATGAAAGCATTTATCAAACTTTCAAGGATCAAGCTTCTGGAATGATTTTTCAAAAACCATTCCTCTGGAATGACTTTTTGAGGATCATACCTATGAAATGAATCATTTGTAACAATTAGGAGACCTATATCTCAAATTATTTTCCCTGGTTCATAACAATAGCTCTGTACCCTGGTAGAACATCTTGTTTCTGTGAGAACTGGCACAAAAATGCCTGACGACAATAAACAGCTTTGGCAGAGAAAAACATCATAACAGAAAGTCATGACAATACACACAAGCTCCAGCAGGATAAGTTTGAACAGTGTTCAGCCAAACATTCTGGGGCTTATCAGTTACTTGAAGAGGCATACAAAATACAAGTGTAGAGCCCTCAGCTCCCTGGATGATGGAAGTGCCAATCATTGAATTATAATGGAACAATAATAGATAGAACTCAAATAAACTAAAATGGGATTGTAGGCTGTAGACTAGTTCTTTTTTTTTATGATAATTCTTATTCTTAATCTATTTTGTAATTATATATTAATTGCAACTAGTTTTCTTATTGAGAAAATAAAATATTTCATTTCTTAGAAAACTAGTAAAAAATATTTATTTTTTACAGATGAATAAATTATTACCTTTAAATGACGTGCACTGACCAAAGCTGGAAATTCCGAAGACAACCATTTGTTGTCATGTAACATTTCAATTGCGTTGACAGAATACCTAAATGTATTAAAACATGTAAATTGTTTTGAATTCCTGATCAAGCCTGTATGAAAAAGGAGTAGTATTGGGCATAGGGCTACCAACCATATGCTGGAGATGGATAGGTCACACCCTTTGAAAGCCTGCATCTAATGTTACAAGGCTTCACCTGGAACCTCTGATGAAAAAGAAAGAGGGGATGGCCCAGAAATACATGGCACCACAGTTTGGAAAGAAATGCCAAGCAGATGGGCAAGACATGGGGATAGTTGGAGAGACTCACCCAGAACTGAGATGCCTGGAGGAAGCTGGCTGGTGACCTATGCCCTAGGCTGGACCACAAGCAGAGACGAAATGAGATGAGTATAAGATACACTGCATGTGGGCTAAGTTTGAAGTGTCTGTGAAAGGCACTAGTGCTATTAATTAAAAACAGCCAATTTTACATACAAATATGATCTGATTGACTATTATAACCTGAAGATAGATTGGTAGAGAGAAGGTGCCCTAAATGAACTCATCAATGAAAAAAAGTTCATAGATTTCAAAATATTAAATGATTGATTTTTACATAGCTGTATCATTTTCAAATTAATCTTACCATTTCATTCAACTAAAACAAAATTATATATTAAAATTAAATACTTTTTTTTTTAAATGTACCTCTATCAGAACTTGAGATCTACATGGCTGATGATGTAAAGGTTATCTGATTCTATGGCTGATGGTTAATGAGGGTGTCATGTCGCCAGCACAATGACCAACAACCTTTACGTAGCCAATTAAAGTCAGATACTAATTAAAGTTGGATGTGTGTTATAAAAATTCCCAAATTAAAAATACCAGTCTTCACTGAGATTTGAGCCCAGGACTTCTTGGTTCAGAAGCCTAGTGCTTTTAAAAAGACAGCTTTAATTAGTCTGCACAGAGTGACAAAGTTTTATCTGCTAAGAGCACAGAAAAGAAACACACTATTTTATAAATATTAATAAAAATTACCAACTAGGTCCTGTGATGGCACCATCATAGCCATGGACTTGACATTTGCTGACATCCAGATGCCGCTTGGCATTTATATTTCCCCAGACCAGAAGATTCACTACACCTGGTCATCAAGTTTATTGAAAAAATTATCATTTTGAAGTGATAGAGTCATCAACTTAAATGAAATAAAATGTGCCTAATTAAATACTAATACACAAAACATTTAAATTTAAGTAAAAAAAAATATTGGTAGTGGGGAGGAAAAATGATAAAAGTACAGTGAATGAAAACTAGTTATTAGGGAATTATTTTAATTTCAATAAACAGTATAGTCAGTATAGTATTAGTCACTCTGTTAGGTCCTCTGAATTCTTTGTTAAGCCATAGCGGATTTAGTATTAAATTTAACTTCCTTAGTGTATCAATAGTTATCTTAACTTAATTATAAAATGTAGATGCTATTTAAAAAAAAAAAAATACATATCCTATGTGTGTTCCTAGGTTAAACTAGTCATGCATGTTAATCAATTATTTAAATTCTGCCTAGTCATTGGTTTTTCTGGCTAATAGCACTAGGGAAGAAGGAGCATTTGTATACATTAGCCCTATCATATGGAACAAGGAATCTTTGTGTTTCTGAATATTTAGCAATCAGGGTTGATGTAATTTGATAGATAGAGGGGAGAGAATCCAAAGGTAGGTAAACCAATTTCATTACTTTGGTAGGAATTAGGCCTACTCTAGAGATGAATTTATAATGAGAATGAGATGGAGTGAAAACAAAAAGAGGGGGAGAGGTAACATGAAAGAAAAGAAGGTTAAAGACAGTGAAAAGAAGACGAGTGAATACAACGATGGTTGAGTATTTTTTTCTTAAGATGTAAATGATAACATTTATTAACTTGTTTTGTTAACTGAATAAGTAATGTGTACACTACAAGGATATCTAACAAAATTAAACATAAGGCTTAATAGAAGCACATCAAATATTAAAAACTGTTTCCCTTATGTATTTTTACAAAGCTTATATCAACTCACTCTGTCATTGTGGATTATTTTACACATGTTTTCTTCCACTTCCTATCTTATCTTATGTAATAAAGACGTTACTTCAAAAAAGAAGATGATTACATCCTACGCGTCATGCATTTAGTCATGCATATTAACCAATGACTTAAATTCTGCCAAGTCACTGGTTTTCCTGGCTAGCTCAGGCAACCCATTCCATGCTCTAATAGCACTAGGGAAGAAGGAGTTGCCCTATTCATGGATCAAGTTGAAACTGCACAATTATTCATTTTTGAAAACAACACGTGAATCAATCAATCAATCAAACATATTAGTTAAAACTCACTAGTAATTATCAATTAATTTTGTTTTATTTAGAAAAAGAGTAGAAAAACCTTACAATATTTTGAGATTTGGAAACAATGGGGTGACCTTTTTCCTTTACTCAATATAAAGCTTGTTTTAAAAAAAGTTTTTTTAATTTGCTTGAATAATATTTTTGTTTTAAGTTTTATAGCACTTCTCCATCTGCTGTTCCACTTTTCTAATCTCTTTCACTTTGAAACTCAATTTGATGTTCATGATTTTTAAACATATTGTTGTGACACGGTTACTGTATGGTCAACCGTGACACACGGTCAAGTGTTGGGTATCGAGAATTAGGGGACTTGGGGAAAGTAATGAGTGTGTAAACAAGAAGAGAGGAAGTCAGCTAGTGAAGTTGGGTATCTGTATATATGTTTGTTGCCGTGCATATATGTTATGTTGAAATCTTACACAATTAAAAGGCCCTTTAAACGTAAAAGGACTTGTTTCTTCACACATATAAACTTAGTTATGCTATGGTGGTCGAGTATTAAAGCGCTGGATTTTCGTAATGAGGAGTCTCAATGAAGATTGGGATTTTTAATTTCTGTATTTGAAGGGTGCTCCTGAGTCTATCCAACTTTAATGGGTACCTGACATTAATAGGGGAAAGTAAAGTGGTTGGTCCTTGTGCTGGCCACATGACACCCTTGTTAAATGTCAGCCATAGAAACAGATAGTTGACCCTTACATTATCTGCCCTATAAATCACAAGGTTTGAAAGATCAACTTTACTTTTTTATGCTTTGCTTCATGGTGATATTTTTTATATACAAGTCAATGTTAAGAGGTTAGACAGAACTGAACAATGTCTTCTAAATCTGATTACTACTACACATACAAGTTTTAACTGTATCTCATGATTTCATTATAAACATCAGTGATTTACTTTGTAATGTATAATATATGATGAAGTACCAGCAGGGTTGACATTCAGTTTTTCTCCTATAACAGACTTGGCCTGGTTCTCAACAACAGAGGCCACAGCGACAACATTCTGACGAGCAATCTTCTGAGCACTTCGCGCTAGGATGGTAGCATTGAAATTGATTGGGCCATTACCACAAACCAAAACCTTTTTAAAAAAAAAACAACATCAAAATTTAAATCTAAAACATAATTTCATAATTTTAAAATAAATATGTTTTTGCATTTACTTGAGCACAGTAATAAAGTTGTAATAGTTGTGAAAACAAAAATAACATCAATTTTTTTTTATGCTTTTTAATAACACACTTTGTATGCTTCCCTTGAGTATATTTATATTTTAAAATCCAATAGTAATTCTTCAATTTGAAGATTAACCTCTGTTCACATTTCTCTTGTCATTAGGCCAGTAAAAGGATTGAATGCTTTTTTTTTCCAAGAAGAATTTCTTAATTTTGTAAAAAAATTTTTTTTTTAATATTCAATTTTAAAACATTTGGTAGGTCATTTATGTATCTAAGTTACAAATGACCTGCATGTCTTCATTCAACTCTAGCTGCAAGTGTAGGCCTATATAGGAAAGCATCAGAAAAAAATATCTTATAACATTTTAGGCTTAGGTGAATCTATAATACTTTAGTCAAATAGAAGTAGCACTACTACAGAAAAGACCCAATGCTTACAGATTTTTACTTCCGGCATTAGAATCTCAAAAATAGGAAGTTTTGGGGTTGAGACAAAACTTAAAACAAACAAAACAACAATGAACATTATTAAAAAAGAATGATATATCACATCTATGTTCTTGAATAAAAAATAAATATACTAATACTAGACTTAGGTTGGTTACTAACATCTTAAAGTACATAGCCTACCTTACAGTTTCTTAAAGCTTTCTTATCAATAATTTCCCCGTAGAATGTAAACAAAGCCATATATTGAATGTACCATTTCCTCATAGTCATATCCTCTTGTCTCTGGATTTCATCAAGGAAGATGATGATCTGGCAATCCTTAAAGGCTTCCTCAGCTTCTGTGAATACTTTCACATCTCTCAGCAAACTTAGGGCTAAATCTTCTGCTTCCATGGCTGTGCCCATTACCTGTTCCAAGTCCTCCTCAGAATTGACCAACAGGTGAATGACAAGTTCTACTTTTGGCCCCAGGACTTGACCCGTGCTGATTGAGTGTAGCAAGTGGTAGCATACTGGACTGGCAGCATTGGTAATGCAGACATTGACAGGATTACTTAATGATTTGAAGTATTTCTCTTCTTCATCAAGTTCGTCTTTGGTCTTTTTATTCTCAGCTGCTACCATTCTCATTTCATAGCTTGTCATTTCAGACTCAACATCATAGTATGCCTTGACATACTCCTGAAATTCATTGGCACCACCGATGAGGACTCCTTTGCCTCCCCTGTCTATCAGCTCTCTCCATATGATGGGAGATGAATGGAACTCCCAGCCCCTCTCAGCACAGGTGGTATGAAGCCATTCCTGATAAGACATCAGAAAATATGAAATTTTATTATATGCCATATTTGTAGAAAGTAATATAAAATTAAATGTCACAAAAAAGGTTTTTCTTCATTATACCATTTTCAATAAACTTCTGTAAATATAAAACATAAAATTAGATCATTTCAATGATTCAAATATATCGATGATGTAGTATATGGTTTGATTTTTCCTCTACATTACTGGCACAATGGAGAAATAAATATATATATATATATATATATATATAAATAAAAAGATATATAACACAATACTTTTTACACATTAAAAACAAGAAAAGAATAATTTGATATATCAGACGTCCAAATTAATCCTAACCTATATTATCAAAAACATTCATTTCCATACTTATTCTGGTAACAAAATAATGTCATCTATAGGCAACGTCAATATATAAGTAAAGTAAAGAAATGTAAAAAAATAAGTGTATCAAAAATAATAAAAGCTAAGATATTACATAAACCACACAAAGTATTGTCTATTTTTTTCTCCCAAGTACTATGGAACAATATATGATCCTAAAAACACACAAAATTCTCTTTAATTAAATAGGATGGTTGCAAACATTACAGAAATATTATTTAAAAATAAAAATAAATAATTTTGAAAACTTTAATAGTTACATATCTAGTTCTAAATCTTACATCCCATTTGTCTGGTTGGATCATCAATTTATGAAGCTTAAATTTTTTCAAGTTTTTAGCCAATCGATCTCCCAGTAACTCAACTCTAGCAAAATATGGACAGTCAGATCGACCTAAATAAAAAGAAATATTTTTAAAATTGTTATAAAAACATTACAATTAAAATGTTATATTTTATTTTTAACATTTCTTAATATATATTACTGCATTCATTACTGTGCTACAGATAACCAATATTCTTAAAGTTGATCAACAAATTAAATAATCATCTACTTTAAACCTTTAATTAATTAGGCCAATATTTAAATATGCAAATATTTTGTATTTCTAGTTTCTTTATGTTTTCTTGAGTTGAGGGATCCCAAACAGAGAATGCATATTTATGAATATTCAGATTTGATTAGAATAACACAATTAGTAAAATCACTAAACTTAGAGACACTTCAGGACAGAAGAATAAAAAATAAAGTAGCTATAATACATAAAAGACTAAACCATAACATACAAATAGAAAATAAAAAACCTAATGAAATACTCAGAAAAACACAAACATAGGCACATTTCATATTTCATAAGTTTGAACAAATTTGTACAAGTGCTTCTTCTTCCCTAGTGCATTAAAGAATGGAATGGGTTGCCAAGAAAAGACTTGGCAGAGTTAAAGTCATTGACTGATATGCATGAGTAGATTGACACATGAAATGAGTATTATCTTCTTTTTTGAAGTAAAGTATGTAATATATAAGATAAGATGGTAAGACAAAACAATAAGATAACTATTAGCTCCTGCAATTACTCCTTTTTGATCTGCTCTAGATTTTCAGTGGAAGTATGTTACAAGAGTATAGATCTAGGTTGGTTTTAATGATAGTTTCACTTAAATATTAGAATCTACTTAAATTTTGGCCTTCCATTAAGTCTAGATTGTCTTGATTTAGTAACTTAAAAGATTGGCCTTAAAAAAAGAAAAGAAAAATCCCCTACATTGGTTTAGTTAATCTGATTTTGTTAAATAGTCAATAGAAAGATCTAGAGGAAAGCTCTCCAGAAACCTTTCTTAAAAGAGGTATTACTAATTAGGCCTATAATATTACACAATCTGTGTAAATTCTAATTCTATTATTATAGCCTAAATTATATTAATGATAATAATAATAAATAATAATAAGACTTGTGTTCGAGCACACTGCAGGTCAAAAGTGATCCGCCACTGAGGACAGATGCCGACAGTAAAAAGAAAATCTTAATTGACCAATTATGATGGATATATACTAATACAGTTTATATGCTTGCCGTGGATGTGGCAAAATATGTAGGTCTCAGCTAGTCTGGGGCTGTGTAGCTACAGGAAATACTATATTAATAATTAATATAGATTATGTATATTAAATTCAATATGTATCATGTATCTTTTCCATCATATTCATAATAATAACCTTTTTTCTTTCATTGAAGTGTCACCCCCTACTCTACCCAGACTACTCTCTTCAATCTATAAAAAAAATAAAAAAATTAGAAGCTGGAATAGGTCTAGAATGTCTAGATCTACAACAGTACAACATAGTGATCTACTCAAACAGTTCAAATTAAGGAAATCAAAAGAATCATTTCTTTATTTTTTTTTTACTTTTAAACTATTTTAGTAATAATAATGGTAATACTTCCATAACAATTTATAATAATTAGATTGTAATTTACTAATTAGATATACCATATGATATAGATCTATATCTAGATCTCATCTAATCATAGACTATAATCTGAGTCTCTAGTCTACTACTAGTATAAGTATAGTCAAGTAGAGTACTACTGTAGTACTACTACTAGATCTGGTACTTAACTTAGACTGAGACTAAGTCTAAGTCAGAGGCCTAACTTATGCTACTAATATCATATGCTACTACTACTACTCTAACTCTACTGTCTCTACGTCTCTAGAGTCTAGTCACTCTAGACAGTCTTAGTCTAGTGACTAGTCTAGTCAGTTTAGTATAAATAAACTAGAATAGTAAATATAAATAGATGATGTAGGGGAACCTCTGCGAAGAGTAGATCCATTTCATTCCAGCTTGTTAATCATTTTCTAATATAAACAAGAAAGAATAGACATTAATTTCATTGTAAAAATTAGATTTAGACCTAGGCCTAGACCTACCTGCGATTACGATTTTCGCCATATTGTATATGTTACTAGGACACGGAGTCAAAGAATTATACAAAATGTGCATTCTAGCTTACGAAAGAAAAAAAAAGAGCAGATCAAAGTTGAGATTTATAGATTTATTAATTTAATAAATTTAAATTTAATATTATATTTAATATTAATATTATATATATCTAATTGGTTATATCCTATTTCGTCTCATTTATTTACCGTTGCTATCTTCTAGCTTAAAATCTGGCACAATTTAGATATAGTTATCAAATTATCATCTAGATTCTAGATCTAGTTGTTTTTTTTTTTTAAGTAGTTAAGATAGATCTAGTAATCTAGTACTCGCGCACATTTTAACGCTTCAGAGTTGGGGATGCTCTACGCCGCTAGACCTCCCGAAGGACAAAGGGGGATGGCAGCGAGCAAGGTACGAACCCCGAACCCATCGAGATAATCAGGACATCTACTACAAGATGAGGCAGAGCCTGGCAGTTCGTGATGAATAGTAAATCTATACTCACCACTTTTAAAATATTGTTTGAGTGACATTTTTTAGTACTTCTGTCTTAGCTCGATTCTTTATGAGTTTATTTTCAACCACACAGTTGCTCACCTTTGCAACGGTTCCACTGATTTTTGTTACCAGATACGACACCTCTGACCTTGTTGATGTCCAAGAGCTAAGCCGAAGGCTCTTCGAGCTCTAAGTTTGAAAAAAAACCTGTTTGGACGCCAAACAGTAAAAAAAAAAACCTGTGAGAACACAGTTCTGTTTGAGAGAGACCCGAGTCAATGCCTATATAAAACATTGCTGTTTCCAATGCCTTTGGCCCCCGTTGCATGCTTGGCTGCACATGGCCGAAGGCCGAGGGCACCGGGAGCCTCCGCCATTTTCCTTCGTTGTACCAAGCTAACTGTGCGGGACCCGCCATTTATGTAACGGTCCCTTTGAGGAACAGCGCATGGATGTGGGACGTGTTCGTGGGGACTTTTTTACAACCCCGCCCGTGCAAGAGGTTGACTCTCGTCTACCCGTGGGCATCCCCACGGGAGTTATGTTTCGCCATTCATTTAGCCTAGCTAGCCCCTCAAGTAGCCGTTTCCACCCAGGTGCCACGGCAGAACAGCGTACCCGGGACACCTCTGACCTTGTTGATGTCTAAGAGCTGAGCCGAAAGCTCTTCGAGCTCTAAGTTTGAAAAAAAACCTGTTTGGTCGTCCAGCCGAACAGTAAAAAAAAACAAACCTGTGTGAACACACAGTTCTGTTTGGGAGAGCCCCTAGACAATGCCTATGTAAAGCATTGCTGTTGACCGATGCATTTGACCCCCGACACGTGGACTAGAGACACGGCCGAAGGCCGAGGGTGCACCGGGGACTTCTGCCATTTTCCTTCAATGTACCAAGCTAACTGTGCGGGATCCGCCATTTGTAACGGTCCCTTTGAGGAACAGCGCATGGATTGGTGACATGTTTGTGGGGACTTTGTTACAACCCCGCCCGTGCAATGGGTGGACTCTCGTCTACCCGTGGGCATCCCCACGGGAGTCCTGTGTTGCTACCCATTTAGCCTAGCCAATTCCTCAAATGGCCGTTTCCACGCGGGCGCCACGATGAGGCAGGGCAGCGCGCCCGCGATCCTCTGACCTAACTGAGGAATCGTACAACTGTTCATCAGCAAAGAAATGATGTTTGTAAAATGTTTGTAAAATGTTTTACATGTTTCGGATGTTCCTTCAGAGTTTAAGATAGGACGACGGGGGATGGGAGCGGGCAGGGTTTGAACCCTCGACCGTCGATAAATCCGAACGATAGTCCAGCGCGCAAACCGCACGACCTGGCAGCCATCCGATAAAATATAACGGTTGGCTGTATAAACACCGCTGAGTTGATATGTGTACAAATGGTTAAATATAGGCCTACCGGTTGGCTATATAAGCTTGTTGGCACTGTCCCATTGACCACGACACTTAGGGTGCGTTCAGTCAAGTAGGATCCAAGCCACGTTGAGAGGATTCCTGCGATACCAACAGTAGCAGATAATCTTGCCATCATAATCCCATGGTCGAGCGTGTCATAAGCTATACAAATGTGTAGCAAGGAAAGTATTGATATTATATATTATATGTATATCTCTTATTAAGGATTTTATGGTGTGTGTTTCCTAGGTGCTATGGAAAGGGAGTATTTTATGTTAGTTGTAGAGAGAGAGAGAGCATTAGTTTAATGTTAGAATAATGTAAGATAAGCGTCACTGTCGTAAGCTGTGTTAAGTACGCCAGACGACTCCAGGATGCCGGAGTCTGACGAGGAAGTGGTTTGAGTGCTGGGACAAGTCCCAAAAAGCCCGTGGAGTCTGGGAGCGCATGAGGCGCCATGACCGCACTTCCCCGTGGTGGAGGCTGTTCAGGCCTGAGCAAGCTATTATAGCACAGTACATGACAGGCCACTGGTTCATACTTATCACGGCTATGGCCAAATTTTGATTCACGGTGTCCCCACTGCAGGGAAGAAGAGGATACCGTGCCTTATTCTGTTTGACTTCCCCAGACTTGCTGATCTCCATCTCGATAGGTCTGGGATACCAAAAATTATTGACCTGTTTAGTGACATGTATACACTACATAAGACAGCAGGGTTTCTGTCCAGGGCTTAATCTATAAGATCATCACTCGAATGGAGTTTAATGATGATGATTAGCAGTTTTGGTGCGATTCGACGACCGTCAACAATAAGGGGCGTGAATCATCTTTGCACAGGCGACATGTTTTCTCTCCCTTTTTCTACTAAATCTGCAACCCTTCCCCTTTCCAATACACACACACACACGACACCCACTGACCCCCTACAAGGGGGACAGTGCCCGCTGACCTCCTCGTGGTGTCCCCTGGTAACTGGAGTAAGTCCACCCTTTGCTCTCAGGGTGCTCTGAAAAAGGCTAACGTTGCGGGAGCCCCAACTTTCCTAGCAGGCTCTCATGCTCTCCTGGTGCAGAGTTCTGCTGGTGAGGTCTGGGTAATGCTAAGATCTGATCGACATAACCCCTGCACGCTCGTAATGTGTAGGGATTTGTGTCTGTCGGGGCTCTAGCTAATGCTGAACTGATCAGCCGCCGCCCTGGAGACTAGTGGAGGGTCAAGCCATCAAAATTTGTGGGCCCTAAACTGGTGGCTTTAATAAAAAGGTCTCCTGCCTCACTCCACTTTCGTGGATTAAACCCTGCCCATACGAGCGAGTGGTTGAGTTAACTGATCTTTCGATCGATTCATAGTTCAATGTTCATGTCTGGACTGTTCTTCACTGCTCGCTCTAAGGGGCAACCCAAATTTCCTCCCCTGGAGGAACCCATACAACAATGTCGAGTAAATAGTTTGATGATGATGATGATGACCCCCTACAAAGCACACCATGTAATTTAGGTCATTTAATCTATACAGCCTAGACAATCTATACTAATTATGTGTAACAAAAGTCTGCATGTTATTCTTGGTCTTCGACTTAGTACTCTAATTAACCCTCTGCGTCTTACATATACACATTTAAGTGGAGTAAACAAAATCTATAAATAGAAAGCCCGTGTCATGGTATCTGCACTATAGATCAGTGTTTCCCAAACATTTGTTGTCAACGGAACACTTTTCACTTTTGGAGAATTTAGAGGAACTCTTCGCTTTTATTTTTTTTTTTAGGTTGGATTCTTTTCTATTTTTATAAATATAAAAAAAAAACATATTCAAGATTTAGATATTTTTTTATAGTTTCATGTAGAAGTAAGTAAGTAGAAAACTGTATTAAAATATCGTATTGTATAAAATACAGACGTTACTTCAAAAAAAGTAGATGATTACGATCTACGCGGCATGCATCTAGTTATACATGTTAACCAATGACTTAATTTATGCTAAGTCATTGGTTTTCCTGAATGACTTTAGCAACCCATTTTATGCTCTAATAGGGAAGAAGAAGCATTTGTACCAATTTGTCTTAGCATGTGGAACAAGGAATGCAAACATTACTATCAGAAAAATGAAAGTTTAAGGAATTTGATGGTATGATGTTCTTGAAGAACTTAACTTCTTGACATCAGACACGATGCTGGTAAATTAAATTCTAATATCTGGTGGGACATCAGGCCGCATGTTTCTTGATCTATACTTTGACTCTTTGTTTCAACATAATAAAAACAAATCTGCTTCTCACAAACAGGATGTAGCAAACAGAAGTAAAATAACAATAACTTCTTATGAAATATTAAGGTACTCTTCAGACAAACTCGACCAGTAATCATGGTTATTATTTGTCTCTTTGCTTCAAATTAGACTCATTTCAATGCTCATAGAATTATGTTTTTTTTTCGTCGTCACCTAGAAGAGCTAATAAAATCCATTTTTCTTTTCTTTTTTTTTTTTATACCTAGAACTGATTCACGTGTAAGCCTACTAGTTCCGCGGAACACAGTTTGAGAAGCACTGCTATAGATTAATTGTCAATCAGATTTAAATATTTATATTTAGACGTTGAGAATCTCCACATCTGCAGACTATGAAATTAAGTAATGACATGAATTTTTCTTTTAAATAGCGAGATTTCTATGCATCGGATGTGGTATAGTTCAAATAGCAGAGTAACATTTTAAACATTTTTTTTTTAAACTTAATCTCTTCTCATGACGCATTTTATATTATCTCCCTTTTTTTTTTTTTACAGTAGCTGATTAAGTTTAGTGTGATTTAAGCTAGTCTATATAAATAGTCAGAGATAAAAAAAAATATGTGAATTATAAGTTGGGTTTATTAGGTTAAGAAGATCATTACAGATTGAACAAAAGTAAGTTACAATTAAACAATCGACTATATGTATATATGCAAGTAATTGTAAAGCTAATTAGTCTTATGCACGTCGCTTTTCTAAGTACTCTTTAAATATCTTAATCTGGCTTCACATATTCAGTGTATAGATCCTCTGTTCTCATCAGATGACTCACAAAAACTTGGTGCTTATCCGCAAAATAGTTGATTTAAAATGGGTCACTGGTAGTACTTCTTCGAAGAAAGCAGTTGCTCTGGGAGAGCCCAAAAGATAATTACTGCCTGGTCGTGTGTTATGAGCTCTGGACTGTCGTTCAATGGTCACAGTGGTCCCAGATTCGAAACCTGCTCTATTTTGTAGATGATGAAGGCCTCGTGGCCCAAAACGTCATTTGTTTTACTTGGTCCGGCAGGGTCACATATATGCAAGTTTATTGCATTTTCAATACAGTCATTCACCCCTACAGCTGTAAATCTTTGTTTTTGAGTCTTTGAACTTTCTTTTATCCATTACTGCATCTATGTGTCTGTAGTGTCATTTCTTGTATGTATGTCCTATTTTGTGTTAAATATTTCTTTTTGTTGTTTGTTTTGTAGCTGATTGTAGTGCTATTAGAGCATGGAATGGGTTGCCTGGGCCAGCCAGGAAAAACAATAACTTGGCAAAATTTAGGTCATTGGTTAACATGCATGACTAGATGAATGACGCGTAGGACGTGATCATCTTCTTTTTTTGAAGTAACGTCTGCATTAAATAAGATAAGATAATGAAGGCATCGTGGCCAAACGTCCTTTGTTTAACTTGGTCCGGCAGGGTCACATATATGCATGTTTATTGTATTTTTCTATACATTTGCCTCTCCAACCATTTTGTTTCAATAAATAATGATATTAATTTAAATTAATGTTAATGTTATGATTACTACTAGGTTTGAGATTTGTCTAGGCATAGAATAATATGTCATTCATGTGTCATGTTCATGAAGTCCTTGCTGTGGCCATCTGTCTGACACTTTGTTTAGGTCTTTCTATGTACGTGACTGAAGTCTATCGAGTCAACAGTCTCCAACAGTTCTTATTTTCAAACCTACAGAAAAATGCTGTTTGCATTAATAGTCAGCCTGGCTACGGTCAGCACGATCAATGCCATCGTCTGTACGCCTGACATGTGTGCCACTGTCCGATGTGCCGCTGTGACTGCAGAAAACTGTGATGGAGCCATTGTCAAGAACGGAGGCTTCTGTGGCTGCTGCGATTCCTGCATAAAAGCATTGAGTAAGAATATAGTGTAATATTGAGTAAGAATATAGTGTAATATTGAGTAAGAATAAAGTGTAATATTGAGTAAGAATATAGTGTAATATTGAGTAAGAATATAGTGTAATATTGAGTAAGAATATAGTGTACTATTGAGTAAGAATATAGTGTAATATTGAGTAAGAATATAGTGTACTATTGAGTAAGAATATAGTGTAATATTGAGTAAGAATATAGTGTAATATTGAGTAAGAATATAGTGTACTATTGAGTAAGAATATAGTGTAATATTGAGTAAGAATAAAGTGTAATATTGAGTAAGAATAAAGTGTAATATTGAGTAAGAATATAGTGTAATATTGAGTAAGAATATAGTGTAATATTGAGTAAGAATATAGTGTAATATTGAGTAAGAATAAAGTGTAATATTGAGTAAGAATAAAGTGTAATATTGAGTAAGAATAAAGTGTAATATTGAGTAAGAATATAGTGTAATATTGAGTAAGAATATAGTGTAATAGGTTTTTCATTGGAGATTCTTATATAAGGAAGCAAACCCATGATTAAAAAACCTTTTTTTCTGGTGTATCCGGTGTACAGACTAGTGTTGATGAGTAAAGTATTGTATTAACCATATAAACAGAATTATTTGTTAGCTCTTTTCAGCAGTGTAGAATCCATTTTTTTGTAGCTCTTTCGCTCGTAGCACAAAATAGTTTTACAAACCTTATATCAACTCACTTTGTCAGTCTATCTGGTAAAAGATTTTTACACCTTATTTCTTCGACACACAATCCTGGATTAAGCTTAAATTTTGCACAAATATTTCTTTTTCCTGACAACACTAAAATATTTAAGGTTACAAAGAAGACAGTTTGTGTGGAAACACAAACTCAAAATCGGCCCCCGAAGTGGTCCACCCAGACAGGTAAAAAGGCAGGTTTCAATATTTTCAGAAAGAATATCAGAATGAAATTCTATCAAAGACAAATGACAGAGAAGAATGGAGACAGAACGTTGACATATCTTGTGTGGTGCCCCAACGATCGAGCAGACCAAGGGATAGGTGAAAGTGAAGATGAAGCTAAATGTGAACCTGGCCTAACTGATGTCATATAATGGTTATCTAATTGATCTAATTGCTTTGCATAGGGTCAATGTCTTCTTTAAAGTCTAAAAAAAAAAACAAAAAAACATTTCCGTAAAAAAAAAATTAAAATTCCTTTAGTTGAGTGTCCTGTGGATGCATATCGTCACACTGCTGTTCACGCGATAATATGAAAAACTGCTTATTATTTTTTTTTTTAAATTATGTTCCACTTCTATGTATATTAAATTGATTTTTTCTCTTAAGTAAACATTTTTTTTTGTAAATGTAATAATAAGGAGGACAGAACTTATCTAACTTAGTAATACATTTGTAAAGAAAAAAATCTAAAAAAAATGGTAAATAGTCATCTCTCATACTTAATAGCCTCCTGTGTTTGTTTCTATTAATAGTGAATGAAAATGGTGTATTTTAATGAAAAAACTGCTTGAATAGTTGATTTAAATAAATAAATTTTTCGCTTTTAGAAAAAAAAGTAGCCGTTGCATCAGAACTTTTAATGTACTAAAATATCATGATGTCGAATTTTCAATATCTTTTTTAGTTTACGAGATCTAAACGGGACGGACGGACAGACAAACCACACAGAACTAATAGCGTCTTTTCCCCTTTTAGGGGCCGCTAATAAAAAGAAAAACCAATTAGTTAATTAACTATTGGTTAACTATTTTGTTGGGTGTACCGAAAAAGTGAAAGACATTTTATATGACTGAATTGGTGGTATAAGCTGAATATAGGTCGCCGCTTCAATGTAAGTTAAAAAATAAAACACGAACTATACAATCGTCTGTAGTCGTAAGCAGCTCACTAGCAGATTGGTTAGAATTTCAACTTCAGTAGACGCAAGGAGTGGGTTCAAATTTGTTTCCCCCCCCCCCCTTTTTTGTTTTTTAATGCTGTTGAAAACCGATTACGGTAAAATTCACCCTGATAACCATTTCTTTCTTCCTCTTATTTTATAAATTTATTTCTGAATCACTTTTTCATTTCCTTATGTATTTCATTTGGTTCCCTTTTATTTCTTTATACCGCTTTCTCTTCATTTATTTTCTTTGTTATGGCGTTCTTTAATGTGCAATGTGTTTGTGATGTTGCAAGGTGCACTTATACAATACAGTTCAAACGCTATTCTTACAAAAACTTTATTTACCTTACCAATAAACATTTGGCATATACATTTTTTTTCTTCCAACTTGACTTGACTGTCATTGAGAAACCAAGATTGTTTCAGCCTTATCCTGAAGGATTGAAGGGCATAGCAGTTGGTTGGGGTTCAAACCCTGGACCATCGTTACGACATTAGTCGAATTTCATACAGGACCGGACTTTGACTTGATATAACTCTGAGCTTTTGTTAGATATGGGGCTCCTTGTAATCAGTATAAGGCAATTTTTCTCTTCCCCTTTTTTTTCAAAATGATTGAAAATATCCCTGGAATCATATTTGGTTACCCTAAAGCTTATGTTACCTTTAGATAAATGAAGTATACGTTACATACCATACGACTATCCAATATCCAAACAGGTCATTCTACTGATAAATTATAAGCTTCTCACATATGATCTCATGACACAGTTATATTAAGAAATGTTTCAGAAATAACCTACTCGTCACGACATTCATGACTTACAACCTCACTCTTAAAGAGTAGGCTCATTATTGCGAAACCGGATCTCCCCTGTACTAGACATTCATGACTTACAACCTCACAGACTTAAAGAGAGTAGGCTCATTATTGCGAAACCGGATCTCCCCTGTACTAGAACAAATGAATCAATACGTTAACGTGGTATTAAATATCGAATGTTGAGGTATCGTAACTATTCCTGCTGCTATGCTGTATACAGAATTCATTTAGTTCTTTTCTTTTCTTTTTCTCTTCCCTAATGTTTGACTAATACATTAATTGTGTGAATAGCCTTGACGGCGACAAAGAAAGTTGATAAATACATTATTGTGTGAATAGCCTTGACGGCGACAAAGAAAGTTGATAAGTACATTATTGTGTGAATAGCATTGACGGCGACAAAGAAAGTTGATTAAATAAAATATATGCCCACGGTACTGTCGTCGCACTGGTTCCAGGTTCGAACTCCTACCCTCAGCAAACCACGCGTCCGTCCTGTAGATTGTAGAAAGTGTGAGCTAGGTCTGCTAGGGCGTAATAAACTGTGGGGGGAAAAAATCCCCTTTTCGACCTTGCGATCTATGGGGACAGATGTGGCAAAGGTAATCCGTTTTTATGGCCAACTGTTAATGAGGGTGTCATGTGGCCAGCACAATGATTAACAACCTCTATTCCCTAAGTACGTCCGTTACCCATTAGTGTTGAGTGGAACGAGGGTGTCATGTGGCCAGCACATTGACTAACAACCTCTGTTCCTTAAGTACGTCCGTTACCCATTAGTGTTGAGTGGAATGAGGGTGTCATGTGGCCAGCACATTGACTAACAACCTCTGTTCCTTAAGTACGTCCGTTACCCATTAGTGTTGAGTGGAATGAGGGTGTCATGTGGCCAGCACAATGACTAACAATCTCTACTCCCCAAGTACGTCCGTTACCCATTAGTGTTGAGTGGTGTTAAGGCCTCCGCGCGGTGTTGAGGCTTGGCAATATGTCTAGTGTAGATCTGACTGGAAGTAACGCTGAACTCAACTAATTCAGTAACACCGGCGAAAGGCCGAAACAATCAAATATGTAGTCGACGCTGATGTTGTTCTATAACGATATTTAATACTCAAGAAGGGAATCGTCTGATGTCAGCTATGTCCGTAAATCTGTATCTATTCTATTGTACTCAAGTCTACTACTCTACAAGAAGCGTCTCCCTTTTAGCGTCGCTTAGAGCGTTCTTATTTTTTAAAGATCCGTCACGTCACTTGTCGCTAATTAAAACTTTCCCCTTATTCCCGAAACAAATAACTAATTCCTAATCATGTCATAACAGTGGAATGAGGGTGGTCCTAAAGATCCCGAAGCTCAAAATACCAGTCTTGCTCTGGATTCGAACTTAAGACTCTCCCTACGTAAGCCAAGCGCTATACCACTCAGCCTTCACGCCCCATTGATTATCTCAAGGTTGACTTCCCCCCAACATTTTATTCAAATGAGACTTAATGATAAGGTGTATTTTTTTTCCATTGGTTGTTATTCTAAATGTCTAAACTGCTTTTTACAATTTAGATCCTGGAGACAGTTGTTTCTCGACCTTCCTGCTTGGTGTGCCCAGTACCGTCACGTGTCCTAGTGGCTACTTCTGCAATAGGAGCACCAACAAATGCGATCCAATCATATTTTAAGCTCACAGGTAGATAAATGTATTTAGGAAGTAAAATGAAAGTATGCTAGAGTTAATTCCCTTCTTAAAAAAAAACATTCTTCGAATTATGGGTAAAAAAACTACAAGAGATATAAACAATGTAATTATGTACACTGAAAAATAAAAAAATTGAAAGGAAATGTTTATGATAATTCTTCCATTTGCTTGATCCTAATTACAGTGATGAACTACATAGGTAAAAGAAAAATGCTAGGTTATCAATTTTAACGTCAAAATGATATTTTTAAAATACATATAAGTGTATGAAATAAAATGTTAAAGATTTTTTTCAACTTATATTTTTGTATATAATAGAAGCAGTACCCTTTAAAATTCGAATGATTCACTGAAATTTGTTTTCTTGCAGATGTATAAAAGTGAAGACATTTGGACCCACATCGACATTGACTTTCCTATTCATTCGAGAAAGTCTCTCTTTCAGGGACTCAGTATTTCTTTGCGCTTTATATTTAAATTTGTGTTTGATTTTCATGCCAGTGTGTCTGCATCATTGTCTATGAGTTTGAGTTTGAGTATGAAATACGAGTAACTAAATGTTATACCTGAGACATGAAATAAAGCAGTTTTTTTTGTTTGTTTTTTTAAAAGCTCATATGAATTCTGTTTGTCTGTCTGTCTGTCTGTATGGTAAAAAGTTTGTACACGTTATTTCTCACACACCCGATCTCGGATCAAGCTCAAATTTCGCACAATTATTTCTTTTATCTGACAGCACAAGAATCAATGTAAAAAAATTAACCAATTAGTTTATTAACTATTGGTGATTAATTATTTTGATTGGTATAATGAACAAGGGATAGAAATCATACTCGACTGATTTGGTGGTATAAGTTGAATTAGTTCCCTTGGGGACTATTGAGCCTCTGAGTGATCCTTTTTTATGCATAAAAAATATGATTATGTAAACATTCACCAAGATACCCTCTTCTTCCCTCTCCGAGATAGGATCATAGCGGATCGAGAATGATAAAATCTAAACAAAAACAATTGGTAAAAATACTTCTAATCGCACAGGTTTTTTAAGTCTAAGTCTATTATATATATAATTACATGACTGATCCAAACTAATTGATGCAATTACATTTAATATACGCTTTGTTTTTTTTTAAAGTATTATACTATTTTTCTTGTTACAAAGCTTATATCAAGTCATTCTGTCTGTCTGGTAAAAAAACAAACAAACTTGTACACTTTAATCCCCCCACACCCATTCTCGGGGCAAGTTGCGCTATTATTTATAGTACCTGACAAAACAAGAATCAATAAATTTAATCAACAAATTAGTTATTTAACTTTGGGTAATTAATTATTTTGTTTGGTATCGAACAAGGGAAAGAAATCGTACTTGACAGATACGGTGTTATTAGTTGAATTAGTTCCCCTTTTTATGTACATTTCAAAGTGATCACGGTAACATTAACGAAATCCCCCCCCCTTTTTTTTTTCCTCCTTCCTTTTCCCAATTGGTGCAAACAAGTGATAGGATCATAGTGCACTGAGAAAGCTAAAAAGCATGAAATTGCTCTAAACAAAAGCATATGGTAAAAAAAAAATATTAACGCACAGATTTATTATTGTTATTCTAGGTTTAATACAAATTTAATTACACGACTGGTCCAAACTATTTCATAAATTATACTTTGTTTAAGCTTTTTTTTTTTATTTTTTTTTTCTTGTTTCTACCCTGTTTTTCCTGACAAGTCTGAGTCCAAGGAAGGACGACTTCAGCTTGTATACTATCCAGCTATTTCAATACAATAATACTGCAGCTTGTATACTATCCAGCTATTTCAATACAATAATACTGCAGCTTGTATACTATCCAGCTATTTCAATACAATAATACTGCAGCTTGTATACTATCCAGCTATTTCAATACAATAATACTTCAGCTTGTATACTATCCAGCTATTTCAATACAATAATACTGCAGCTTGTATACTATCCAGCTATTTCAATACAATAATACTGCAGCTTGTATACTATCCAGCTATTTCAATACAATAATACTTCAGCTTGTATACTATCCAGCTATTTCAATACAATAATACTGCAGCTTGTATACTATCCAGCTATTTCAATACAATAATACTGCAGCTTGTATACTATCCAGCTATTTCAATACAATAATACTTCAGCTTGTATACTATCCAGCTATTTCAATGCAATAATACTTCAGCTTGTATACTATCCAGCTATTTCAATGCAATAATACTTCAGCTTGTATACTATCCAGCTATTTCAATACAATAATACTTCAGCTTGTATACTATCCAGCTATTTCAATACAATAATACTTCAGCTTGTATACTATCCAGCTATTTCAATACAATAATACTTCAGCTTGTATACTATCCAGCTATTTCAATACAATAATACTTCAGCTTGTATACTATCCAGCTATTTCAATACAATAATACTTCAGCTTGTATACTATCCAGCTATTTCAATACAATAATACTTCAGCTTGTATACTATCCAGCTATTTCAATACAATAATACTTCAGCTTGTATACTATCCAGCTATTTCAATACAATAATACTTGAGCTTGTATACTATCCAGCTATTTCAATACAATAATACTTCAGCTTGTATACTATCCAGCTATTTCAATACAATAATACTTCAGCTTGTATACTATCCAGCTATTTCAATACAATAATACTTCAGCTTGTATACTATCCAGCTATTTCAATACAATAATACTTCAGCTTGTATACTATCCAGCTATTTCAATACAATAATACTTCAGCTTGTATACTATCCAGCTATTTCAATACAATAATACTTCGGCTTGTATACTATCCAGCTATTTCAATACAATAATACTTCAGCTTGTATACTATCCAGCTATTTCAATACAATAATACTTCAGCTTGTATACTATCCAGCTATTTCAATACAATAATACTTCAGCTTGTATACTATCCAGCTATTTCAATACAATAATACTTCAGCTTGTATACTATCCAGCTATTTCAATACAATAATACTTCAGCTTGTATACTATCCAGCTATTTCAATACAATAATACTGCAGCTTGTATACTATCCAGCTATTTCAATACAATAATACTGCAGCTTGTATACTATCCAGCTATTTCAATACAATAATACTGCAGCTTGTATACTATCCAGCTATTTCAATACAATAATACTGCAGCTTGTATACTATCCATCACTGGCATGTGTATATGATACAATAGTATAATCAAAATTTCAATACATATCATCACTGGCATGTGTATATGATACAATAGTATAATCAAAATTTTAATACATATCATCACTGGCATGTGTATATGATACAACAGAATAATCAAAATTTTAATACATATCATCACTGGCATGTGTATATGATACAATAGTATAATCAAAATTTTAATACATATCATCACGGGCATGTGTATATGATACAATAGTATAATCAAAATTTCAATACATATCATCACTGGCATGTGTATATGATACAATAGTATAATCAAAATTTTAATACATATCATCACTGGCATGTGTATATGATACAACAGAATAATCAAAATTTTAATACATATCATCACTGGCATGTGTATATGATACAACAGAATAATCAAAATTTTAATACATATCATCACTGGCATGTGTATATGATACAACAGGATAATCAAAATTTTAATACATATCATCACTGGCATGTGTATATGATACAATAGTATAATCAAAATTTTAATACATATCATCACTGGCATGTGTATATGATACAATAGTATAATCAAAATTTTAATACATATCATCACTGGCATGTGTATATGATACAACAGAATAATCAAAATTTTAATACATATCATCACTGGCATGTGTATATGATACAACAGAAAAATCAAAATTTTAATACATATCATCACTGGCATGTGTATATGATACAATAGTATAATCAAAATTTTAATACATATCATCACTGGCATGTGTATATGATACAACAGAATAATCAAAATTTTAATACATATCATCACTGGCATGTGTATATGATACAATAGTATAATCAAAATTTCAATACATATCATCACTGGCATGTGTATATGATACAATAGTATAATCAAAATTTTAATACATATCATCACTGGCATGTGTATATGATACAACAGAATAATCAAAATTTTAATACATATCATCACTGGCATGTGTATATGATACAACAGAATAATCAAAATTTTAATACATATCATCACTGGCATGTGTATATGATACAATAGTATAATCAAAATTTCAATACAAATAAATATTTTAGACGTTAATCTGTTAAAGTTCGTTAAAGTTTGGAAATCTACAATAATTTTAAATTTTTAACACAGAGATCCGATGATTGGATTTTTTAAAGATTTGACGGTTGTAATTAAAACATTTTACATCTCGTCAAATGACTAAACTCTTGCTGGGAACACAGAAACAGGCTTTGGGAACAAAGAAACAGTCTTTGGGAACAAAGAAACAGTCTTTGGGAACAAAGAAACAGTCTTTGGGAACACAGAAACAGTCTTTGGGAACAAAGAAACAGTCTTCCAAGATCAAAATCCCACATTGTCATCAACCAAAGAGAACGCTCAATTAACAGAGCATCTCACTGCTATATATAGTTGAAATAACTTAGGAAAGACAACTCCTAAAAAGAAGAAAAGCTGCCTAACCAAATATAATTTATGTTGCTCCCAAATTTTAGCTTCTTGTTCTTTAATACTCTTATTGTATTATTTGTATAGCCTGGGGCTGGGAAGGGGAGACATGTTTATGAACTGTTTAACATATCTACCGTCTGAGATTTGTTTCTCTTGAAAATCAACATTTAAGAATTGTAATGACACTATAGCACAGCGGTTCTCAACCTTTTTAGTACCGCGACCCCTTTTTGCAGTTGGTCACTATACGGCGATCCCCAACCGTTTTTTTTTTTGGGGGGGGGGGGGGTCATATATAACATCAGAATCAAAATGTAAATAACTGATATGAATTGCCAAAGCTGTATGTAAATAAATGTGGTTGTACCTTTATGACTTGGTAACTTTTCAATTGCGTATTCACTATATTCATAATTTTATAATTATGTGACAATTTGGAAAACATGGTAATAAACTCCAGCCATTGAGTCATACATTTCTACAAAAGTGTTGCGACAATTTGTGAAAAATGCCACAACGTCATTTTGATGGTTGAGCTTTGTTCAGCTTTGTTTCTGTTTGACCAGATCAGGAATTCTAGGGCTGTCTTGGCAAGATCAGAACAAATGTCATCTTCTGCATCAAATCTAGTTCTGTATTTAACAAGTTAAAAAATACTTTTTGTAAAGATATGATGTTGGAAATTTAACTAATTGCTGTAGTTCTCAAACATCGTTAAAGAGCGCTTCAACTTTCGATTTTGTTTTCTTATTAAAAACCCCCCAAAAAATTGTTTTCGAACTTTACCTCAGCTAACTTGAGTGTAAAATAGCAGAAACATTTTTGGATTCATTAAATTCATTAAAATGTTTTGAAAACAATCAAATGTTTATTTAAAACAATGGAATTTACACAATTCAAAGGGCTAACGTTTTCGTGTGGAAATCACTAATATTCGTCGATGAGTTAAATATGTTCCGGTGACTCATTCTGTACCAAAAGTTGAACACCCTAACTAACAACCTAGCATACTTTGACCAGCATCTTTGCAGACACTAAACATTTTTTTTGGACGATATTTTTTTTGCCAGAAAAAGTAACGTAGTAAAGTGCTGTAGTAGACGTTTCAACAGGTTTACAAAGAAAGAACTCGCCTTTAAAATCGCCATCATTTCTATACACTGGCTTTCTTGTCATCTTTACAACTATACTACTGGGATGCTTGTTAACAAAATGACGTTTCAATTTGTACGGACTTATTGACTCTGAAAAGAGAACTTCTTTACAAATGAGGCGTTAAGTTTTTTCAATGCCTGCTTTAAGTATTGAAGTCAAACAATATCATAAGAAATCCTCAATCTATTTTCTTTTCTTAACGTTCTTGTGCTCGAGGTCCATGTTCACGGTTTGTTCCATAATGAAAATATTTCCTTCAACAACAGGATGGTGTATTGCTAATTATAAACTAACGTGCTTTTCGTAAATTTTCACCCTATAAATAATTGAAAAATAAAATTACGCAATGTTTATGCTGCGACATTATAATGTATAAAATGATTTAGATTAAGTTGTTTCTTAACATCTATCCTTGAAGTACAATTATAGTTGTGTTTTTTAAAGTAAATAACTTTTAAAAAAAATGTGTACAATGTCGCTTTTTCTAGAATAAAATATGTTTTTCTGATGGTCTTAGGCGACCTTTGGTAAATCACCAATCGATCCACAGGTTGAGAACCCCTGCTATGGCAAGACGCGTCATTTAAAAAGCGAGGACGGCAATAGAAGGGGATTAACGGACGAACGATGACGAAGTAGACCGGTTTGTAGTTATAGATACGACGTAGACCTGATTGTAGTTATAGATACGACGTAGACCTGATTGTAGTTATAGATACGACGTAGACCTGATTGTAGTTATAGATACGACGTAGACCGGTTTGTAGTTATAGATACGACGTAGACCGGTTTGTAGTTATAGATACGACGTAGACCTGATTGTAGTTATAGATACGACGTAGACCTGATTGTAGTTATAGATACGACGTAGACCTGATTGTAGTTATAGATACGACGTAGACCGGTTTGTAGTTATAGATACGACGTAGACCGGTTTGTAGTTATAGATACGACGTAGACCGGTTTGTAGTTATAGATACGACGTAGACCGGTTTGTAGTTATAGATACGACGTAGACCGGTTTGTAGTTATAGATACGACCAGTGGCGTAGCTAGAGTATATGATGCCTGGTGCGGTACCTCATCATGATGCCCCCCCCCCCAAAAAAAAAAAAAACTTAACTAATTAATAACATTGCAAAACCTTACTTTTTTGTTCAAAATAATATGCATTCATTAATCAAATATTGTTAATTCACTTTTACATAAACATACTACAAGTGAATTTTATGCGCTTTCTTGCTGGCTTAAGTATCAATAATTTTATCGAAATCAATTTTTTTCACCAGCTCTTGTTCGATGGACAAAATGGCTAAATTAGTGAGTCATCGTTGATCGCAAATAATTCTTGATCAGTTTAAGTTTGGAAAATCTTCTCTCGCATGTAGCGACACTTACCGCAATAGTAAAAAATATGCGAATCATGAGGACGATATTCGGGACTGAATCATCTAGCTGATATTTTTTTATAAATTTCAAGAGCTCAACAGGCCCTTGTTTTGAAAGTTCGGAGGCTTCTGCTGAAACTGTGACAAACCGTTGAAGCCTCTTTCGCTTCAGCAGAAATTCGTTTTTATCAATGTCGCTAGGAGTACTATCAAGATTGATTTCGACCTTACGATTTTATATCTGGGAAGGCGGCTAAAATTCATATCTATCTGCTAAATCATGAAGTTGCTCGAATCGGGTGATTATTTCTTGAACAATCCTGTCAAAGGTAGAAAAAATTTCCCTTCGTAGCTCTTCTTTGTGTGTAAGTAGAGAGTCGTCACTTTTCTCACCAGGCATCTTTTTCTTATGGCCAATACGTTTTTGAGGTTCTGTACTGATTCTCAGATCTGAGCACACGCTTTCGGCAAAGGTAATGCTGGCTTCAGCGATGTCCTCTCGATTACTACTTAAAAATGTCTCTAATGTTTTTAGTTTGAGTGAGCAGTCTCGAATAGACAATCTTTGTTTTTGAAGGTAGACTTGCGCATCATTAATTTCAGTTAATACAGGAGCCCAAAATCCAAGATAGGTGAGAAAATTAAAAGACTGAATAGCAACCAATAATCCACCTGCTTCAGATTTAGTCGATGAATTTTCATCTCTGCTAGTTAACGTCTTCAGAGTTTCTAAAATTTTAGAAAATTTATCCCTAACCATCTTGACGGCTTCTCCTCTGGCGCTACAGCGGGTCTCGACTAAACGTTTATGGCTAGTTCCGTTTTTTTTTTGATGAGGATATCCCAGCGGTGTGTTGAAGTTGAGAAAAAGGAGTGTGAACGGTCCAGTGTACCAAAAAATGTTATCGAATTGACTTCAGCTTCAGCAGCTCGAATTTCTGCTAAATTAAGAGAATGGTTTGAGCAGGCATTGAATAGTGACTTCTAGAATACGTTTTTGGACACCGTAGTTTTGACCTTTCATGACCGCAGCATTATCATAACCTTGACCCCTGCAGTCCATTATGTCTAAGCCATCCGAACGCAGTTTCTCTAGAATCATCTCAGCGATTCCAGCAGCATGCTTGTCCTTTGTGTCGATGAAGTCAACAAAAGACTCACGAACCTGTACCCCGTCATTATCCATGACAACGCACCGTAAAATTTGGGAAGTTTGATCCAGCTTTGAGATGTCAGGTGTACTGTCAAAAATAATTGAGAAATATTTGGCTTGTTTTACTTGCTGTATGATTTGTTTTTTAGCGTGATCCCCCAATATTGTAATAAATTCATTTTGTATTTGTGGAGACATGTATGTATTCGGTCTGGAACAAAGCTTAGTTCGAAGCACATGCTCCCTCAAGAGTGAATCGTACTTTGATAGTAATTTTACTAATTCTCCAGGTTTTCGTCTCTTGTATAATCAAATCTTGGGCCTTGTTGTCAATATTGTTCCCTACTCTCAGGCGAACTTCAAGTTCCCTCCAAGCAAGCGATGACTGAATGTGAGCTCTGCTGGTCTCATGTTTTTCTGTTTTCGGGGATAACCTCCACCACTCATTGAATCCATCTTTGGATTTCAATGAAGATTTGGTACTTGATCTTGTTGAGAAGAGTATGCAGAGGAAGCAAAAAAAGGGTTCTTTTTTTTGGGCGAATAACACATCCACTTTCTATGAACTTTCTCGCCGTTTGACATTTGCCGGAAAAACCAAGCCTTTCAAAGCTTTCTAGCCTTTTCTTTTGCTGATTCTTGATGTCTATACGCCTCTCTGAATTGACTGTCCATACGCTGAACTGTTTTAGAACCTTCAGTGACAATGTGTATGCGAATATTATCTGTGATGACATCAGGCCAATCTCCAATGTCGTTTAGTCTAGAGTTCATTATCCTGATTTCTGTATTGTTTACACTCTCTGATGGTTCAGCTTCTTCAGTGTGAATTTTTGAGGAGTGTACTAAAGACATGCTTGTGTGTGGAAAAAAGCCGACCAAATACAGGCGGCATTACAAGCAGACATCCAAACCATCTCCTCGTATTGCGACAAATGACAGATTCAGATAAACGTTCAGCCTAGGGATCGACATTCTTAAGGCTCCATTCGAGCTTAAACTCGGTGGGCTGCGACTCCAACGTGAAAACACGCCAAAATATCTAGGGGTGACCCTGGATAGAAAACTGTCAATGTTCCAGCACGTCCAGGAAGTCGAAAGAAAAGCCTCGGAGAAGTTAGCGTTACTAAGAAAGCTGGCCAGCACAAAGTGGGGTGACAAAGCTTACATGCTACGCACATTGTACTTAGGGGCAGTCAGATCACAAATTGAGTACAGCTATACAGTTCAAGTATATGCTAGTAAAACTGCCCTCGAATCACTCGACCGAGTACAATCACAGACACTAAGGTTCATTTGTGGCACCTTTCGGACAAGCACAACAAACTCTGCTGAAATCTTAACAAACGTGGCCCCTTTAGATTTAAAGAGGGAGAGGGCGGTACTTACGGCCTACGAGCGCTACAAAAGGGGCGACTCTAGGATACCCACCTCAATATTAGTGCGACAGTGGAGAGAGAGAGGAACCGCATTAAAATGCGATCGTTCCTCCACATTGCGGCCAATTTGTCTAAATCAGCCGGGCTCTCCACTGATAGGATTCCTATTAGAAAAATTAGTACTTGCCCTCCGTGGAGGAGATGGCCGGCCCCACAAATAAACATGTCCCTTAGAGGGCAAGAGGGAGCCACCAAGAGGCTATTAATACCTGCCAAACTCCAAAACTTGGCATCAGCTACACTAAAGTCCTACCCATCAGATGCCATTTTCTGTTATAGGCCTACCAATAAGTCGGTAATGAGGGACCCCGATAGATCTGGGTATGGGGCCCTTATAGTCTACCCAGACCGGACAGAACCAGAGATGCCGATTTCTCCGTCTGACCTTAAAAGGGTTTTGAGGCGCCAGCCAGACTAGTCAGTCTTGAGCACTGTTCATCATTTTGTTTACGTTACAGTATTACAATTAACTAGTTAGTTAAAAAAAAAACTCGTAGAAAACAAAGGTTAGCTTATTTTAAAAATATTGACATTACAATAGAATTATTTCAAAAATTAAACTATTAAGAATCATAAAGAAATGAATAAACTAAGACAATTGTTTAGAGCTAGAGTTTAGAAATATATTTGTAAACTCTATATCTAGATTAAACCAGTGGACTAAACAATGAAGTAAAAAAAGGTTGGCCTATCTTCTTCTTCTTCTTCTTCTTTATATTACAGAGCATCGATCAGTGTAGTAACAACATGTACCATGTGTCCGAAATAAATCTAGTAAATTAGATTCAAACTGTTCTAAAGCTTACATTGTATGGAAGAAATAGTCAAGCTGATGAAACAAAATAGCGACATGACTAGTTTATAAATCGTTAGTTCATGTTTAAAATACAGTAGTTTATGTTTGTTCGTGTCCATACAATTAGTCGTTTTTACTGAAACGCTCAGGGAAATAGGAAATTAATACACACTGGGGGAATTTTGGTGCCCCTCTTCACTTGGTGCCCTGTGCGGCCCGCACCACCCGCACATTGGTAGCTACGCCACTAGATACGACGTAGACCGGTTTGTAGTTATAGATACGACGTAGACAGGTTTGTAGTTATAGATACGACGTAGACTGAGCCCTTATTCTGAAATGAATTGCTATTCAAGTTCATGTCTGGATTTGTTCAATATGTAATTGTTTTCTTGTTCTGTAGGCGGTTGTTACTATACACATAATGAACTCGCGTATAATATCTACTAGAATTAACTAGAAGATTGATCAGCCAACCGCATCAACGTCTCAGCTATCAACAGAATGTATTTAAAAAAACGTTACCTAGTTTCCACTAAATTGATTTCAAAAAAATATAAGCCAAGCCTCAATATGGGAATAAAAATTATTTGCTTAAATCTTTATTTCTTATTTTGCTTATTTTCAAAACAGAACTACTAAAGGGTCTAAGAAGCGAGTTATTGAACCAAGACATAGCGTTGAATTTCTTTCAATGTTTTTACTTTGGTTGCACACAGCTAGCATGTAATGATAGGAAACATTCTTCAATTATCCATCATGTTTATGCTTTGATTTTGATGTATTCAAAAAGATTTCTAGTGAACCATAGACATAAATAAATATAGACTGGCCGATAAAAGAGTTTTATGAAACGAAAATGTGTGACTTGCAATTTTGTGTACTTTATTATACAGCATTTATGAGCAGTGTAGTTTTGTTTAATCTCTAAGACTGAAGATCATGCAACTTTTCAGAATTCGGAAAACCGACAACAATAGATATACATGTTTTCAAGTTACATGAAGTTACTTCCTTCGGCCAGTCTATATTTATTTATGTCTATGTAGTGAACAAAATGAAAATTTGATTCGACATCATAATTTAATAAAAAGTTATTAAAAATTAAAAAAAAAAAAAAAAGCAAAGGTTCCACCGAGATTTGAACTCGGATCGCTGGATTCAAAGTCCAGAGTGCTAACCATTACACCATGGAACCACTTATTAAGTAGATGAAATTGATAGCTCTAATTGTCTGTTGGCTTCGTTTATCTTACTGTCATTCTATTTCACCTGTTTTCCCATCCCATGACCTCACCTCCACTTAAGTAGGTTGGTCCATTGGGATGAAGCCCTTTTGGTGGTCCCACCGACCCAATTGGGTACCGGCCCACCGGGTATTTGCCCGGAAGCCCATATAGCCAGTCCGCCCCTGAATGCTAGGGTCTCGAGATCTGCATTCTGCGTCCAAGAGTCGCATGCATACAAGAATGTGGCCGTGACCAGGGTTTGGTTTCTTCATCTGTGACAATATCTTCGAGGTATTTGAAGTTCTATACAAATCATCTATCATGCAAATGTCCATAGACTACGAAAGTCTTGTCTTTGTGCATCATTAAGTCAGCTAGTTCTTCGTCTGTCCCGGCTGTAGTTAAAAATGTCAATAACATTATCGACGTGCTTAGAATGGAGATGTAAAAGTGGTCTTTCTTTCTTTTTTTTTTTTCATTGCATAGTAATTATTTTATATTTTAGTATTAATCAGGTAAAAATGACATTATTGCCAACTTTTAAGAAATCAATAATAATAAGGCTTGTCTTCGAGTCCGAAGAGTAGTGATGAGTATAGTATTTCCCGTGGCTGCGCAGCCCCAGCTGTGACCTATATATTTTGCCACATCCAGAACCATTGTCCGCAGGTTTAGAGACGAACGTATGCCAAAGGCAGTCTTTTTTGGTGAGCTAAAAGGTGGTCGACGTAACAGAGGTGCCCCATGGAAACGCTTCAAAGACCAGCCTAGGTGTCAACTTTCCTTGGCTGACATAGAAGAGAGCACCTGGCTGCATGCGGCGTCGGAACGAGACAGCTGGAGGTCACTCACGAAGGCCGGGGGATACACATTTGAGACCAAAAGAAAATCTGCTGCAGAGGACAAACGCAGACGACGAAAAGAAAATCTAAATCGACCACCTGTGGACAATGGTTATGCTTGCCCTGGATGTAGGTCACAATTGGGGCTGCGCAGCCACGGGAATACTGTATTCCTCACTAATCTTCAGACTCGAAGACAAGCCTTATTATTATATATATTATATATATAGAGAGAGAGATATGTTGTGTGTGTGTGTGTGAAAATCGCCCCTCTCCCAAAAAAAAAAATAATTCTGGATCCGCTTGTGAGTATTTTTGTTCATTATTTTTCTCCTGCAAAGAGTTGTAGTTTAATAACTATCTCACTCTGTACTCATCGCTCAAGTGTGTGTCTGGTTACTGTTCAAATTTGTATATGTCTCTGTCAGGTCACTGTTATAAAGAGATGAATACATGGAATCTCTCATGTCTTCGTATCCAAACAGTTGAAAGTCCGTCTTGTATTTAATCATCAGATTTTCGAACAGGTATTTTGGAAGAGTTTGATAGACTTGCGCTTGAAAGCGTTCGCGAGCTGACACCATGAGATCAGCTTTGCCGAGTCCTGACTCTCTCGCTCTAAGGACCTGGGCGATCAGATCGTTTTTTATGGAGCTCTCTGCTAAAGTATCGTCTGGCACGATGTATGTCATTTCTGGGTCGATGTAACCTTTCCACTGGAATGTCTGCCATAACCTGTACGCCAGTTCTCTTAAAGTTATGCAAGAACGATTAAACATGAAGACTTTTTTTTCCTCGACTTTCTCGAAGTGATAGTTGATCAACATTTCCAGTTCAAGTTCTACCTGTGAATTACACAATACACACATTTAATTGGCTAAAATAAGCTCGTGGGGGTCATAAAAAATGTTTTACATTCAAAGTGAAAAGTAATGAACAAAGAAAGTTCTCTTTGAGTGAAAGAGTGCGGACGCCTTGCACAAGCGGGGAACCATTACATTGTTTGTTTCGTGTGTTCTTGGGATATGAAACACATACTAAATCCATCAAAAAAAAAAAGAAAAAAATTAAAAGAGATAAAAGATACCAAACAAAATTAATAGCTACTAATAGTTAACTGGAAATCGGATTCTCAGACCATAGACCAAGTAGATAATTTTTTATACCTAGAGAGTTAATTAAATAATCGGTTATTTTTTCTTATTGATTCTTGTGTTGTCAGAAATAATTGTGCACAATTTTATCTAGATCCGAGACTGGGTGTAGGAGAAATAACGTGTACAAACTTTTTACCAGACAGAGGGAGGTGATATAATCTTTTAAAAAAATATCAGCGATTTATCGAGAATTGTGCCGGGGAGACAGAGATAAGATCAGACGCTATAAACGGAAGCAGAATTATGACCTGAAAAAAATACAATGTCATTTTGAGCAATGCATTAAAGCCTAATGTTCCCGATAATGATAAAATGGTAAAGATTAAATACTTGTAAGAACAAACACAGAAACATATAAGTTTTATAAAGGACCTACGATCATCTTACAAAAAAACAACAACATATTTATGAATTTCTTATTAGTTTTAAATTCTTTCTTCTTAAACTGTCAAGTAGAGTTGAGCCTTTGGCTCTTGGAACTCTAGGCCAGCAAAAGTAAACAAGAGCTCCCTCTCACCGGCCTGAATGAGAACAGTGTACACTGTTCTGTCTGACGGGTGGGTCAGACTTGCGGCAAGACACCGCGTACACTAAGACCCCCGCCATTTTCATTGTCTATACCAGGCTAACCGTGAGGGACACGCCATTTATGTAACGGTCCCTTGAGGAACAGCGCCTGGATTGTGACAAGGTTGTGGGAGCTTTTTTACAACTCCGCACAGTGCAATGAGGATGCTCTCGCACCCCATTAGGCACCCCCACGGGAATCTTGTTTTGCTACCCTTTAGCCTAATCGTTTCCTCCTACGATCGTTTCCACCCGGGCGCCACTGCGAGGTAGGGTAGCATGCCCGGGTAAATTCTTTCTTGCAACGACATTCGTACGCCTGTAAGATAAAATTTACACTAGGGCATTACCTTGGGGCGTCCCTGTTCTGATGTCACCTTGTAAGCTCGTGAAAGAAAAATAGTTCCCCTTTAAAGTAATGGTGACTTACTCAGCGCATCTCTATACTAGCAATATGGCTTAATATTTGTATATGGTGTATATGACCTGTGTCTTTTGATCCAAGCTGTTTAAAATGTGTCCCATTTCCATCTTGGCCAGAATTGGTTTCACGTCTTGGCTGAAACTTTCCAGGTGCACTATGTGGGTAGCTTTGAAAGCGCAAGGATTGCAAATTTGATGGATAGGCACCCAATGTGCTTCCTTTCTATGAATACTTCCATAGACAAACTCGGCAAATGTCAAATACTTGGCACACATTCTCTCTGAGCATGTCGAGTAAGATTGCCCAGTTCTCTGGAATTTGGATGCCATCTGCTCGAAATGCTTCCGGAGAAAATCAGAGCTACATTCCCTTCGACCTCTTTGTATATACTGCGCCTCGTTGGACCAGAAGTTTGGCAGATATATTTTGTCCAGGTAGGAGGCAAGCAGACGAGAAAAAGGGTCCCTGACGACCATCAGCCTTGTGGGATATGCGGTTTCATTGTGGGCGGACGAATACCTTTCACCCTTTCCATACTGACTATGCACAGTATTCCTTGATATGGAAAACGGATCTTGGCCATTCCCAAAACCTGCCTATAGAGAGACAAAAAGAAAAACATAACGAAGAATTAAAATATCGAAATAAGAATGTGATGCAAAAAAAGTATAACCTTACAAACTATATTGAGCTATTAACCTTAATAACAAGAATTTTAAAAAAAAGATTACAGCTGCTCTATACAACTTATAGAGAGATTTGTTTCTTAATAACTAATAGAACATTCCTTACCCCCCCCCCCTTTTTTTCCACCAAGAAAGAATTCTGGTTAATCAAATGTATAGATCTGGTACACTTTATATTACAGGTTTTGAGATCTACACTTACAAGATGCTGCACATAAATTTTGAAGTCTTTATTCAATAAAGGCTAGTATAAATAGTTAATCCCATGCTGTTTCCTGGACAGATGACCAGTGTACAGTCAGTAGAGTATCTCTGTGTGACAGGTGATAATCTTTGTGATCTGGACTGGCGTGTAATTATTTTTTAATATCCTGTTGCTGGGACTGTCTTCCATTGTTACTGCTGCAGAGTATTTACTGCTGCTATAGTACTTATTAATGCTGCCTTAGTCTGTGGGTAGTCTGTAGTAAAGCGTGTTTTATTTTAGTATATTTAAGTGTACTAATTTCATGTTATTGTAGATCTAGACCAGTTTATTCAATTGTTGTTTGGATGTTAGTATAGATCTAGATCTGGGTTTAGTTGTAGTAATTTAGTTAGATAGTTGGTTTGGTTAGTTTGTGTTTTAGTAGGATAGTTCAGTTAGGGTTTGATTCGTTGTTTGGGTTTAGTGTTTATTATTGATTTATCTTTTAATGTATATAAAGTATGGTATCTTTATGTATTTACTATCCATCTAAGTTTGTTCCTTGCTTTCGTTTTCGTTAGGCTAGTTAGTTTAGTTGTGCTGTCTGGTTACTTAGGCGACTCTAGCCCATTGGTCACAAACTGAGGTGCACAGATACGGTCCACACAGAAGCGTTACCATCTGGCTACTGTAATAAATTCTGTTTAGCACGAAGGCCTAGACCTGACCTAGAGCTCCCACCCGCTAATACTTTCTAGCCGATATTGGATCTAGAGATCTAGACTTAGTTCTCTTGCAAAATTTAAATTTCTTTTTTTTTTACTTTGAAAAATTGTAACGGTTAAACTAGAGTTTTCCCAGTGTGGTCAACGAGCTAGTAATTCTTTTCTCGGCATCAACTGTTAAAGCTCAGGATAACTGCTGCTGCTAAAGTCATTGGCGAAAAAACAAACCTCATTTCGACAGCTGTTTGATAAAAACATTCTTAAGAAAGCTAAAAAGATTCTTGAAATAAACAAAATTACAAAAGAGAGGCGGCCCCCGTCGGATCCCTGTTGGATCCGCCTATTCGCAAGGAATATTCAAGACGTGATATTATTTTGATTGTCAAAAGTAATAATGTTTCAAAGATTCATTTGCCTTGTACATTTTTTTTCTTTCTGTTTTACATGTTTCGAATGTTTCTTCAAAGTTAAAGTTAATTAACTTCCTTGTCCAAACCTCCCACTGGACGACGGGGGATGACAGCGAGCAGGGTATGAAACCGGGATCGTCCAGATAATCAGTCCAGCACGCTAACCGCACGACCAGGCATTGCTGTTAACTAAATAACAAATTGGTTACAAACTAATAGCCTATTATTGATAAAGATATCTATTACACATTACGGCATGACATCTACCGGATATGTCCGACGAGCGATTTTAGATAATCTTTCAGCATTGATTTGTAATTGACAAAAAAAAAAAAGAAGAAAGAACAGATATTGTGCTTGTAGTCTGATGTCTCAGCACAGTTACCAACAGAGCTATTGGCATTTTCATTTAAATGGAACTAGAAAGGAGGATGTAGATCTACCTAAACTAAACTTCTGATTTAGCACTCTTAAGATATATATCTACTAGATCTAAAATATAAATTTGGAATAATTTAGATTAGATTTATGCAAAAAGCCTAAATAATCTTTCAATAGACTGAATGCAACATTCAATTTTAAAATTGTACATTAGTTTTAGTATGCCTAGATTATAACATTGCAATATTTATCTAGACGTTTGGAAATTAAAATCTACACTTTAAGTCCAGAAATTGAAAATCTATATCTTGATCTAATCTATATAATTTTAAACTAGGTCTAGAAATTCTAGACATAAAATTACAATGATTTTAGTTAGAATATAACATAGATGATCTAGTTTAAAAATCTAGATATACTGTAAAAAATCTAGATCTAGTTTTAAAAATCTAAAAATCAATCTTTGGGTCAGGATTTTGTGATTTTACTATCAGAAAAAGAGATACAGGACACTGATAGCAAAGACAAACAGACACAAAAACTCTTTTGTTACCCTGGCAATCAAATCATTAAATAAAATTAAATAAATCAATTGATTATATAAAATTCAGCTGATATAAACTTTTCACATTTAAGCTATGAGTGACCCTTATGTGAATGTATAGTTCTATAGTTATCATGTTACTTTTTGTGAAATGCACAAAAGGTAAGACAAATTTCCATATGGTTAATAAAGATTATTATTTTTATTACAATTACTATACTATATTTAATTTTCTTGCTAAAACGTCAAAAATCTCATTATCGTAATGGACTCATTTTGACTTCGTTTGGAGTTATTTTATTAAATCAAATGCGATAAGGACTTGGTGCACAAATGTTTAATAACCCTCTTGTCATCTCTCTTGAGTTTTGTTTTTCAAATATTTTGTTTCATTTTAAATAGGTGTGCGGAACGTTTTTTCTTTGACATCAATCTAAAAATTAATTCTTTAAATAAATGCTACAAGATGCACCAATGTCTAGTAACCCTCGTCAACTCCCTCGTGTTGAAAAAAGACATTTTTAGTCTTACTAGGCCGTGTGGACAACGGCTTTGTCAGCACGAAATTCGGGAAAATATTCAGGCCTACTTCGCAACTGGGTTTGCGTAGTCATGTGAAACACTGCAATGATCCATATTCTTGGGTATCGAAGTCAACGCCTCTATTATTATTACTAGGTCGTGTGATGTAGTGGAATTTGTTTTTCCTTTGACGTCATTCTAAATGATTTCATTAAATGGAATGCAATATGAACTCTTACAAAAATTTTTATTAACCCTTGTCAACGCTCTCGTTTTTGAAAAAGTCATTTTATTTAGTCTAAGTCGTGTGACGCTGTGAATTATTTTTCTTTTGGCGTCATTCGCAATAGTTTCTTATTTATCTTCATTTGAGGGCTGCCTCTGAGGTTGTGTGATAACACAAACTCTATTTTTTTGCTTCATAGCTAGAAACTCTAATATTTAAATGAAATTAACCTATTATTGTTTACAAAATTTGACCCCCAAAAAATTGGGGAGACCATAGCCTTTAGTCCAACACATAGATCCTATATTTTCCTTGTCGGTTAGTCAGGAGTTATTCTCAGTTTGGGTTTTCATTCGGCATTAGGGCCTTGAGAGATAGGCCGAGATAGGCCGTGTTTCTTATAAGATCTCTAGCAGAGTGGTTACAGCGTTGGCTTGAGAAGTCTAAGAGAGACTGAGAGGCTTGAGTCTGGAGTTCAAATTTAAGTCGTTCCCTCCTTTTCTTTATTTTTTTATAAATGTTTTTTTTTTTGTTAGTCTAGATCTGTTACAAATTTAATTGTATGCCTGATCAAAACTTATTGATACAATCACTATTAATATAATTTTTTTTTATAATTTTTTTTTTTTTTTTTTTTTTAGTTTTTAAATATATTCTCGTTCTAGGGTTGGTAACGGGGAAAGTGAGCCAAAATAATTCTCAGTAAAGATGCATGTGTCAGTGTGTGGGTGGTCGATATAAGCAGGCCGCTGTAACAATAAATCACAGGCCAAAAATATGTTACAGGAGAGTTAAAATGTTTATGTGTGGGTGGGGGGATCTGAGTTTAAATATAGTATGATAGTATGCGCAGGATGCAATCTGTAATTAGTTTTGCAACGTAACTAACATTTTATAAACCTTTATCAATCGCTTGTGGTAAACGTTTTAAAATATATATATATATATATATATATATATATATATATATATATATATATATATATATATATATATATATATATATATATAATATATGTAAATTTATAGTAGCACAAAAAAAATCTATTTTACTAGTTTTTTAAAAGTTGGGACTTTGAGGTATTTGGGCATAGCAGCAATGGTCATAAAACAAACAACCGAGTGAAAAACAGAGTTGCTATATATTGGCAAAACAAAACGGACAACCCTAAATAAAACAAGCAAAACATTTTTTAAAATACTCTATTCAAATAACAAAGCTTATATTAAGCGTAGTGGTATCACACAGCTTCGAATCGTCATGTAATTAAGTTTGTAATAGATCTAGATTCTAGACTAACTATAATAAATCTTTGCGATTACAAATATTTTACCAATTGTTTTTGTTAAGCGCAATTTCCTACTTTTAGCTTTCTCAATACGCTAACCCTATGTAAACACACACACACACACACACACATATTTTAATCTATGTAAGAACTATGGATAAAATGTCGGAAACGACGAAATTTTAAAATAGATTTGACACTCATTTTAACTTTGTGCAACACCAATCAGTAAATATAGGTCATTTGCCGTATTATGTCGCAACCCAAAAAAAAGTGAACAATAATATATTTTTAATCGGAATATATAGGGGAAAAGCTGAAGGGGATGGGAGGGTGAAACTTGGAGCCTACCGCATTGGGAGACACCCACCCAAGTCACGCCACTGCCCTGACGCCAAGCGTTTTCTTACATTCTTCACTGCAGAAACGCATTCTCCTGACATCTACAGCTCATAATTCATCCTATTAAAAAAGGCAGATTAAATTGAGTAAAAGAGAGTAACCTGGGAGCAAGGGCCAATACTGAAGTGTGACGGACAATAAAGGCACAAGTAGCGTAAAAGTAAATCTATTAAGCGTATTTATCGTACTTTTATCTTTCTGTTAAGCGAGACCTCTTGTAGTAGGCCTGTTGGTGGTTAGCATAAGACGTCAAGAGAACGAGGGTTAAACGCTCTTTGTCTATTCGAACGTTTTGACGCTCGCAAAATGTGTAATTATTAAGAATCTATTGGATAATGTTTTTACTTGAAAATATTCTAATATGAATATATAGACCTAAACTACATTGCGAATACAATCGATTTGTTTTCAGAAAAGATAAGATACTTGCAGATTGACATTTAGACTTTGAAGGTCGTCCCGACAAAAAAATATATTAAAAAATAAAAAATGCATTTATTAAATGATTACTTTTATTTAATAAGCTGTTTGTAACTTCGTTTTGTTAAAGAAGTTAAATTAAAATCTTAAAGAAATTAAGCAGACCCATTGGAATATACTCGAACTTTTTTTTTTTTAGGATTTAAATATAAATTGTGAGCTTAGTCCCAAAATTGTTTATACAATGGAAAAATATCAGATTGAGTAAAGGTTAGGAAAAGACAACTAGGAAAAAATATTTAGGGTTCAGAACTCATCTCAATTGTTAATCTGATACTTCAACATTTCTAATGAATTCTAAATTTTCCGAAACAAAAGTCTTTCTTTACATAATTGTGAATATAACATGGTCTATTATATAGACTCTGTCGCCATATTTGTCTATCCTGTTTTGAAACGTCTCGTTTTCGTCGGAGGGGGCGGTAAAGTGAAACCTATTAATCTTATAAGGTCCAGTTTGCTTTTTATAATTATTGCTAATGATTGCTTTAGCATTAAAGGTTCGGAGGTGGGGCGAATTAATATAAGAATTCAATTTATAGCATACACAACTTAAATTATTGGCATATAGTTTTGTAAAAAAAAAAAAAAAAAAAACTTCTTCACTAAAATACAAAAGGATACGTTTTGGTCTGTCCAGTGGTTTGGGGGGGGGTACGGCGATTGAATCTATCGCCCCTCCCATCGATTACCACCCTCTTTCATTTTATATTTACTAACGATTTAATTAGAGGTTAGAGTGTGGTACGACATACTATACAAATGGGTTCAAATATCAATAAGCAGCTTGTATTATAGAGATATTCAACTACTTTTGTTCACACTATGATTTCTACTTAAAAATTCGACCGCCCCCCCCCCTTCCAAAGTTAAAGGGTTAGAGTGGGAATGCGAAGGAGATGCAACAGCCCGCAACCCACTAAGTAAGCCATGGGGCTGGGAGGGGTGGGATTTATGCAACCGCCCCTCCAACACTAAATCGGCCAACTAGAGGGGGGTGATATAATCTAAAAATAGGTCGAAATATAAATAATTAGTATAAATTATTAACCTAAAATAAGAATTCGTTTACAGATTGTGTGATATCTCTACTAGAATCCCCCCCCCCGTGGGGGTCTCCGAGTGGCCTCTCCCTACCAGCCTGAATCTGCCAGTTCGTCAGGCTAATACTCTAACCACTGTGCCAGGGAAGTGCTTATAAAAATAAAAGATTTTATACTTTTCTATTGTTAGTTTAATTTTCTCTCTACAAAGTATAACAGGGAACTAGTTCAAGTATACCACCTTATCAATCAATTATAATTTCTTTCTCTTGTTCGATATACCAAACACAATAAATAATTACAAATAGTTAATTAACTTCGTATTTATTTTTTTGTTTTGTTTTGTTAATATCAAGAAATAAGTGTGCTAAATTTCAACTTGATCCGAGATTGGATGTGGGAGAAATAACGTATACTAACTTTTTACCAGACAGACAAACAGACATAGAGTTGATAAAAGCTTTGTAAAATGATGCAAGCTGAAGACACACCATACTTGAGAAGTGTGGCCAACTAATTTAAAACTTAGAATTTTCAAAAGTACGACTGACCGCTGTAAAGACTCTCTTCCAGAACGTGCAGCCAGCTTTAGGAACGTAACAGTAGATGACCCCTGACTTGTGAGTGAACACGCCATGGACTTTACCACTGACCAATGTAGTCTGACAGACTTTTTCAACACGTCTTCGGCGACTTAGTATTTCTTGGGTTGATGTGCTGTTTGCGCTATCTGTCGATATCCATCTGTTCACAGTCGCATTCTGGGATACTGATGCGTTAAAATGTGGGATTGTAGGTAGATCCTCCTTGTGCAAAGAAACAGATTTCGCAGCTTCAATTTGTTGAACAATGTTCTGGTTCTTCTGCCCATCTAGTTTAAAATATTAGAGTTTTTATTTTGTTGGTATCCAATGTTTACAGATGTGGAAATATGTAAAGATAAACAATATTATTAAAATATTATTCGGCATAGCACGGTCAGTAAACAGTTAGAAGTAGCGCAGAATGAACCAGTAAGGGATTTGGGTAATCATTGTAAATATAAGTCTTGTCTTCGAGTCCGAACATTAGTGAGGAATACAGTATTTCCCGTGGCTGCGCAGCCTCAGCTGTGACCTACATATTTTGCCACATCCAGGGCAAGCATTGTATATAAGAACAAATGATATGCAAAAAGAATGTAAAAATTTTAATAGCTCATGGTCATCTGTCGCTTGATTCATAGAGTTGTGGGGGTTGTAGGGGCATGCAACATCAGGGGGGGACCAAGAGTTTGATGGACGTTTTATTATCTCAAAAAAAAAAACACACAATTCACACTCCTAAGACTTCAGCGTGAATTTTCTTGATTACCTGCTCTTTAACTTTTGGTTACCTCACGTAGAATAAACAAGAAAGTGGACATGAAAATACAGCTAACAGTTGATACAGTTGGAGGGATACAAGAATAATGTCGGCGCCGCGTCAGATTACTGCGATTGTTGGATTATGAAGTGTCGGACTATCAAGAGTTAACTGTAAAGAAATGTACATACCAACGGAGATATTCCGTTTGACCAGCAGCCACTTACCATTGAAAGAAACGTGGATGTAAAGGACGACAGCAGTGACCAGTACAATGAATGTACACCTGATAGAGGTACGTGTGACTGTGACCCTTGTCATGCTTAGCCAACAGCTGAAATAGATAGTCGTTTTTATTACAAAGCTTATATCAAGTTACTCTGTCTGTCTCTCTGTCTGTCTGGTAAAAAGTTTGTACACGTTATTTCTTCCACACCCAATCTCGGTTCAAGTTAAAACTTTTCAAAATTATTTCTTGTACCTGACAAAACTAAATTTAAAAAAAGCAATAACCAATTAGTTAGTTAATTAATGGCAACAAGGGAAAGAAATTGTATTTGACTGATTGGCGGTATAAGTTGAATTAATCCCCTTTAAACGTAAATATATAATATATATAAACTACTAAAAAAATTATTGAATTTAGTATCAAATTACTTACGCTACAACACAGTGCTAATTTGAATCAACGCAAGTCCAGATAGAGGAGAATCTTTAACAAATCCATATTTTATTTTCATAGTAGAATTATATAGACGTAGATAGTGACAGAAAGAACGAGAGAGAGAGAGAGAGAAAAAAAAGATAACAAAGTCACTCTAGTCGTAGTAATGTGAACAAATCTATACATCATGGTAACATCAGTTTGTCTTCATTGAGTTTAGTATCGATTTGCAAGGAATTATATATAGAACTTCAAAGAAATGACTAAGACATTGCTTATAACACTTATTCAACAACACAAATCCTCACTTGAAATTTATGACACAAACACACACACACAGACAGATATACTAAGACACAGACACACACGTGCACACACACACACGTGCACACACACACACACACAGATATACAGAGACACAGACACACACGTGCACACACACACACACACACGCACAAACTTTTCAAGGACACAAAAATGTGTAACTATCGACATCTCCCTATCTCTCTATCATTTTACAACGCGCCTCGTCGCAACGCTGTTACAGCAAAAGCTCAATGATAACAGGAGCATGAACTTGAAAGGAATTACATCTAGCATCAGCCGGCTTCCTTTTTTTTTTTTTTACTAAGCATATATCAATTCACTCTGTCTGGTAAAAAGTGTGTACACGTTATTTCCCCCCACACCCCAATCTCGGATCAAGTGGAAATTTAAGCACACTTATTTCTTGTGCCTGACAAAACAAGAATCAATTTAAAAAAATTAACCAATTAGTTAACCGACTATCGTTAATTAATTATTTTGTTTGGTATCAAACATGGGAAAGAAATAGTACTTGACAAATGTGGAGATATAAGATGAATTATTCCCTTATATTTGTTGTCGCTTAAAAGTTTAAAACTAACAATAGATAAATATAAAAATTATGCTTTCTTAAGCACTTCGCCGGCACAGTGGTTAGCTTATTGGCCTAAGGAGGCTTGAGCCTTAGAATGCTGATTGAAGTCGTGCAACTTTATAAAATGCATTTAAAAAGCGATAACCCAACTGGTCCAGACAAGTGATAGCTTCATAGCGCATTGAAAAACTAAAAGCCTGAAATTTCGCAGTCAAATTTAAATTTAAGTAGATGAAATTGAGGAGTTACTGAACTTTGGAACTTGAAGCTTCTTGTCACGTCCCTTTGTTCAGCAAAATTCTATTTTTAGGTGAACTAACATTTACTGTGTAGGGAAATAGCTGGTCGTTTGGCTAGACATGTGACACCCTTGTTGATAATATTCACATTAGAAATAGTTTATAGATAAGTTGTTTATCATCTGCCAAATGGAATTTTTTTGTTTCTATTAGACGTATTGGAGATTTTCATACATGACGGAAAAACTATAAATAGCTCGCTTTTTGGTGCATCCGGTGTACGAGATAAAGGAAGTGTTGATGAGCTATCCTTTTTTCCAATGGTGTATGATGGTGCAGTTGTAGCACTGCAGAATCAACTTTTCTGAATTCTTGTGTTTGTAGCACAAAATAATTTCGAAAAAGAGAAAGCATTAGACTTTCTTCTATGACTTACACGTTATTTAACCCTTAAAATGCGTGTGGTATATTAGCTTCAAAACATCAGAATTGTAATTCCATTTGGTATGCACTCATTGTAAAACAGCTCAGCACTTTAAGGGTTAAAAACAAATCACTAACTAGCGATAATAAAAGAACAAAGCACAGCAGCCATTGCAATCAGGTTTTGTTAAAAGTATATTCTTTTTTTTTTTTAATTAAGTTGGCAACATCGAAGTTGAATCATTACATGATATCGACTATCACTTGGACAATCCAACTGTAAGGTCACCTATTCGAAGAATTCAGCTCAACTTCACTTGTTGTAAGAGTCCAGCCACCTGTAATGAGTACCTGAAATTAATTGGGGGAAATTGAATAGGATTGGTCGTTGTGCTGGCCACATGAAACTGTAAACATCGTCTGCACACTGGCCCCTAGAGTTTTAAAATGGTATCTTAAATAACCTAACCGGGCTTATGGATTGTAAACAAAAAAAAATTTTAGGGTGAAAAGAATTAAATTGAGGAACTGTCATCAGACCATACTTTTCGATCACACAAGGAAAACATATTTATTGCCTCATGTGAAGGCAAAAAAGGGAGCTCTATGCTTGCATGTTTCATTGTATTGTTGATTCAATAATATGCCATGTCCTCCTTTTACAACTTCCCCACACTTTTGTCATCAGTGTATATATAACAATGAGATGCCCTTGTACCTTAGCGAACTGATTACTCCATATGTCCCCCAGAGAGCCCTGCGCTCAATGGACTCAACGCTTTTAGTGGTGCCACGTTTCTCCCTCAAAAGCTACGGTCTGCGGACTTTTTCAGTTCACGGACCAAAGGTCTGGAACTCACTCCCCATTGATCTCAGATAGACAACATGTTACACCACTTTTAAGAAGAACATTAAGACCTACGTGTTGAAAACGTTTTTATTAATTAATTGTCATATTAGCTGTCGTGTTTTGTGTTTGTAATGTTATTGCAGTGCCTTGAGCATACATTAAATAAAGAGCGCTTTCTAAATAAAATCGTTATTATTATTATTATTATTATTATTACTCATAGTAGGTAAATACTCCTATATGGTTGTGAAAGGTGGACACTGAATGCTGAGGCTGAACGAAGAATTCAAGCCTTTGAGGGTGAATGCTAGAGAAAAATGCTGGCTATCATGCCAGAGTTCAGAGTTTAAGCTTTGGCTCGTTGCCAGAGCCCTTGACATACAATGTACACCTTCCTGTTTAATAATAAATAAGTGACGAGATCAAATCAATAGAATATTTAATGTGAAATTATTTACATTGAATACAGGGAGGACATGGTACATGACGGAATTGACTTGACTTGGTTCCTGTGGCTCGCTAGGGGGTTGATTGATTACTCTATTCCAATTAATTAATACTTGCTTAGTTACTCAAACAGGAACAATCACAACTTGATACACTTTAACTCCAACTCAGGTATCCATGGAAATGCAAATAATAATTTAATACTTAATAAGCACACAATATATTAACTGTCAGTAAATAATACATAAGCACCAGTCCAGGAAGCGACTGTCCAACCTTCCTGGACCGGGAGCAGGACCTCACTAAACTAACACACTCTCTCTTACATTCAACGAAGACTTAACCATTCAGTTCACAACATGTGCAAGACTGTTTACATTCACAGCCTGGGAATACATATACATGGGGATATAACTGTCATACCAAAGTATCAAACTAACATTCACTCTTATCATAGAATTCCCTGACAAACAATATCACAAATATTGTAATGTAGTTATTATGTTAATACTTAAATCAGCTTTTTGCATCTTCAGTCCTACAAGCTCAACACAACATATTCAGTAAGTAGTTACAGTGAAATAAACGTACAACACTGGCCCACTGCTGGCCATTGTGTAGACTCAATCTACAACCCCATCACTAGCTCCCTGTAGGGCAGCGGTTCTCAACCTTTTATGCTCGGCGACCCTTTTTACAATCCACCACTCTGCCGCGACCCCTCCCCACACACACACACATACAGCAATAGAAGAGTAGACAATTTTCGATGGTCTTAGGCGACCCCTGGCAAATCGTCATTCAAGGTGGTCGCGATCCACAGGCTGAGAACCCCTGCTGTAGGGACACAAGAAAAACAAAGTGGAAAATCTAGTCTACCAAACTATGACAGCAAAACAACTGCGAAATGCAGTAATGCTTTAGATCAGGGGTTCTCAACCTGTGGGTCGCGACCCCCTTGGGGGTCGATTGACGATTTGCCAGGGGGTCGCCTAAGACCATCGAAAATATGGATTGTTATTGTCTACTCTTCTATTGCTGTGTGTGTGCGTGTGGGTGGGAGTCGCTGCAGAGTGGGGAATAGTAAAAAAAGGGGTCGCCGAGTTTAAAAGGTTGAGAACTGCTGCTTTAGATACTCACCCTAAACAAGGGTAAACAGATAAAGCACAAAGAAACGTTACAGAGACTACCAAACCAACATCATCACAATGAAAGAAGCTCCAGAAACTAAAAAGCAATGCAAACAAAGAAGGTGCGTTAAAAAATTGTGCACATAAAAGGAATAGGTGCTAGAATAATATAACATTACACACAGACATTCCCCTTAGTTCTTACAAAGTATGGACCAATTGTCGTATCGCAAACTGATAGAAAATTCAGAACAATTTCAAGGAAACAAAAACTAAAAATTCTGTTAGATATATTTCATTAAGATCTAAAAGAACAATTTTAAAGAAAAATCCCCAACGACGCCTTATACCAAAGCATCAGCACTAAACAACTTAACTTTTTTTTTAAATTACAAGCTACCAACCTATCATATTTAAAAGTAAGTATCACAACATTAGTGATAATAAAAATGAATGTAACATTATAACATAAAACGCACTGACATATCAGATACCAGGAAAAAGGCAAATGAGTTTGTACTTTTACAAGTCAACATTATGAGAGAAGAACTCTTCAATACTGAAAGCTGAGATGGTTAGGTCATACATAATATAAGACATGCCTCACTATCTAAAGTCATTCTTCAAGGTACAGTGAAATGAACACGTAGAAAGGGTCGTCCAAAGAAAAAAGCTGGCTGTACAATGGAATTGAATGGACCGGCCACTCTCTTGATATCTTGCTAGGAACAGCTGCTGACCGTGAAAAGTGCAGGGATTCGGTAGCGGGAACTGTCACAGCACCCCAAGACGAAAGTGAAGGGACAGATGAGAGATGAGATGAAAATTGCTGGATTGTCACAAGCATAGCGAGTCTTGAGAAGGCAAACTCAGAGAACAGAATGGACTACAGAGATACACGTTTCTGAAGTGTGTTCCCTTTATCTCTCGTCTAAAGTGTACTTTCATTACGCACACATGTACCATGAACGCTCAAGTGTGTGTCTGGTTACTGTTCAGGTTTGTATATGTCTGTGTCAGGTCACTGTTATAAAGAAATGAATACATGGAATCTCTCATGTCTTCGTATCCAAACAGTTGAAAGTCCGTCTTGTATTTAATCATCAGATTTTCGAACAGGTATTTGGGAAGAGTTTGATAGACTTGCGCTTGAAAGCGTTCGCGAGCTGACACCATGAGTTCAGCTTTGCCGAGTCCTGACTCTCTCGCTCTACGGACCTGGGCGATCAGATTGTTTTTAATGGCGCTCTCTGCTAAAGTATCGTCTGGCACGATGTATGTCATTTCTGGGTCGATGTAACCTTTCCACTGGAATGTCTGCCATAACCTGTACGCCAGTTCCCTTAAAGTTATGCAAGAACGGTAAAACATGTAGACTTCTATTTCCTTGATCCTCTCGAAGTGATAATTGATCAGCGTATCCATTTCAAGCTCTACCTGTGAAATATATCACACACATTAATACAAGCGATCTTTACCACGCAAGTTAAGATTTAAACCGGTGTCCCTCACATCCTCACAATATTCTGTGCACCGGATACACCAAAACAATATCTATTTATAATTTTTCCGCCTCAGAGGAAAACCTATAATTATTAAAACAACAATATTTATTCAAAAGTTTATTCACCTTAAAAATTACGTGATTGCACAAGTTATATATGTAGTGAAGTTAAAAATATTGTTATAGTCACATGAAAAGGTTAGACTATTGTAAAAAAAAAAAAAAAGATGCCCAAAAATTAAATCATAAAGGATTAAAGAGAAAATTTGAAACATGATTAACCTATACCTACCTTTTTTTTTGGAACATGATTAATCTTTTCTTAATTACTTGACAAAATAATGATACTGTTTGTGAAATGTGAGAACTTACAAATAAACATTAAATAAAAAAATAATAAGCCCACAAAAGAGGCTGGGGGGGCCCAAAAAGGAGGTCTGAAAGGGAAACTTTACTTTATGTAACTGTATGCTGTGTTTATAGTTAGTCTTATATACTTCATATGTAAGTTGAGGATGAATTGAAATGTATGTTATTTTATTTCCCATGTGCAGGTCTGTAGTCTACAATAAAAGATTTGAGTCGGCCTACAAGTTCTCAAAAAACACTTGGTCTGTCGGAATTTGATATTTAACTCCTTGATAGTAATTGGACAATGATTCTCAGAGGTAGGTTTCCAACCCAAAGGTTATAAGGCCCCTAAAAAAATTGCTGCTGCTTTACTGTTGATTTGTTAGGGAATGTATACTGACATTGTTAGATATGGCTGTCGTTGGAGACAACGAACAATCTTAAGTGTCAGGAATCACATTTAATATTGGGGTAGATGTGGCTGGGTGGCTAAGCGCTTGGCTTCCGAACCTGGGGTCCTGGGTTAGAATATCGGTGAAGACTGTGATTTTGAAATTCGGGATTCTTAGGGCGCCCCTTAGTCGACACAGTTCTAATGGGTACCTGAATTTAGCATCCTCAATACGCTATGATACCATCACGTGACTAGACCAGTTGTGACGAGAGAGAAGAGAAGGAGGTATCTTGGTAAATATTGACATGATCGTTTTTTACATGCATAAAAAAAAATTCACTTAGGGCTCAAGATTCATTAAGGGGAATAATACCACCACATTTGTCTAGTTCGATTTCTTTCCTTTTTTAAGGATACCAAACAAAATAATTAGTTACCAATAGTTAATTATTATTTTTTTACTGATTCTTTTTGTTGTCAGGTAAAAGAAATAATTTAGCAATTTTCCAGCTTAATTTGAGGGAGAAATGACCAATACAAACATTTTACCAGAGTGAGCTGATATAACTTTGTAAAAAAAAAAAGGACAGTATAATCGCTTGAGGCGTAACAATGCCACAAAGGCTCATTTAGAATTGGAAGTAAAAGTTCCCCTTTTAGACCTTGATAGGGCGGATGATGTAAAGGTCATCCGTTTCTGTGGCCTACGGTTAACAAGGGAGTCATGTGGCCAGCACAACAACTAACCGCCTTTACTTTCCCCCAACTATTGTCAGTTACCCATTAGAGCTGGGTGGACTCAGAGGCGCCCGAAGATCTTGAAATTAAAGTCACGAGGATTCGAACCCCGGATCCCGGTTCGGAAGTTAAGCGCTTTATCACACAGCCACCGCGCTTCCTGAATTTGAAGTGCTTGAAAAAAAAACACCTATTTATGCATTTCTTATTGGGTTTAAATTCTTTCTTTCGATGGCACTCATACGCAAGTAGGAGTAAAATGACACTTGGGCATTACCATGGGGCGTCCCTGTTTCGGCATCCTCTTGTAATCTCGCCATAAAAAATAGTCCCCTTTAACGAAAGGGTGTCTTACCCGTCACATCTTTCAAATAAGTAGTTTGTTTATACTAACTAGTTTATGACCTTATAATATATGTATAGAGTTTTACTATAAAAGATGACCTGTTTGTTTTGGTCCATGCCGTTTAAAATGTGTCCCATTTCCATCTTGGCAAGAATGGGTTTCACATCTTGGCTGAAACTTTCCAGGTGCACTATGTGGGTAGCTTTGAAAGCGCAAGGATTGCAGATTTGATGGATAGGCGTCCAATGTGGTTCCTGCCTTTGAAAACTTCCTTCGACAAACTCGGCAAATGTCAAATACTTGGCACACATTCTCTCTGAGCATGTCGAGTAAGATTGCCCAGTTCTCTGGAATTTGGATGCCATCTGCTCGAAATGCTTCCGGAGAAAATCAGAGCTACATTCCCTTCGACCTCTCTGAATTTCTTTTGCCTCGAAGGACCAGAAATCTGGCAGATATACTTTGTCCAGGTAGGAGGCCAGCAGACGAGAAAAAGGGTCCCTGACGACCAACAGCCTTGTGGGATACGCGGTTTCATTGTGGGCAGACGAATAATTTTCGCCCTTTCCAAACTGACTATGAACAATGTTCCTTGATATGGAAAATGGATCTTGGCCGTTCCCAAAACCTGCCTATAGAGAGACCAAACAAAAACAATGATTAAGAACTAAAATTTCGGAATAAGAATGTGATATAAATAAAAGTCGAATTATACAAACTGCGTTGAACTAGTTACACTTAGAACTAATTATGAGCACATTTTCATTTGTATCAGGTGAATTTTGAATTAATTGTTTGTATCGTAGAGATGACCAAGACATGAGATACTGGGAATTGATTTGTTTAGATTTGCATTAGCCAGAAGTTTATTGAATTGTACTTTACTTTTTTTTATTCGCTGTCGACAAGTTTGTTTTTTTTTTTTTTTTTTTTTTTTTTTGCTTTTTTTTTTTTGCTTTATAGCCAGAGACTCCAATATTTAAATGACATTCATCTATTATTGTTTCAAAAATTTGACCAAAAAAATCTGGGTTGGCTGTAACCTTCAAATTGACATATATTAAACTTATATATATGAGTCATTTCAAGTGAATATCTAAAGGCTACACTTTTTAAATTTCCTTTTCCACTTTTACAAATCTATACAACGAGAATGCATATTTAAAAAAAAACAACTATATGTACCAAATCAAGAATAGATGTTATCACCTTTTGTTACCTTTGATAACAAAAAATTATTTTTTACCATAATGATTAACAAAACATTAGCTGTTCAAGCTGTTCAAGCTGTTAAAGCTATCTTGTGATAACAATGGATGTTTTGGTATTTATTACTGATTTTCAAGCTGTAATGAATGTTACAACATAACCAGCCTTTTATAAACCTTATCATTGTATCTTTACTATTGCATTGATAATATTAGTCAACAATATAGGATACATATTCCACAGACATAACTTTATAGTAGCATCAAAATCTCTTTTGCTATCATTTTCAAAGCTGGTTCTTTGAAGTATGCGTGTTTGGCTTTATTCACTTTACAACTAACAACCAAGTGAAAAAAACAATTTGCTACATCGTTGCCTCTATAGCCAAAAACTAAACGGACCACCCTGAATTTAAAAAAAGTACAAGCTTATAACATAATCTGTATATACAATTCTCTACGTCACTCAACCACGCGGGACAAGACGCACGCACTCCGACTCTTTAACCCTCGATAAAAAAGTCATGGAAAGATAACGCTTTTATTTCTGCAAGTCGAACTTTCGCGGTGACAGAGAGCGCGGTTCAGAAAAAAAAAGACTTGGGAGGGGGGAGAACAAGTAATCTATAAATAGTTCTCTACGTCGCTCAACCACCCACTCCATTTGGACAACTGTGTCTTTCAGGAAGTGTTCAACCGTCACTAACTAGTGCGTATGCTACGTCGCGGGTCGGCTCGTAATTAAGATTGCTTGAAGACACCCCATATTTGAAAGTTCTGGCCAACCCACTAGAGAATCGACTAATTTAAAACTAACAGTAGAATTTTGAAAAGAACAACTAACCGCTGTAAAGACTCTCTTCCAGAAAGTGCAGCCAGCTTTGGGAACGTAACAGTAGATGACCCCTGACCTGTGAGTGAACACGCCATGAACTTCACCTCGTACCCATGTAGTCTGACAGACTTTTTCAACTCGTCTTCGGCGACTTAGTATTTCTTGGGTTGGGGTCCTGTTTGCGCGCTGCGTGAATACCCGCCTTTTCACTGAGCCACGGATAGGCACATTCTGGGCCACGGGCGAATTAGAATGTGGGATTGTTGGTGGATCCTCCTTGTGCACGCAAACAGATTTCACTGCTTCAATCTGACGAAGAATGTTCTGGTTCTCGTGCCCGTCTAGCTTGGTGGAGGTTTCATTTTGTTGTCGCTCAAAGTTGCCAGATGTGGAAATATCTAAAGAAAAACAATTTTATAAAATATTACTCCGCCTAGCAGTAAACAGTCAGAGATAGCGCAGAACGAGCCAGTAAAGGGGCTGGGGTATCATTGTAAATTGATTGGCTCTTGAATGCAAATAAAAACAAAATGATATACAAATCACTGGCGGATCGGGAGGGGGGCGGGTCGGTAGTTGCGATCCAACCCTCACTCGACCGACCCACACCCTTTTCGCAGGGGAGGCGGTCGATTTGTGTACACAATAATTAATTTTCGTTAAGAATATGTAATAACTATTTATAATTTAAACAATTTATATCCTATGTCGCCCCCTTTCTTTGGGGTGGGGGCGTCATGGCATCTACCGCCCTCTCCCCCAGCTATAAGCCTTTGAGGTGAAGCGGGCTAATTTATGTGCAGCAATCCCAATTTGTAAACAAAACTACTGAAAAATCTATTTACTATATTGATATTTTAAACCATATTTAGCATGTTGCTCCCTTCTCCTATGGTATATTGGCCGATTCTGTGAGGGGGAGGGGGTGATTACATATACTAGATATGTCTGACCCTAATCCTTCGGGAGGGGGGGGGTAGGAGTAGTTTGATCTACTGCAGAAATCATGGTTAGTGAACACAATTGATCTAAATATGCTACTTATTAATATTTGAACTGATTGGTATATTATGTTGGGTTGTCGTTACCAGGTTGAAGCTGGGAGTGGGAGAAGCGTAGGACATTTTTATTGGAGAAATTACATAATTTATGTATTAATAACTAATAGCTAAAGGTTCTGGATCCGCTAGTAATGCAAATGTAATGCTGAAATTTAGGACAGCCATCTTGAGTCCTAGATTTATGGGGTTGTAGAATCATCCTGCATCAGGGGCGTCTCATTGTGGGAACATCCTGCATCAGTTGCGTCTCATTGTGGGAACATCCTGCATCAGGGGCGACTCAGAATTCACAATACTAAGTCTTCGGCGTGAGTTTGATTCCTGGCTTATGAAATCTTGGTCATCTTGCGGACAAGCTAAAATAATTGGCCTTAAGATAGAATTGACCCTTGATAGTCCAACTATGACAGGACCAGAAGAACTTCAGATAGCCGAAGACGGATTACCAAAAGTTGACTGTACTCCAAAGAATCTAACCATATATGTCAAAGAAGTCTCTTCTTTTGATAATTAGATATTCTTTTAGACTTTCAAGGGTATACAAATACAAAGAAAAAGAACAATTTATTGAACTAGAAATACTAAACAACATTTCATCTTTCACATATACTAAATTTCAATTTAAACTTTATTTTAAAAAATATATAAATAAATAAATGATAGCTTTTATATAGCGCTACTTTCATGCTTATAGCATACTTAGAGCGCTATGGTCCAATCTTGTTTCTGGACCAGGGTGGAGGTGTATCTGGGAGAAGGTTTTCCGTGCTGCCTTTAGGCGATCAGTAAACAACTCTGGTCGAGTCGGGTGTAAAACCTCGAGCCCCTTCGTAGGTAGCCAAACCAAGCCAAGTTCAAGCGTACTTAGCCTCTCGACCACCCTTACTGAAGTATACATTAACTACAAGAATTACTTGGCGCCACGTCGGATTACTGAGTATGTTGGATTAGAAAAGTCGAACTATCAAAAGTCAAATGTAAAGAAATGCACATACCAATGGAGATTTTCCGTTTGACCAGTAGCCGCTGACCAGTAAAGGAAACAGTGATGATATAAGTGACCACAGCAGTGACCAGTACAGTGAACGTATACTTGGTAGCGTTTCGTGTGGCCGTGGCCATTTTGGTGCTGAGCCAATACCTGAAGTAGAAAGTTGCTTTTATTTCATGTGTCATTATAGTTTAATTAACCCTTATGGTGCTGAGCTGTTTCACAATTGCATACAAATTGGAATTACAATTCTGATGTTTAGAGGCTAAACTACCACACGCATCTTAAGGGTTAAAGGGAAGCTGGGTAGATAGATCACCTCAGAGAAGGCACCTGAGATGAACTCCTATTGAAAAATCAGAGCAGGAAGGACTAGTCCTCCCGTAGTGCTCTGGCAAGAAACTTAGCCGTCCGGCGTAGTGCCTCATAGCTCAGAGAAGGAGAAGTGTTCACCCACATTTCTTTTCTTCGACTTCTCCATTGGTCATTTTTAATTTTACCCATTCTTAAAAATGTGTCTTGACTTCACATGAGCGTAGCCAGGATTATTTTTATGGGGGGGGGGGGGAGGGAGGTTTGGAAGGGATTTGAACTCAAAACCCCCAATTGTCTTGGCTACGCTCAAATAATTTTAGTGTGTAATTTGCTTTTTTTTTATATTGAAGAGGTATTTTTTAGCATCAAACCACTCTGAAGGGGGGTTTAAACTCAAAACTCCTTTTGGCAACGCTCATAGCATTTTGAGTGCGTAATTTGCTTTTTTTCTTACATTGAACATGTATTTTTTTAGCTTCAAACCCCGCTTGCGGGTGGTTTAAACTCAAAACCCCTTTGGATACGCTCATAGATTTCTTAGTGTGTAATTTTCTTTTTTTTTTTAATTGAAGAGGTATTTTTTAGCTTCAAACTCCTATGGAGGGGAGTTTAAACTCAAAACCCCTTTAAATACACTCATAACATGTTGAATGTATAATTTGCTTTGTTTTTAATATTAAAGATTTTTTTTTTTTACCTTCAAACCCCGCTGAAGGGGGGTTTAAACTCAAAACAGAGTCAAAACCCATTTAGCTACGCTCATAACATTTTGAGTGTGTAATTTGCGTTTTTTTTTATACCGGGTATTGAAGAGGTATTTTTTAGCTTCAAACCCTACTTAAGAGGGGGTGGGGGTTAACTCAAAACCCCTTTGGCTACGCTCATAGAATTTTGAGTGTGTAATTTTCTTTTTTTATATTGAAGAGGGGGTTTATCGTAAATTTTGGAAGGGGTTTAAAAATCAAAATTTTCCTTAACTGTGCTCGTGAAATTTGGGGGATTGTCGTATGCATTTTTTTGTTTTGTGTTATAGAAGAGGGGAATTTAACTGCGAAAACCCCTGGTAAGGGGTGTTTGAAGGTCAAACCCACTAGTAGTTTTTTTTTAACTCGAACCCCCCTGGTAGGGGGTTTTAAACTCAAAGCCTCCTTTGCTGTGCTGGGGCAAGTGATAGTTTTGTATTAAAATATTAAAATCTCACCTAAAATAAACAAAATCAAAGCAAAAAATTAGTCACTAAATTCCGATCCCCCCCCCGGCTACGCCCATGTGACTTCATGCCCTATTATTTTATTAATGTATCAGTTTCATCGCCTTTTGCAAACGGTCGCCCTCCATGCGAAGATAAGACACAATCTTGCTTGAATTAACATGTATATAATGTATGTATTTAATGGATATGTATTGTCTCTAATCAGTGGCGTAGCAAGGTATCCGTGGGCCCGGGTTCAAGAATATCTTGGTGGGCCCCCCTTCCACTAATAAGATGAATGTAAAGTGAGACAAAACAATTGAGTAATTTATATGTATCGGTACATTTACCGAAAGACATTCCAATGCAAGTAGAGTATCTTTTTATCATTAAAAATGTCATTACGTTTGATCCAGTTAGGACTTAGACAAATACTAGTGTCTTAAAAGTCTATGTTTGTTCAATGTCTTAGGAGAATTGAACGACTTAAAGATGTTTCAAATAAAGAAAGATAAGTTTTATGAGTTTTACATTCTACACATTTACACTCCTAAAATCTCTAGGTGATAACTATTAAATATTAATATAAACTATATTCTAATTCTACTACCATCATGTAACAGTAATTACATCAAACATTTTTCTGGCTTTTATATAGCAAAGTCAGTAACCACTAATCAGTACATCTATTTCTAGGCTTTAAGGTTGCTTCTCGCTCAATGGAAATTACACTAAATACATTTAACATTTTATGTCACAGACCGCTATTCTGAACACATTGATACAGACAAAGCGAGAAATAATATGAATGCTGTGACAATGTCTGAAAAACATGATGATAAAAATGTAGTTGTCTTAAATAAAAAAAACAGCCAAATCTCATATATCTGTTTACGATAAAAAAAAAAAATAAGCAGCCAAAGCTCGTACACAGACTATATAGGTCTTTATGAAACATTGAATCCGTGAACAATATTCTGAGTCAGTATCATCTGGGTCAAGTGTGACTAGAAGAATGGTGACATCATACAACTCTTTTGTCTTTGCACTTGAAATGAAACTGGGCATTAACTCATGATGACAATTTTTTTTTATTCATTAAAGGAACACAAAGTAATTTGTGTTAAAAGATTTAGAACATCAAACTATCAGAATCTCATTGTTTTTAGAGAGAATCATTCCTTGGTGGCCACCTTGTGGGTAACTTTTGTTTAGTGTCCTAGGAATGACGCTCTCCCTATTGGATTCAAGATGCACCCATCTTGAGAAGCTGTGAGCAGAAACACATACTAACTCATGGAAATCTGCAACGTCTTTTACAGAGCAGACGTAATCATTTACTACCAAGTCTAAGTTGTGGTTAGCACAGTGAACATAATGCGCAAGCGACTTCTTTTTATGAAGCTATTCCCAAAGGCCATTATACTATCCACTCATATTGAAAGCACCATCCTAGTTTAGCCTCGCAGTTTATTTAAGAATAAATTATTCATTATTTGGAGCAATTGTACAGCCAATTCTTCACAACTATGAAAACCTAGAAATGACTTTGTCATCGCTATTTTCTTGGGTATTCCTGCATCGAAAATCACAAAATTATGTTAATTTGATCAACTATTGATATGTCTTGAGTGCTCTCACTAATGAAAAATGGCGCCAGTTGGCCCTCTAATTGTAGCATTATTTTTGTTAGAACTGCATTGCCCAACGGTCTGTTATCTCTGGGGCTTTGTTGTCCAGTCCAATTTCAATATTCACAGCTGTTTTAGAAGTTTTGGTTTAAATAATAATGGTGTTAACTTTCTTTAACAACTATGAACCAAATAAATACTAAGCATTGGTCAGAGAAGGACATTATTCCATGATCAATTTAGACATCTCTCTATCTTCTAAATATTTGTTATAAACCTGCTCGCCTATTATGTTTCGCCATTCATTGTAATAACACACGCACGATTGTTATGTAACATACTTTGATGTTTCTTTTGCTTAATATTTGATGTTATGTTTTATTTGTTTGGATTTTATTTTCTTCTTTTTTTTTTTAAATTCTGTTGTTAACATTTTTTTAAACACAACTAAACATTATAATGACGACTTCTATTTTTAGTATCTATCTTATCTTATCTTATGTAATACAGACGTTACTTCAAAAAAGAAGATGATTACGTCCTACGCGTCATGCATTTAGTGGCTACTTTGTTAGATCGGATACAAATGTTTTTAAATCACATTTGATTTTTTTTTAATAGTAATGAAAATATTATTTAATAGCAAAGACATACTACATAACTATTGAAACCATCAGAGACAGAAAATGATATTAGGATTAGCATATCAACAACTAAAGGATAACCAACCAATATTAAAAGCATGTACAATTTTTTTTTCCATTGATTAAATAAAGTTTTAGGTACAGTGTTAGGATCATCCAATACAAATTTTCTCATTTTAAATACAAAAAAATAAAAGAAACAAATTAGGGTTTGAGAAAATTGAATAATTATCAGATGAAATATTAATTCGTGACCAACAGGGCTATCCCTATAGCAACACCTCTTTCCTTATTTTTCTGTATGACGCTTTAATATTTTCGAAACCAAACTCCTCCCCCCCCCCACCCAATTAATTCTAATACTATCAATGGTTTATGAGTGGACAGAGTAAAAAAGTAGGGTACGAACTGGCATTAATAGTCATTTCAATAGTACCATTAAGGCTCGCCACTATTATAATAAACCTGATGGAAAGCAGTTCTTTACATTCAAGCAATCCAAGACGCTGGTACATACACTCTAGCTTAAATCACGGGTCAATGTTTTAAAACTAAAATAAAGTTCGTGCAACGTTGTGGATATCTTGAGGGAGCTTTTCAGATTCTACGCTATATTTGGTTTACAAAAGGGCATTTTTCTTCTATAGTGTCATCCCTATGTTCTCACGAGGGCCCCAACTGGTCAAGAGTCATGGCCCCAAGTGCTGTGGGCCCCTAATGGTCGTGGCCCGGGTTCATTGGACCCCTTCGCGCCATGGATACTACGCCACTGTCTCTTATATGAAATTGTTATCTATTTAGTTTAAATTACACTTTAAAATCATTGATGGCGTAAACATGGAAACCTCATATGAATAGAAAGTACAACGGAAAGAAGTGCTTTTGTTTGTGATGCCCCAGGGCATACAAAATATTTAAGATCTATAATAATTAAAATTGTTTCAAAATTATGAAAAATTAAATGGCGATAATTAGTTTACTATACTACATCTAGTTGAACTTAAGTACACAGAGCCGGATTTAGACGTCATAAGGCTTTGGGCTTTTTTGAAACATGGCCCCATGAAATCAGCATAAGGCAAATTGTATTTCTTTTTCTTCACTATAATTGTTAAAATCACAGAAACAATTTTAGCTCTAGCTTAACTCCAGCGCTGAAAGTCAACATGTATTAATTTTTCTTTATGTAACTTGTTTGTTTTTTTAACTAAAACATTGGAAAGGTCAAATAAATAGCCCTGATAAAATAGCGCAGTGTTTTCTTATATCAGGCAGTTCTCTATCAAGTCTATCTAATCATTGACCTTACAGCTTTAATAATAATAATAATAATCTCTATTGTCCGTATGGAAATTTGTCTTACAATTTGTGCATTACACCAAACAAAAAACATTATAACTATAAGAAACCAAAGTGCACATTCACACCAGACTCACTCATAATTTACATGTGACAAAGTTTATACCAGATTGTTCTTATTTAATGATTTGATTGCCAGGGGAACAAAAGAGTGTTTGTGTCTGTTTGTCTTTGCTATTGGTGTCTTGTATCTCTTTTGTGATGGTAAAATCACAAAATCCTGACACAAAGGGTGATTCTTTATTTCGAGGATCTTGTTAGCTTTTTTATAGATGTTTGTCTCAAACAACTGCCCAAATGGATTCGATTATTACAGTTTTTGACCTCAGTTCCTGCATTGAGGTCCAGAAAAACAAAACAAGATGCAGAACAGCTTTTAAAGTTCTATTGATTATCTACGGCCAGATCTTTTTTTTTTCAACATCCACAAATAAATCGTTGCCTGGTTATTGACTGCAGTCAATTGATTGTAGGCCTAAATGTTGATCGATAGAAGAACCACAGAGATCAATCAGTTCATTCTAAAACAAGATCAGATGACTAAAATTAAGGAAGAAAGAAAGGATATGAGTCGCTGAATGTGTACATTGTGATTGTGTGTGTGTTGGTAATTTAATTTATTGTATGTGTGTGTGTATTGTGTTGGTGCTTTTTTTTTTTTTTTGGTTTGTATGTTTGAAAGTTACTAGTAATTAACTTTTACTAACATGTATGTTTGTATTGATGCGCAATATTATTTGGATTTATATTTACTTTAGGTGTAATCAGGCTTTACGTATTCACACCTCGCAACAGACCATAATCTATACAACACCGCGTCATATTCCGGCTTGAACCGTTAGACAAATTAATGTGAAGTATTTTTTAAAAATTACTAGGAGATAAAAAAAAACTTTTTTTAATACGAAAGAAATATAAACTAATTCAAAACTAATTTGGCTACTAAAGAAATAGAGTAATTGTTATGGGCTCACTAGGCAGCAATAACTATCAGGCCTATTTTTATTCGAATCTGTGTAGCACGGAATGAGTCAGCCAGGAGAACCAATGTCTTGGCAGAATTGAAGTCATTGAGTAACATGCATGACTAGATAGGCCAAAGAACACGCGAAGACGTAATCATCTTCTTTTTGGAAGTAAAGTCTATGTTTTATAAGATAAGATAAGAAGACACATATCCTTGTAATACCAAAGATTGTTGGTCATATTCTTTCATCCACTTTAAACTTGACAATTTCAAATTTAAAGTCTTTCTTTTTTTTTTTTTTACATGTAATTCATTTCCATAGAGAATTCTGTTTCCGCCATAGTACCCTCTAAGAGACGCCGCTCAGGCTGACGGGCATTGATGGTAGTCCCCTTATGGAGAGGGCGAGGCGGACTTTTTGGGTACCTTTGCGTCAGAGGCATCACCTGGGAGTTGTATTTATGACAAAAACTGAGGACCCAAGTTTTTGTTCGAGTTGTGTTTGTGTGTGCGTGCGCGTGTGAGCGTGTGTGTGTTTGTTTCGTGTTCTTATCACAGTAAATAAACAGCCTCAGCCTCTTTGTTTCCATTCCTTCGAGCTGCCTGCTGTAGATCTACAATCTAAGTCGCCCAAAGTAAATCTGCGACAGTGTTTCACTGTTTGATAACTAATGAGCGCTATTGAAACAATGGATACACTTTCTTAGTCTTGAAGTTACACTAACAAATCTTTGTTATCTACAACATAGAATAAATGAAACAGATTTACACGCGAGAGAGCTAAAAAAAAAAAGAGCTTAAACTCATAGTGTAACAGCATGTTAAAAACAATATGTCATCCGATTTTTTTTTTTTTACTCAACATCAATCATTATTAGAAACGGTCCATTTCGTTATTTCCGTAACACAATCTTAAGTGTTGTAAATTGTTAAGTGTTGTAAATTGTTAAGTGTTGTAAATTGTTAAATGTTGTAAATTGTTAAATGTTGTAAATTGTTAAGTGTTGTAAATTGTTAAGTGTTGTAAATTGTTAAGTGTTGTAAATTGTTAAATGTTGTAAATTGTTAAATGTTGTAAATTGTTAAATGTTGTAAATTGTTAAATGTTGTAAATTGTTAAATGTTGTAAATTGTTAAATGTTGTAAATTGTTAAATGTTGTAAATTGTTAAGTGTTGTAAATTGTTAAGTGTTGTAAATTGTTAAATGTTGTAAATTGGTATTTGGACGTTTTAAAAAATAAAATGATGTTTGATTCTAAAACACATAGTACACTTATCAAGACACTTCGCTTACTTTCTAAGACACTTTGCTTACATTCTAAGTCATTTTGCTTACTTTCAAAGACACTTCGCTTACATTCTAAGTCATTTTGCTTACTTTCAAAGACACTTCGCTTACATTCTAAGTCATTTTGCTTACTTTCAAAGACACTTCGCTTACTTTCTAAGTCATTTTGCTTAATTTCAAAGACACTTCGCTTACTTTCTAAGTCATTTTGCTTACTTTCAAAGACACTTCGCTTACTTTCTAAGTCATTTTGCTTACTTTCTAAGACACTTCGCTTACATTCTAAGTCATTTTGCTTACTTTCAAAGACAATTCGCTTACATTCTAAGTCATATTGCTTACTTTCAAAGACACTTCGCTTACTTTCTAAGTCATTTTGCTTACTTTCAAAGACACTTCGCTTACTTTCTAAGTCATTTTGCTTACTTTCAAAGACACTTCGCTTACTTTCTAAGTCATTTTGCTTACTTTCAAACACACTTCGCTTACTTTCTAAGTCATTTTGCTTACTTTCAAAGACACTTCGCTTACTTTCTAAGTCATTTTGCTTACTTTCAAACACACTTCGCTTACATTCTAAGTCATTTTGCTTACTTTCAAACACACTTCGCTTACATTCTAAGTCATTTTGCTTACTTTCAAACACACTTCGCTTACATTCTAAGTCATTTTGCTTACTTTCAAAGACACTTCGCTTACATTCTAAGTCATTTTGCTTACTTTCAAAGACACTTCGCTTACATTCTAAGTCATTTTGCTTACTTTCAAAGACACTTCGCTTACATTCTAAGTCATTTTGCTTACTTTCAAAGACACTTCGCTTACTTTCTAAGTCATTTTGCTTACTTTCAAAGACACTTCGCTTACTTTCTAAGTCATTTTGCTTACTTTCAAAGACACTTCGCTTACATTCTAAGTCATATTGCTTACTTTCAAAGACACTTCGCTTACATTCTAAGTCATTTTGCTTGCTTTCAAAGACACTTCGCTTACATTCTAAGTCATTTTGCTTGCTTTCAAAGACACTTCGCTTATTTTTTAAGACATTTTTTTTCTTACTTTCTAGGACACTTTGCTCACATATAAGACTGTTCACACACTCTAAGACACATAGGTCACGATTTTAAACCAAGTAATGAGAATTGATTTTTATGTATATAATAAAACAAAAATATTTAATTTAATATCAAATTCAAAATAACTTACGCTACAACACAGCGCAAATTTCATCAACCCAAGTCCAGATAGATGAGAATCAGAATAATCCGAATTTGTATTTCATTGTAGAATTATCTAGATCTACAGAAAGAACAAAAAAGGAAAAAAAAACATAATAGTTAACTTTAAAATTCGGTATGTGAATATATAACAAATCTGAAAATCATGGCAACCAAAGAGTTTGCCTTCATAATACTGAGATCTGGAATCTCTTACCAAGCTGTAGCGGATGTTACAATGTTGCATTTTAAACAAACTGCTATCACATTTGAAGAAGACAAGGATTAGAACATTTCAACCAAAGAACAAAGCCTCACAGAGACTCATTACGTACACACACATGCATAAAGACACACACACAGGTGCATAAAACTCTAGGACACACACACACACACACACACATAAACTCTTCTATGATACAAAAAGGTTAACTGTCAACAATCCTCCCCCCCCCCCCGATACTCTCTCTCATTTTTATGCGCCTCGTCGCAACGCAGTTACAGCAAAAGCGCAATGATAACAGGAGCATGAACTTGAAAGGAGATTTTTTTCTCGTTCCGGACGACATGTGGGGAAAAAAAAAGGGGGGGAGAGGGGTAAGGGAAGTCAAGGTAGTCCGACATGGTCCAATGAACTTTGTTACGGTTCCAAAGTGTAACGCCCTTAGCTGAAGCTTTAACTCTTTCTCTCCTAACTGAGGATACCAACGTTGATTTCACCAGAATGTGGTAAATAATTACGGAGAGAAAGAGTTAAGAGAAGAAATAAAATAAAACAGCGAACAAGAAAAGTAAACAAAATACTTTTTTAAAAACAAAGTTTCTGTTCAATGTAATTGTATCAATTAGTTTGGATCAATCATGTGATTATATTTGTAATAGATCTAGACCAGGGGGCGGACTGGGTATCAAAATCGGCCGGGGCATTACTATATAAGCCGGCCCATAAATGGCATGTCATATTTTTCGGTTGGGGGGGGGGGGGATTGTCATATATATTACTGTGTGTGTGTGTATATGTAATTAATCTTCATTACATTCTGACCTTTCATTCTTTCAAAAGGTTTTTTTTTCTAGCCTAAAATACTCTATTCCTATAATTAGTGGAAAGACAGTACACACCGCCAAGGGACAGGTAGGGAGTCTGGGGGTTCGCTGTGAGCTCCACCAGTGGAGTTCGGGGCGAAGCCCCGGACCCAAGCATTGTTTCCGTTATTTTAAGCTTTAAAAAATGCATATTCTGAGGTATCTACAGTGCAATTAGCCTGCTACTCTTCCGCTTAAAAAAAATCAAAAACCAAATCTGCTATTCACTCGAGTCCAACGACTGGTAGAAAATGGTAAAAAGTTGTTGTTTTTTTTTATTGGAGGGGGAGGGTTACCACAAATCCCCTTTGGCTACGCTCATGAAATTTGGTGACTGTAGTTTGCTTAAGTTAGCTGCACTGGGGCAGTAAGTAAAGTTTCCCTTTCAGGCAATAAGGTCTGAGGCAAGTGATGGTTTGAACCCTTCCCCTCCCGGCTACGCCCATGTGTCATCTTATAGGTGTAAGCCTAATTCTCTACAAAATATATAAAGCTTGACAACGCATCGAAAACTGGATGCGTTATCATGGGCCATGTATGTAGTCTGAAAACTATAAACAATACAATAGCAGCCTAAGGAGTTTGAAGCATTTTGGTATTACTTATAGATTAGACGTTTCTTCAAAAAATAAGATAGTTACGTCATACGCATTTCATGTGTCAATCTAGTCATGCATGTTGATACGTGACCTAAATATGCTAAATCATTGGTTTTATCCTGGCTGACTCAGGCAACCCATTCCATTAAAAGATAGGAGAGACACTTACTTAATGTTAAAAGCTCTTGCTTCGTCCTAGTACATTCTCAAAAACGCGATTGGTATATGAATATATTATTTAAAATATAAATGATTCTAAATCTCCTTTCATTATATATCGGATATGACAGCGCTATATAAATTATTGTAATTATTACAATAATTATCATCACCTATGCATAAGTTTGCCATTAATTATAATGGTATAAAAATTGATTTAGATCTTGATTTTTTTTATTAAATAATATTTATAATATGAAGGCCTATTTATCTTTGTTAATAAAAATAAACAAAAAGAAACTTACTTTTCCTTTTCAAATCGCAGAAAGTAGAACTTTATACCCATATTGAGCTGTGATTAAGTTGGGTGGTTTGCAATTTCGCGGCTGTGTGTATGTGTTAAAGTGAATTTCTATTAATGATTGTTAAAGAGATAATTGTCGCCCCTATTTTCTTTTGCTGCGTTATATCAATGTTTTCTAGCTTAACCTCTCTCATCCCTCTTTTTCGTTAACTTTCAATGGAACCATCAAATGACGGGGGAGGGAAGGAGCAAAAACAAAGGGGAGTGCCATCAAACGTCCATGCCGACTAGCAAACACAGCCTCGAAGACATCAAAGCAGTGCTGAAGCCTAAGCCGCTCGTGCATAGCAGAAAGTACGGTCTAACATTTTGCAAATGATAATACGTAGGCCCTACAGTGTATAAAGTATTTTTTTTTATATTCTTGTTGAATTTCAAACAAAATAAATTGTAATAATAATAAATAAAAATAGAAAACGTGTTCGGTCCTTTGTGTCTTGCTGCAGTCACTTTGTTTTTAAAAGTTGTCTGCATTGACATTTTTTTTCTTTTTTCGTGACCAGACCGTCCCATTTGGTACCGGCACACCGGGCATTTGCCCGTTTGTCCATATTGCCAGTCCGCCCCTGATCTAGACTAGCAATGATAAATCTGTACGATTAGAAATATTTTACGAATTGTTTTTGTTTAGCACTATTTCCTTCTCGCAATGTGCTATGATTCTATCACGTGTCTGGACCAGTTGGGAAAGGGAGGGGGGAGAAAAGTGGCATCTGTGTGAATGTTACCGTGATCGCTTTTTTAAACGCATAAAAAAAATAGTACGACTTGAATTCGAACTTAGGGCTCTAGTCTTCTCAATTTATACCACCACATCTGTCAAGTACAATTTTTTCCCTTGTTCGATACAAAAAATAATTAATTACTAATAGTTAATCAACTATTATTTTTCAATTGATTCTTGTTTGGTCATTTACAATAAATAACTGCAAAATTTCAACTTGATCAGAGATTGGGAGAAATAACGTGTACATTTATTTTTTACCAGACAAACAGACGGACAGACAGAGAGAGCTGTTAAAATATTTGAAAAATCCCCCCAAAAAATGCTTCAGCCTCCATTGATTTTAAACTTGTAACCATGCATGACTTAAAATACCATATAACCATCACTCGATACCTGCATTTCAGTGCGTTCCCTGGTCTAAATATTTTTTATTACACCAAAGCACGCAGACCTCTGAAATCTTGGGCCAATGACCTGCATTTTAAATAATTTTGTGTCGAGTTGTTTTAGTTACTACATTAGTTACTACATTTTACTACATTTTAAATTCGTTTCAATCCTACCTCCAGTGTCTCCTCATATTTCTTTCTTTATTATTTTTGCAATTTATTAAAACTAGTGTTCTATGTGTGTATGATACGCTCATGAATACATTTGAGAAGCCTTGTAAGTCTATGGAATTAATCGAAAAGATCCGCTATTGTGGATTCTAACGCATATGTTAAATAGCCAGAAATCTAAAAATAGAACTTCATCGTGACAGCTTAAACTCAAAATGGCCGACTGCACGATCTTGTGAAAAAAAAAGGGAAAAAAGCGCTTTAAGAAACAGATCGGTGATTACTGGTGCGTGAAGGTCAGAGATGACGACCACGCGCGTGACTCTTGCGTGAGGGGGCGCCACGTTAGTGAATGTTGTCATATGATTCTAGTGTTTTGTGTCTGTGTTTATATGTGTATTCATACATTAGTAAATTCTTTTTTAGGCCTATATGAGAGTGTTATCGTGACTATGTGAATATGCTAATGTATCGAATACTCTTTATTGTTACAGTTTTTGCTCTCATTGCGTCATCAAAATAGTTCTATAAGCTAGTACACTGGTGAAGACCTTTGTACTAAAATGTATACACTTTAAAGGGCTACTAGACGTCCGACAAAAGGAGGAAATGTGATGAAAATGTCCTGCTTCTACTCCGTTAATTATTACAAAGTTTACATCAAGTCACTCTGTCTGTCTGGTAAAACATTTGTACACGTTATTTCTCCCACACCAAGTCTCGGGACCAAGTTGAAACCAATAATGAAGATAACTAAAATAACCAATTAGTGAATTAATTACTGGTAGTTAGTTATTTTGTTTATTACCATAAATTATCCAGACGGTCTACTACTTCACTCGGTGAAACTATGAAAAACAAATTGCCCCAATTGTGAATGTCAAATTTTACTAACAAGAACTATTGGTTCTAAATGGACCTCATTATCACCAAAACGAACGGTCACGTGATCATATTAATATAACAACGATAACGTGATAAACCATTGTTGATAAACGTTAGATCGTAATTTGTATAGAAGAGATAGGGAAATACGTGACTCAATGTTGGTTGTTTACGATTGGTGAATGAGGTTCATTGTGCCGATGTGTCATAAAATCTCAAATCTTTTATTTAAATGTACCAGGATATTTAATTCTGTTACAGTCTGATCAATTTTTTTTTTTATAAAGTCAGTGAACGTTTGATATGATGACAACAGCGTTTAAATTACTGGCTCTTGTTTTTCACTTGTATTTAAGCCATCACCTAAACTACACCACGCAAGTTAAACTTTAACGTAATCTCGGTGTATTGTTTCTAAAATATTTCACATGTTACGGATGTTCTTTCAGAGTTGAAGAGAATCTACCTGGATGGTCAAGTCAGATCTTCGACTAGTACCTGGTCGCTAAAAGCGATGGAGTCGGTTAGAGGTCCGTGGTTCGAGTCCTCCTGTGAACAATCTATGTTTCACTTACTCCTCCCTGTCCTGTGTACCTTGGTGCTGATATAATGTGAACACTGGAATAGATGGCGCTGTCTGCGCCGTTACGTAGTCGTCTGAAACACTGCATCCATAGTGACTCATACTACTTAAGTTGTTTTTTTTTTATATTGTATTTGTAAACTAGTATTTAGAAGTTAAACAAAATTCTTTTTTAAACAATGTGTATTTCGTTTAAAAAAAATAATGATTCGTTGGTTTAACTCTTTCTCTCCGTAATTATTTACCACATTCTGGTGGAATCAACGCTGGTATCGTCAGTTAGGAGAAAAGGAGTTAAAGTTTTATTATTTCTTGATAATCTAGCAAATGATATACACAATTAAGTTTTAATCTTGAGATATTCTATTGTTTATTTTGTATCTTAATTTAAGTTTATCTATAAATATTTTTCTAAATTGTCTGCCTCAGATAGTTAAAGTAATTCTATACAACGCACAGACAAAGATAAAAATAGTTTGCCGGAAAACGCCATGCACAGGCATTTCCTGTTGAGTCACATTTCCCAGGTAACGTGTACATTAGACTAATATTAATTTAACTTCTTGAAAGAAGATTTTCTTTTTAACTACACTGCTATATTTGACAACACGGTGAACATATGATCGACTTCAACCTAAACTAAGAAAAAAAAATTGTTGAACACATTCAATAACTCATGTGTAATCGAGAATCTCGCACAAAACAGGAAGATTGTTTCATTTATAGGAACTTTTCATAAACAAGGTCTCTGTTGCATTGCGCCTACATATATCAGAAGTAATGATAAGCTATGTAGTCTAAACAGCGTGGAAATAAAATGGTGTGCAGCTTTTAGAATAAAACCTTTTATCTCTTTGCGTTTGTCACCTACCATTGTTTTAGCTTTATTCGTACTGGACAATGTTTATTTTCATTAAATATTAGAAAATCTCCACTAATCCTAACCCTTTTCTTTTCCGGTTATTTTTTATTTCGGTTACTTTTTATCACCCACACATTATTTCATTTAGCTTTCTCATCTTTTTTTTTCATAGTATTTTATTGCTTACAACTTAAAAAAAAAACTTAACCGGATGTCCAAGAATCAAAATGTAAACAAAGAGCGGATTACTGTGATGAACTTAATTCTGAAAATCCCCACTGTGTCTTGCTTGAGCTCCGCTAGAATAAATCCTTCTCACACAGCACGCTGGGCCTCGCGAAGGGATTGTTGCAGACAATGTCATTCATCCTACTTTGCCTCTCCTTGACCAGCTCGATGCAATCTTCGAACCCGTTAAAATTGTTCGGCTCCGAAGGGAACCAGTCAAAGATGTTCAGAGTCACCCCAGTGCGTTGAAAGATAAACCTGCCGTCAGAGGCGGCGTCTGTACCTGAGATGTACACCCTGGCCACGTCCGTGCGGTTGACGTAAAGCTGCAGGAAGATGATCTCCGCCTGGCCGTCTATCTCGGCGACGTAGGCTCCAACAGACTCGCACGCTGCCCTGGCCAGACTGAAACTCGGGAATGTTAATCTTGAAATGAAATAGAGTTTATTTAAGTAAGCAAAGGGAGGGAAGAACCTGGCGTTGTCAAGACTCACTCTTATATCTGCAATAGATGCAAAGAAGGATAACTCATAGAACATTATTATTATCAAACCAACACAAATATATATAATCGTAGCTAGTTATATCAAACTAGTTAGTTAACTAGTTATCAAACAGACACAAATATATATAATCGTAGCTAGTTATATTAACTACTAGCCTGACATTACCCGCGGACTGAGGGCCTTGGTTTGTGTTCACTAATCTAGTGGGTTGGATTTAGATGTATGTTAAACTTAGTTAATGTTCCTTTCGAGTTTCTCTCTTTCGCCGCGAAAATGGGTTTACCTGTTAAGCCGATACATTCATGAATAGGTTATAAAGTACAATTAAAACTGGTTTACCCGATTTTTTAAATGAATGGAATTATAAAGTACGTCAGGACGTTCTGAATTCGCTGATATAATGAACGAATTTATGTAGAAATGTTTTTGAAACACAAATTTGAAGGTTAATTTTATTAAATAATGAAATCAATAGACTATATACTATATTGTCATGTGTCATGTAAAAAAACTATCTGTGCAAAATGTAGTTTTAAAATTTAGATCTAGATCTAGATTCTTTCAATCTAAAAATGGTAAGCATAGCCTAGATCCGGGGTCGGCAACCTGCGGCTCGCGAGCCACATGCGGCTCTTTGGATGTGAAGCTGCGGCTCTTTAGTTCCATACACAAATATTATTTATTGTATCGAGACATTTTTTAAAATAGTTAGGAATCTTTTAACGAATATTAGGCAACGATTCTATCTCTCAGCCACTTGTACTCGCTTTTCACCCCCCCCCCCCCGTCGTCTATGTTATTAGTCCGCCGGAAGCTCTCGAATAACGCCGTCGTCGGATGTTTCTATGTAGGTTTTAATTCGCTTTGATGCAAGACGATTTGGCATCTTAATCACTTGCTTTGACTGTGACGTATAGTTTGTTGTTGTAGTACCATATAGTTTGTTGTTGTTTGTAAATTGTTTCTAAGGTAGAATTGAATTATCTTTTCAAAATTAGAAGCAATCTACAAGTAATGCTATTCTGGCAACCTTTGCGGCACCACTAAAAATCGCACAAAAGGAAAACCATTTACGATGATGAGTATGTCAAAAACTGCTTCCTACATGCATATGAAGAACTGTTTCATGATTTCAAAAAGCAAACCAGAAATATTGAAAAAAAAAACAAAACAAAGATTTGCCACAATCCGCTGAAACAGTACAAGACAGTATAGCTAAAATGTCTTCGATATTTGCAGATAGAAGATATTCAACTTCTTTTCTGCCTTAGCACTTGCTATAGATTAGTCTTGGGACTTAAAGACACCGCACAAGTTGCCCATTTTGTCAGTTATATGTCTTCTCAAGGTCTAAAAGAAGAACTTCTAGGATTGCTACCGCTTTCGTGACAAACTAAAGGGGAAGAAAGGGCGAATGCCGTGCAATAATACCTTGAAGACAATAAGATCGATTTAAATAAAATCATTTAAATAGCAACTGACCGAAAATGACAGGAAAAAATAAAAGAGGAACAACGATTAGTCGGAGCAAAATAAACGAAGAAATTCTTACGTTTCACTGAATAATGCACCAAGAAATGCTTTGTGCCCAAAACGATTCCAACCTAAATAGATGAGGTCATGAGTTTGTTGTCAAAACTGTTAACAGCATCTTGTCAAAAGCACTATGCCACTTAAACGAAATGGACACTCAGTATTCCGACCTCCTTCTTCCCTAAAAAAGTGCTATGACTTTTCAAAAGTAGGTCATGAAACGTTTTGCTTTGTGCTTGAATGAAATCAATACATTTCTAAATGATGAAGACAATTGATCACATCGAATTAGAGAACGACAAATAGTAGCACACATTTTACTTTATAATCGATATAACAGAGAAATTAAATGAGCTGAATCTAAAACTGCAAGGAAAGGAAAACCCGTCCTATGTTTTAGTAGAAGAATTGGTTTGTTTTGAAGACAAATTAATAGTTTTTTGCAGAAGATATTCAGAGCGCTTAATTACTTCATCATGAATGTCTAAAACAGTATCGCGATAAAATCAGAACTTTTGATTTTGACACGAATTACTTTAGCACAGTTATAAAAAAATCAAAGATAAATTTCTTGACAGATTTGAGCAGTTTGAAACCAACAATACTATTCGAGCATTCATAGTTCACTATCTCAATAGTTTGAGGTCCAGAAATGTAGATACATAACGCAACAAAGTGGACAACTTTAAGGAATGCCGCGAGATGATTCGGCGCTTGAAATAATCTTCCAGGTTGCTACAGTGAGTTTAAGAAGTTGGCATTTGGAGTGCTGACTATATATCGATCACGCTCACATCTGCAGTATTTTAAGTTTTAATATGAATGCCTGGTATGGCAATCTGAGCATTAGAAATAAAAATAAACTTCATAGAATCCTAAATGCTGCTAGTAAAGTCATTGGTAAAAAACAAATCCCATTTGGGCAGATGTTTGAGACAAGCATCCATAAAAAAGCAAAAAAGATTATAGAAATAAGAAATCACCCTTTGGGTCAGGATTTTGTGATTTTACTATCACAAAAGAGATACAAGACACCGATAGCAAAGATAAACAGACATAAACACTCTTTTGTACCCCTGGCAATCAAATCATTAAATAGAAACAATTTGATATTAACTTTTTTCGTATGTAAATTATGAGTGAGTCAGGTATGAATGTACATATTTTTTTCATAGTTACTATGTTCTGTTTGGTGTAATGCACAAATTGTAAGACAAATTTCCTCACGGACAGTAAAGATTATTATTATTATTATATTCGAGCGAGCAAGCGTTCTCTTGCATGAATATAATTAAAAGTAATATAAGAAGCCAACTAACAATTGAGCATTTAGAGTCGTGTTTGAAAAAAAAAAACAAGTTACCGTTTGAGCCAAATGAATCCAAAATTTTTTAAACCATGCCCGACAATCAACCCCCTGTGGTTGATTGCTTTATTTTTTGTTATTGAAGTACAAGTTAATGTTGTAAATAAACTTTTAACTTCTTTAGTTGTTTCGAAAAAAAAATAATTATCTAATAATATATATATATGCATTTATTTTAACTGTGATTAACACTACTTATATATTTTTTAAAAATCATTGGTGATAACTATTTATAGTTTGCAAGAAAAAACTTTGCGGCTCTTTAAAAACTTCGAAATTGTGTAAATTGTGATTTTTGGCTCTTTCGACTCAAAAGGTTGCCGACCCCTGGCCTAGATCTATGAAATATATATATATTACAAGATCTTCGGGGCTTGCAAAGACCTTCCTTCAGGGAACAGTACAAGGAAAAAGAAGAAGAAGCAGACAGAGAAAGCGATAGGAGGACAACATGAATGGACGGGCCTGCCATTGAAAGAGGGTCTAACTAAGGCCAAAAAAAGAGAAGAATAAGAAAGACGGTCGACGAATCTTGCGTGGTGCCCCAACGTTCCATCAGACTAAAGGATAGGTAAAGATAAAGGTAAAAGTATATATATATATATATATATATATATATATATATATATATATATATATATATATATATATATAAATTATAGTCCTATAGAGAGAGCCAACAACAAAGTCTTATATTGAGGAATATATCATATACAGTAATTTTCCTTCCAGACCTTTCGATCTTTAGGGCAGATGATGGAAAAGTCGCCTGTTTCTTTGGCCCACGTTTAACGAGGGTATCATGTGACCAACCCTACGACCAACTACCTTTACTCGTCCTCAACTAATATCAGGTAAACCGGCCCATAGCCATTTGCCAACAAGCCCCCCCCCCCCCCATGACAAGTCCGTGACTATTCGGTGGTATCTCTATAAATAGAAAAGATTTGTTGCTTAAACATTGAGGCTATGAAGATACTAAAGCTTTTGACACACATGACTGCAACCAATTTTTTTTTAATACACTAATATGTATCCCGGAAATTCGGACAGGAAGCAGTGGTTGTAATAATTATATTTAGTTTAATAAACATTGGGAGTGTCGTTGACTTAATATCTAAGATGTTTTTAGTTTAACACCAAACAAAAAAATTATATTACTAACTACCTCCTTTCAAATTATTTTTATATATCATATGAAACATCAATATGCACAAAGTTGCTTACCAACATTTGCTAGATATAATTTACTATATTTAAAAACGCTTACTGAATGCTATGTGGGGGATACATTGCACATATGCTATTGCAAATTGTATTATAACTATTAGGTATTAGCTACATACAATTACCATTAAGTTTGTGTAACACACTTGAAGAATACCTGTGGCCAAGACAAAATGGACAGTCCCAATCAGTAACAGTGTTAAGAGAGCGCTCGTCATTTTCTTGACTTCGACAGACGATAAAAATATTTACATCTGAAACGAAAAGTTTCAAAGCGTTGTAACATACAAGACAAATTAGTAGTTGAATAATCAAGGTGAATGCAACGCTGTAATAACCAAAGTGAAGACAACTCTATAGTAACCAAAGTGTACACAACTCTATAGAAATCAAAGTGTTGACAACTCTATAGTAACCAAAGTGTAGACAACTCTATAGTAACCGAAGTGTAGACAAGTGTAGACAACTCTATAGTAATCAAAGTGTAGACAACTCTATAGTAATCAAAGTGTAGACAACTCAACAACAATGGCAGTGTAAATAACTCATTTCAAAGCATATTATTTGAATCAAGTAAATGTTTCTCTATTCTTCTTATTCTATCAAAATCTTTTGTTTGTTTGTAATTTACATCTTAAATATGCTTTTTTTTTTCTTAAATCCAATTAACGGCAAATGAACATTTTAGATCTAGATGGACTTCACCTTCACCTATCCCTTAGTCTGTTGGACCGTTGGGGCACCATACAAGATTTGTCAACCTTCTCCATTCCTCTCAATCCCTTGCCTTGGATAGAACCCCTTGCAATGGCAGGCCCGTCCATTCTTTTATGTTGTCTTTCCGTCGCTTTCTCTGTCTGCAACTTCTTCTTTTTTTTTTTTTTTTTGAAGGAAGGTCTTTGGAAATTGTACCAAAAAACACATTGTACATGTTACATTAAACACAACACTGCCGACCAGAAGTGTTTAAGATAATCTGAATATCAACCGACAACTTTGCACAGCAAATTCGCTTTCAAGTGACATATCGATACTAGTACAAATACTTTGACAGATGTAGTAAAAAAGATGTAATGGAATGAAAGAGGATTTGTATTTTAAACATAAAATGTTAATACAAACTTAACTTACTTACTGGTATCGTTTTAAAAAGTCCTTAAGTGCGCGTATAGTTTCAGTATATTGTTTCAAATAAAGAAGGGAACACAGATTAGCGCAGAGTGATTCCCAAACCTTTTCCTTAACAAAACACATTGCACATTCTGAGAATTGAGCGGAACAATTTGATTATCTTTTTGGGTTGGATTATTTGCAATTTGTTTAAACAATCAAACCGTATTGTATATTTTGCATTATTATTTAATTTCAAGTCTAAAACTAAAATACAATACAGATATAATCATTGGAAAAAATGAAAGTTTGATCACTTTGAGGGTATTGGGTCTTTGAAGAGCATAACTACTTGGTATCAGGTATGATATTGACAAGCAGAGTTACACTATCTGAAGTGTCGAGCCTGTTACCATACTTCGTCTTTTGTTTCAAAATAATAAGAAAATGATGTTACGCACAGCTCTGTGGCATTTTTACCTCTCGAGAGATGATCTTTTCCCTTTGCAACTTCTTGCGTGACTGAAGAGGCCAATCCTTGATACACAGCTGCGATCGCAGGTTGGGCATATGTAATCACCAGGCGCCATTGTATTTTCACCCTTCTTTCTGCCACTTTTGTGTATGTAATCTGCCATCATAGACCCTTCCTTTATGCTCTCTCTCCATGTAGATCTATCCAGTGCTACTTTTCCCCAGCTGCTAGTGTCGATTTTGAAAAGCTTCATGTCGAGTTTGCATACATCCATATGCCGTAAAAGTGGGCGACCTGCGGCTAGATTGTAGATAACGAAAGAAAGATACTAATACTTTGTTTTCGAACATATTGTGGAACTCTTCAGACAAACTCGACCAGAAATCTTTTAAATCTAATGGTTGATGATCTTTGTACCTTTGTTTCAAATTAGAGTCAAATCTAGAGCAGTTCAAAGTTCATATCCATGTTATTATATAATTTTTCCGCTTCCGAGAAGAGAAAATAAAGTAATTTTTTCTGTTCAGCATTTACTTTGGAATTAATTCAAAGTGTAGGCCTACACATTAATTACTGCATTTGTTCGTGGAACACCTAATCAGGCCTCGCGGAATCCTAGTGTTCCGTGGAACACAGTTTGAGAAACACTGGTCAAGAGAATCGTTTATTTTCGACAACCTGACATTGCGATCCTTCATTGTAAAACTAAGTGACATTTAGTACAGCATTGACTACTTTAGAAGATCAAAGCAATAGACAAATTGAACAACAGCTAGTTTTATATTGAACAATATCTTTGTGATCGTAGGATCATTAACAAGAGGGTGAGGGGGGGTATGGACGACAGTTTCAAAAATTGAAACAATCGAAACTAGTTTTGGGCAGAAAGTCGATTTATTGCAACACAGGGACAGGTACACAATAGACCCTCGAAATCCTCCTCATCATCATCATCTCTCTCTCTCTCTCTCTCTCTATCTATCTATCTACCTATCTATCTATCTACCTATCTATCTATCTATCTATCTATCTATCTATCTATCTATCTATCTATCTATCTATCTATCTATCTATCTATCTATCTATCTATCTACCTATCTATCTTTCTATCTATCTATCTATCTATCTATCTATCTATCTATCTATCTATCTATCTATCTATCTACCTATCTATCTTTCTATCTATCTATCTATCTATCTATCTATCTATCTATCTATCTATCTATCTATCTATCTATCTTACTATCTATCTATCTATCTATCTATCTATCTATCTATCTATATATCTTACTATCTAATTATCTGTCTATTTATCTATCTTTCTATCTATCTATCTCTCTTTCTCTACTCCCCCCCCCCATTTAAAGTAAAAAAGTAAAAGAAAACTTTCCCTTTTAGACCTTGTGATCTATTAGGCAGATGATGTTAAGGTCATCTGTTTCTTTGGCCAACGGCTAATGAGCAGGGTGTCATGTGGCCGGCACAACGACCAACCGCCTATACTTTCCCCCAACTTGGGCAATGGTCAACTACTTACTGACTTAGTGTCTATTAATGCAATAACTAGAATGTTACAAAAATAAATTTTTAATTTTTTTTTTACTGCCTGACTGCCTCAGCGCTGCTCGATGAGTTCAAGGCATTAACAAGAATATAGAACCAGTCATTACAACTAAATCAAGAGGCGCAACCAATAAAGAGGATAATAAATTGTAAAGGAAATTCTTTGCGTCTTAATGACTAAAATACTCTTTAATTGGCTTAAAAACGTACACAAGATAAACTTATTTAATTTTCTAAATTCACAACATATTCTAAAATTAAATTATACCAAAGAACACACTAACCTGTTGCCACCCGTAATTGTTGATTTTTACCGTAGAATTAAATAAATCAAAATCTAAGTACTAACTTTGTGCTACTATAATGAGTAGAATCTTAAAATTACTAGATCCAATATGGTCAGGTTTACTAGATCTAGTTAAATCTAGTGCAACCGGTAATAGTGTACATTATGCTGTTCGCGTTCGATCCGGTTCTTAATGGGAAACTACCGTATGCTTAAATAAATAAATCTGCACCACTAATCTGTCAGAAGATAGTTATTGTCTTTATAATTTATAGATATAAATTTTGTTCAAATTATTAATACATTTAGATCTAGATCTGGCCTCTATTAGGCTAAGTCTTATTTTGACTACCGGAAACAGACATGCTTCAAAACTTTGAATGATCTAAAATATTAAAATGCCCGATTTCATTTCTTTTCTAGTTTCTGAGATCTAAATGGGACGGACAGATGGACGGACAGACAGACCACACAAAATTAATAGCGGCTATTCCCCTTTCGGGGGCAGCTAAATATAACAGCATAACAAGCACTATAACATATTAACAGACCACGTGACTTAAACACACCAATCAATGTGCACTTCGATTAGGAGAAGGAGTCTTTTTCAAATTAATTTGAAACACCAGATAATGAATTAAGCTCAGAGAATGTGTAATTAAAGCATAGATTTTTACAGCTGAAGGTGAATGGGTCTCAAGTTTTCGGAACAAAACCTTCAAATATTAGAAGTAGATGGGATATAAGTATTGGTAAAAAATAAAATCAGAATTCAGATTTTATTTGTCAAACGTCCAAGTTTTATTCGTCAGTGCCAAGCTGATCTACAATATAGAAGTATATACAGTAAGAGATCAATAAAAGTTTTCCTTTCAGACCTTGCTATCTATAGGGCAGATGATGTATTGGTCATCTGTTTCTGTAACCCACGGTTAATGAGGGTGTCGTGTGGCCAGCACAACAACCAACCGCCTTTACTTTTTAACAACTTAAGTCGTGTACCCATTAGAGTTGGGTGGACTCAGGGACGCCCGAAAAATCCTGAAATTCAAAAACCCAGTTTTCACCGAGTTTCAAACCCAGGACCCCAGGTCCCCACAATCAGCTATAACATGGAAGATGAAAAGAAGAAAGCGAAAGGAAGACGTTCACGTATAAGATGACGTCGCACCATCTTAGAAGACTAAAAATCCGTTGGCAGTAGTTGGGAAGAGGCTGTGGAAGACGCCTATGACCGATCTCAGTGGAGAACAAACGGCGCGAGAGGACATCAGTCAAATAAGTCCAAGATGGGAAGAAAATGTGTTTGCCGAGTACACCCAACTGACTGCGTAGCTTCTGTCAAGAACCCATATAACCATGAGTAATATAGATATCGAAGTATAAAAAATGACAAAAATGAAATAATAAATAAATTGATACAACCATTCAAAGATTGAATACAGTAATGCTTTTATGGGCCTAAAAGGGCAATTTTTAAGGCTCAGATCAGAAGACGTTGCAGGTCAAATGACTTGTACAGATAAACAAGTAGATAGGATTTTCTGTTCTATTCTCTTATGTTATAGCTCTATGATGTACCTTGTTATGCCATTCATTTGTGTCAAGAAGATGAAACATTCTCTTCATAATGTGTATTTAGTCGGATTTTCTATTAGGCGATAAGTACTTAAGGGTCCTTGCCCTCCTACGATGTTATGACATCATCATGTATAAATGACGATAGTTTGTATCTATTACGTTTTCACCTACACAGGCAAATGTATTGATGTTGTTTACGCAAAGTAGTTATTAAAAAATATATATCGACTTTTCTCTATCGCTCTCTCTGTTTAGTTTAACCCTTTAGATGCGTGTGATAGATTAGCATCTAAACACTAGGATTGTAATTCCATTTTGTGTGCACTAATTGTAAAAAAGCTCAGCACTTTAAGGGTTAATTGTACATTTTCTTTTAAATGTTATATTTATTATTTTTAAACCACTATTTATGTATTAGTTTCTATAATAAATGACAAAAAAACTTCAAAGTGGTCGATAAAGAGACAAGCCATTGGCTCAACTAATAATCTATGGCCACCACTTTCAGTCGCTGGATCAAGTGATAACTACAAGAGATGTAGGTAACCGTAGGACTATTTGTTTCTATTTTATTTGTAAGTCTTCCGATTTTGTATATTTGATATGCGCGGATGGCTGTAGAAATCACTCCTGAGCAACTAGATGTCATTGGACATAGAATGTAAACGTCATGTATTTTAAAACAGTTTTAGCATCTCATGTACATCGGACTTTTACGTTGATCAATATTCTTTCTGAGCATATGTTTCTATATTCTTTCTGAGCATATGTTTCTATATTCTTTCTGAGCATATGTTTCTATATTCTTTCTGAGCATATGTTTCTATATTCTTTCTGAGCATATGTTTCTATATTCTTTCTGAGCATATGTTTCTATATTCTTTCTGAGCATATGTTTCTATATTCTTTCTGAGCATATGTTTCTATATTCTTTCTGAGCATATGTTTCTATATTCTTTCTGAGCATATGTTTCTATATTCTTTCTGAGCATATGTTTCTATATTCTTTCTGAGCATATGTTTCTATATTCTTTCTGAGCATATGTTTCTATATTCTTTCTGAGCATATGTTTCTATATTCTTTCTGAGCATATGTTTCTATATTCTTTCTGAGCATATGTTTCTATATTCTTTCTGAGCATATGTTTCTATATTCTTTCTGAGCATATGTTTCTATATTCTTTCTGAGCTATGCTTCTATATTCTTTCTGAGCATATGTTTCTATATTCTTTCTGAGCATATGTTTCTATATTCTTTCTGAGCATATGTTTCTATATTCTTTCTGAGAATATGTTTCTATATTCTTTCTGAGAATATGTTTCTATATTCTTTCTGAGCATATGTTTCTATATTCTTTCTGAGCATATGTTTCTATATTCTTTCTGAGCATATGTTTCTATATTCTTTCTGGGCTATGCTTCTATATTCTTTCTGAGCATATTTTTCTATATTCTTTCTGAGCATATGTTTCTATATTCTTTCTGAGCATATGTTTCTATATTCTTTCTGAGCATATGTTTCTATATTCTTTCTGAGCATATGTTTCTATATTCTTTCTGAGCATATGTCTCTATATTCTTTCTGAGCATATGTTTCTATATTCTTTCTCCATTATTTACAAAGATTATATCAACTTTCTGTCTGTCTGTATGATAATGAATTATTTTGTTTGATATCCAATAAGTGAAATAATTTATACATTATTGAGAGATATAGAAAGTGCGGAATTCTTTCCCTTAGATAAGCTTTGGGGTTGTTTTTTTTTTTTTGAATGATTTTTTGGTCTATATTACTTGTTTTTACGCACACAAGAAAGTGCGTAAAATGTTCTTCAACGTCGATTATTTATTTGAACTCTATACTGAATACAAAGTTACATTTGAGTCGTGTTCGGGGAATTCCCGAAATTTCAAAGTAGTTTTTAAGTATACACTTTGTTTTATTTTCTTTATTTAAGCTTATGAAAAGGAATACCTCTTGGCATTATTAAGATGAGGATTTTCAGGCTGTCTCTTTTACTGCTAGGAGCTGTTCAGGTCTCAGTATCTACTGGTAAGCTCGTTATGCCAATGTTTATAATGGGTTAACGTATTCAATCTTTGAATGGTTGTATAAATTTATTTATTATTTCATTTTATCAATTTTAATACTTCGACAATGATTATGAGAATTTCACAGCACCCCTACGATCAAAGTCGGACAGATGAAATGAGATGGCAAATGATCATCTGGGACTGTGCCGAAATGTCGGTTAAACAATACAGGTCGACCTTCTGTTAATTATTCAAACTTTCTTTCTGGTAATGTTTACTTTGTCAGATAAGGCACGCGTCATTTTCTCCCCACCTTTACCTGTGTGGGTAGCAAACGATGATTTTGGCGGCAAATTGTCCCTTGTACAGAAACACCACAAGTAGGCCTAACAAATAATATTAGCATTATGGTAAAAAAAATATTTATCTAATTGTTGGGGAACCAATTGTGAAAAAAAATTATATCTCTGGGCTCTAGATGGGTGACGATGCGGGTCCAGATAAATGAATTGAAAAGTTCTTAATAGGGAGCCTTGATGGTCAATTTACATGCTATTCTGGTAACCTCATGACCTTATTCTCCCAGTATCTTAACTACATATTTCATGTTAATTCATCATTTGTTTTAATTTCAGCTCCAGGCCGCTTATTTTTGTTTAATTTGATATGTAAACTGTCTGGTGAGAAATATAGAAATAATAAATATTGTTATGACTTTGCCATGCGCACCGCCATCCAAGATAGTGCAGAAAGAAGGTGCGCACTATCAGTGACCAGACAAGTCGGATGTTGACATAAGAGACTAACGATTTCCGCCCAAGGAGAGAGCCAAGATGGAGATGCTGTGCTCAAGGCAGATGTCCTTTGTGTTTGTCATGTCTCCGTGTAAATAAACGTCTATGTCTCGTTGAGTTGCCTCCCTTAAGTTATAACAATTGGTCTCAGAAGTGGGATTATAGGCGACTCAACGAGAGGAGGTAGGATTCTAGCACAATGGCATCTTTGAAACAACTAGACCAGCTTTTAGTTAAAGAGCTAAGGCAGGAACTTCGTTACAGACGCCTGAAGCTTGGTGCTTACAGCTCGTCTCCGGCAAGCCCTAATTGATGAAGACGAAGATCCGGAGACCTACCTATTTGAAATTGAACCGGAGATTTAGAGCTTATTGGCAAGATAAATGAAGGTATTGATGCAATGTGTGAACAAATGAACAGTATGGGGAACAAGGTAGATAAAATGGTGTCTCAGCTGAAAGAAGGAGTAGACTCGTTGGTAAAGGAGCAGTTGCCTGTAGACTCGTTGGTCAAGAAGTTGCGTGGTCAAGACTGTGGTTGCACAAACAGTGGTGACGGAGACGCTGGGGATTTGAGCGCCGTCTGTGTCTGTGTTGTGGGCAAGTCTTGTGGTTGTGACTTTCAAGACGAGAAACGTGATGGCGATTGCTGTGATGATCTCAACGGGATGTACCGAGTCGAACGGAAAGAGACAAATGAAGAAACTGAAGTCTGTTATGTGCATGAAGCGTTTGTTCCTGTTGTACCTGTTACCAGTACCTTAATGAGCCGGACAGATCAAGACAACGTTGGGTCTGCGTTCGAGCCTGTTGCTGTGGACTTTAAAGACCTCTGCCTATCTTCCGGTGCCTACGAAGGAAATTCGAAGCTTGACAACTGCATCCAGAAGTTTACCATGAATTGTACGTGCGGCGCATCACACATAGAATTTAGATGCCAAGAAAACCACCAACAGGGCATATGTACTTCTACCATCATCGACATTGGCATAGATGAATGTCAATCAAACCACTCTAAATCTGAGCTGTCAAGAGGAAGACATTTTCCACTTGAACCTGAAGAGACCTATCTTCTGGACGTAAGACTGTTGTCTGAGGATGATTGCGGTGCATTGGACTTTGCTTGCAACGTGGCTGTAAGCGAACCTGCAGCTCCCTTGAGAGGCGTCTGTCGGGAAGGTCTGCTGAGACAGCGTGTCCGATCAACGGCTGTGCTGAAGAAAACAGTGCTCGACCCTATCTCTTTGTGTGGCAAACGGCCACGTCATTATCGCAACAACAGCCTGGTCAACTGGAGAAAGAGAAAGCGGCACTGGAAGAAAACAATGCGGATGGCCTCGTGGGGAACACGCTCCCTGCCGCCTGTGGTTCCCACTGATCGACCTCCACCTGAACTGTCAAACCTCAGCTGCAGTGTTTCTTTTCGGGACGAAAAGTGCTAAGACGGGGGCAATGTTATGACTTTGCCATGCGCACCGCCATCCAAGATAGTGCAGAAAGAAGGTGCGCACTATCAGTGACCAGACAAGTCGGATGTTGACATAAGAGACTAACGATTTCCGCCCAAGGAGAGAGCCAAGATGGAGATGCTGTGCTCAAGGCAGATGTCCTTTGTGTTTGTCATGTCTCCGTGTAAATAAACGTCAATGTCCTTGGCGGGTTGCCTCACTTAAGTTATTACAATATTTAACTTAAAATAATTATGATTGATAAAAAATAACTTTTAAAAACTCTAATAAAAAACAACACAACAAAGATTCTTTTAACAGGAGCAATTTATTACTTTTATAATATAACTAGACATATGTTACCCGCGACCCGCGGGTCTTTATTTGCGCATTACTTTCGATATAGTCACTGAGAGTGTTTTGTAAACAATTAAACGAAATAATAATGTAATAAGTAAAGCGAATGTGTCAATGTAAAAATAGTGTGAATGAAGCTATCAAATCAAAATAGCTAATAGGATTAAATCCATTTTTCCAAATTAAAACATTTGCTTGTAGGCCTACATATATTTGATTAAAAATTGAGATGAATAGACTTAATTTTGTGTTCATGTGTTAAAGTATAAAGTAGATCTTGAGATAGACATAGATCTAAATCTACACTAATCTAGTTGCCTTTTATAGAGTTCATTCTATGTTGCGCATGCGTGACCTTTTTTCATGAATGAATATAGGCCTATCTCAACACGGCTACGCAGCTTTATTTAGCGAACAGCGAACGAATGTATTAAAAATGCTTTAGAAAAACAAATTTGAATGTTAATTTGATTAAAATATGAAATGAGTGGACAATAATTAGTATGTTTATGTGTTAAAGCATAAAACTATCTTTGCGAAAAGAAGTTTTATTATTTTAGAGTTCAATAAGAGTTTTAGACCTATATCTAGGAAGTAGAGAGATGTGTTAATCACTGTTAATGTGTAACCATTTGGTAATGTCTAATGAAAGGATGTTCGCCAGACTTTACCCGCGGCCTTCGGGTCTAAGTTTGTGTTTACTAATCTAGTGGATTGGATTTAGATGTATGTTAAACTTAACTAATGATTCTTTCAAGTTTTTTCTCTTTCGCTACGAAAATAAAATTAGGTTTGCGAAAATGGGATTACCCGAAGCCGATAAATTTATATCTATTACAAACGAAAAGAGCGATAGCTTTGTTAAATGAATGGGATTATAAAGTGAACAATTAAACGAAATAATTTTTTGTACGCGATTCATGAATGAATATAGATCTAGATCTAGGCCTATCTCAACTCGGCTTCGCAGCTTTCGTGGGTGGATGTAGCTTTAGAAAACCAAATTTGAATGTTTATTTGATCAAAATATGAAATGAATGGACTTTAATTAATTTGTTTATGTGTTAAAGTATAAAACTATCTGTGCGAAGAGAAGTTTTATCATCTTAGAGTTGAATTAGAGTTTTAGATCTAGGGATGGGATTATAAAGTAAACAATTAAACGAATTAATATTTAGTACGCGATTCATTACGGTATTGTCTAATGAAAGAATGTTCGTCAGGAAATCTGTAGTCACAGATATAAGGAACTAATTTATGTAAAAAATGCTTTTGAAACACAAAATTGAAGGTTAATTTTATTATATAATGAAATCAATGGATCTTCTTTTGTATTTTCATGTGTCAAAGTAAAAAACTATCTGCGCAAAGTGTATTTCTTAAAATTAGATCTAGGTCTAAATCCTTTCTATCTTTTCTAATGTCAACATTGTAGACATGGCCTAGATCCATAAAATACTATAGCTGTAATAGAGTCGGACAACATTATTTGTTTTTTAGGGTCTTACGTTTGTTTTAGGGCTACAATACATACACTAAGGTCTAAGTTGGTACCCAAGAAACATACCTGCCAAGTTTTATCAAGATTGGTCAGGCGATTTTGATGTCTATAAGTAACATACATACATACACCACACATTCTACTTTATAATATAGATTACTTGATACATGGTATATACATTTCAAATGTAAATTATGAGTTTAGTCTTGTGTGAATGTATATTTTGGTTTTCTATAGTCATAATGTTTTGTTTGTTGTAATGCACAAATTGTAAGACAAATTTCCGTATGTTAATAAAGATTATTGTTATTGTTATGTTAGAAATGAACGAGTAGTCATTCTCTGGCGCTGCCAGGGTCGAGTTTCGCTAAAGAGAAACAAAATTCATCGTAGTCCCTTTAACAGTTTCCACTGAGGAATTTTCTGGTGATGTGGCAGGTCTGCAGCAGTACCGCCCTCTGACAGGCAACGAAGATGTTCCTAGGAATGTATAATTTGTTAAATTCCAGGGAGAGTTTTTGCCTATAACCTGGTAGAGGTTTATCATCACAAATGTTAACACGGAAGAACGATTTGATAATGTCTATATTCATTTCTCTCGTCCATTTGATCCTTTTGGTTCCTCTTGTTCTACCACCAACAGCACCTCTCAATTGTGTGGGGTGCGAGTCAGGGAGTAGACCGACCTCTTGTGTTTGGTCATGAGGTTGTGAATTACCCTCAGTAAACACTCGACTCATTGGTGAATAATATTTACCGCCTAATTCATTTCATATTCATCGCTGTCCTGGAAGAAGCAATGGGTCCGTTCTATTTCCTCAAAATTCAAAAATGAAGATACTTCAGTATTTGTAAAGTCTAGAGTACAAATACTTTCTTGATCTCGCTAAAAAGTGCAATGAGTCATTATTATTATTGTTATTATTGTTATTATAATTATTATTATCATCACATTTATTTATACCGAGGAACGATCTGATAATGTCAATATTTATTTCTCTCGTCCATTATGGATAATAAAGAATATTATTATTTATTATTATTATTTATTATTATTATTTATTATTATTATTTATTATTATTATTTATTATTATTATTTATTATTATTTATTATTATTATTTATTATTATTATTATTTATTATTATTATTTATTATTATTATTATTACTATTATTATTATTAGTCTTATAATTATTATTTTTTATTATGTTATAACCAATAAACAATTATATTAAATTAATACAGTATATTTCAGTATATAAATTATACTCATTTGGATAATATTGTATTATGGAGGGAGGGGGGAGAGAAGCACAAGAGGAGATCCAAAGCTAGAGCTTGTGTAGCTAATATGCGCGAATCCTGCACTAATAAATGTATTTTCTTGCAGAAATCAGCGTGAGCCTAGACGACAGACGATTCTTCTTACCTTCAGCCTATTTGAATAAGTTGTACTTCATATCCAGAGCCACGTTTGCGAGCTTCGGCCTGGCCAGGGCCACGTGTGAGTCCGCCAGAGGCTACGTGGCTGAGATTGACAACCTCGTGGAGCTGATCTTCCTGGAAAACTTCCTGACACGCTCTGACGTGGCCAAAGTTTACGTAGCAGGAACCGACGCTGCGTTTGATGGCAGATGGGTCTCCCAACGCACAGGAGCAACACGGAATGTTTTTGACTGGAGCGACGGAGAGCCGAACAATTTCAATGGGCAGGAGGAATGCATCGAGTTGATAAAAAGCAGACAGAGTAGAATGAATGATATTGTCTGCAATAACCCGCTGGAGAGGCCAAATGTCTTATGTGAAATAGACTTATTTTAAATGTCTTATGTGAAATTGACTTATTTTAGTTTTGTTAGACATTTTTCTCTGGTTATATTATTTAAGGGACCACAATATTAAGTTAAGAAGAAATCTCAGAATGTTTCACAGAATAATTTACTCAATACCAGTTCTTTTACATTTCAAGGGTATTATTTATATAAGAAGTATAATGCGGATGGCTGCCTGGTCGTGCGGTTTGCGCGCTGGACTGTCGTTCGGATATATGGACGGTCGAGGGTTTAAACCCTGCCGCTCCCATCCCCCGTCGTCCTGCGGCAGGTTTGGACTAGGAAGTAAACTTTCTTCAACTCTGAAGGAAAATCCGAAACATGTAAAACAAACAAAAATGCACATAAATGACTGCGTGGGCGTGTGAAACTCTTTATGGATTGTCGCAATTATCGTCCCGAGTTCGAACGCCCGCCGAATTACATTCACTGCCGACCTTTGGAGGGGGGAGTCTTGTCTGAAGAAACGTCCGAAACTTATAAAACAAACCAAACAAAGCAAAACAAATCGGTAAAGGCTTTTAAGTTAAATGCATATGTGAGGTTTCGATAAAAGGTTGGGGTTTTTTTAATCAGTAAAATGTAAATATAAAAAAAATATGAAATATTATTATCTAACTACTATTACCAAACTGTATCAGCTAGTATTTAACCCTTAAATGCCTGGGGCTGCAGAACGGCAACATCGTATTTCTTGCCTACAAAACATTAAAGAGACTACAGATAAGCTGAAGCATGGAGTTGTACTGCTACGTAGTTAAAGAAACTACACATCAAATTATGCAAGATGTTGTACTGCTTCATAGAACGTTGATTACGTGTGTCCAATTAGCACTCTGATAGCAGACAGGAAACCTATTCTTTTCGATCAAAAAGTAGGATCAGGAAGCGCATTTTTTTCGTCAATGTTAGAAAGTATTTTATATATATATATACTAGCCGGATGTGACCCGAGGCCATCTACTGGTTTGAATTTACATCTATGTTAAACATGGAGAATGTACTCTTCACATTTTTTACATTTTGCCACGAAAATAAAAGTAAAGTATGAAAATGGGTTTACCCGTTCACCTGACATAATCATATCAAATATAAAATACTGTGAAAACGGGTTTACCCAACTTTTTAAGATGTTTAGTTTTTTAATATAGATACAATTAGGTACTATTGTCTATTTTCGGGGGCTCTCTGGTAGTGGTAGGGACATTAAAAATTCACTACGGTCTTCGCCATAATCTAATGAACATCATTGCCAAGTTTTATCAAGAATGGTCAAACGGTTTTGATTTCTATGCGGGACTTTCAACATTCTTGTCACTTGTGATGTTTTGTGTGTGTATTTTTTTCCTTTCAGCCAGTCTCTTAAATGATCATTGAAATGAGCTAGCACCAAAGAAAAGAACTACCATTCAAGAAATGAACTCAAATCCGAGAAAAGTATCTAACTTCAGAGATAGAACTAACAACCGATAAGTGAATTGACAGCCAAGTAAAGATTAAACACAGAGGATACAACTAAGAACCGAGAAAAGAAATAAATCCCGAGAAAAATAATTTCTTTTTTTTAAATCTTATATAATACAGGCGTAACTTCAAAAAAGAAGATGATTACGTCCTACGCATCATGCATGCATGCATGCATACATACATACATACATACATACATACATACATACATACATTCATACATACATACATACATACATACATACATACATTTTTAAAACGTTAAATTGTTTAAAAGAGAGGACTATTAAAATTAAGATTATCTGTGTTAATCTTTTCGTTCATGATAATTAGAGATCGTAACTCTACAAAGCCATTGGTTTTCCTGGCTATAATATTGATTCAAATCAGTGATGCAAAACCTATAGCAACATATGCAATACGATAGTGTTATCGTTGTATGTCATTTCTTTTTTTTTATGATTTCACAAGTCGTAAAATGAAAAGTGTGATTTCTAATTATATTCCGTGTAAGTAATTTAACGTTGTATTGCTAGATATCTAAATGGTACAAGTTACAGTACGCATGGTATCTAAGAGTTGACGTTGACATTCTATTTGTTTACATACTTTATTTTCGCATTTTAATTAAGGTAAATGAATGTTTTTTAGTTCGATTCGATTCGCCAATATATAACACGCATATTTTAATTAACTATAAGGCATGATGGCTCTGCGTTTCTTAAAATCTTAAGCTATGCATTTAGTTATGTATCGATGTATTGAGTTAATTTGAGTGAGCTAACGCCGGGCCATACCAGCATCTGATTTGTCGGGTCCTGAGCAAGAGGTTTATATGTACCTGACTGACGTCATTATCGCAGTTATAGTCCAATTGGTTCAGAGTGTATATGTTTGTTTGTGAAATGTTTTTACAGTTAACATAGGCGGCCTTCATAATGTAAGCAAATGATTCGTTTTATCATGTGAAGATACGCAAATATGTAGAACAAGACAATGGTTAAACAAAAATATTACAACTCGTTATAAGTTGATGATCTATTAGCATAAGTAAAAAAGGAAAATTAATCTCGTAATACAATTAATGGTATTTCTTAAAAGTTGAAGATGATTTACTTCCTGGTTCAAACCTCCCACAGGACGACGGGGGCAGGGCTTGAACCCTGGACCATCGATAAGTCCAAACGACCAGGCAGACATCCTACATTGACCTGTACGCGAATGGAAATACTTTAAAATGATTAAAACTAAGTGTATTTTTTACTGATAAAATTAGAAAAAACAAAAAAGATTTCAAATGTAGTGATGGCGTGATAGCTGAGTGATAAAACCCAAGTACCTATGTACCAATGAGCAGGGCCGGCCTTAGGCATAGGCAAACTAGGCAACAGCAAATAGGAGGGAGCCTAGCACAGGACTCAAAAGACATTTTTTTAGAAAACAAAATTGCGAAAATTGGATCAAATCTCAAATATAGCAGAACTATGTGTCTCTTCTATGTCTGCTCGCCTAGCTCTACTATAATCCAAGGTTTATTTATGAATATTTAGAACTCTAGTTTAGAGTACATGCAAGAACTATGTAATCAGTTAAGTACACTTAAAGGAACAAATAAAAATGAAGTTTTTTGGATTATAGGTGATTTCAACCTACTTGATATAAATTGGAAAACACTAACCATAGATTAACATCAAAACCTTAAGGACATAAATGAGCTCTTCGTAGAAACTTTACACAACCGAAGTATAGATCAAATCATTAAAAAACCAACGAGATTAAACAACACATTAGATCTCTTCTTAATTAACAGACCTGGATTAGTAGTAGATTATGATATTATCCCTGGTCTATCAGACCATGATTTCATTAAAATACACAGTTAAATGGAATAAATAAAGATATAAATGCAACCAAACATAACCACAGCAAGTTGCATTATACTTTCAACAAACATTCTTATCAGAAAAAGACCTCAACCAACTAGTCGATGACCTCTGGAATTTCATTTAAAACTTTATAGAAAATCATATAATAACTAAATACACATTAAACAAAATAAATAAATGCTGGTTTAATAATAGATTAAAGAAGCTTTGTAAACAGAAGGAAAACCTATATAGAAAATTCAAAGAAACTAAAGCAGAACGAGTTTATAAAAAGTATGTAACAATTAAACACCTTACCCAAAAAGTTAAGCAGACAGCTGCAGAGTGAATATATAAACAATGTAATATCTTAAGATAACAACAAAATGCTATGGTAATACATTAAGTCTAGGAAAATGGAAACAACAGGCATAGCGCCATTAAAAGGAGAAGATAACTTAACACATAATGATAATGAAACTAAAGCTAACATCCTAAATAAATACTTTGCATCAGCATTCTCAGCCCCAGGAGACAAAGACATATTACTTAATTTGAACCAAATAGACAACATAGAAGATATAGAAGTACAAGAAAAGGGAATCCAAAAACTATTAGTCAACATCAAATCGAATAAAGCATCTAGACCGGATGGTTTTCCAGCTAGATTAATAAAGAAATAAGCAATGAGTTAGCACCAGTGTTCAAAATACTTTTTCAGGCATCTCTTAACCAGGGCAGAGTACCAAGGGACTGTAAAGAAGCTAATGTAAACCCCTTTTTAAAAGAGGAAAAAAATCTGACCCAGGAAACTACACACCACTATCACTTACCAGCATCACATGTAAAATCCTAGAACACATAGTATGAAGTGGTATTATAAACCACTATGACAAACATAATGTCCTTAATCCATACCAACATTGCTTTAGGAAATATAGATCATGTGAAACACAACTAAAAGGACTAATTGATGATTTTTCAAAAGGTTTAGATGATAGTGAGGAAATAGATGCTATCTTACTAGATTTGTCCAAAGCTTTTGACAAAGTTCACCACCATAGTTTGCTTAGAAAATTAAAATATTTCGGCATTAATGGTCCATTGCATCAGTGGATTAAAGATTTTCTGATAGGGAGAGATCAAACTGTAATAATAAATGGCTCTAAATCAACACCAATAACAGTAAACTCAGGTGTACCTCAAGGAACAGTCTTGGGTCCACTACTTTTTTTAATTTACATAAATGATTTACAAATTGCATTAGTTCAGGAACAAAAGTCAGATTATTTGCAGACGATTGCATAAAATATAGAACAATGAAAACAACACAAGACACAGATATTTTACAAATAGAATTAGATGAATTACAGAAATGGGAATCAAATTGAAGAATGTCTTTCCACCCATAAAAATGTCAGTTATTAAGAGTAACAAAAAAAAAAACTAAAACAAATTAATTCCACTTATCTTATTCGTGGTAAACAAGTAACATAGACTGAAAACGCAAAATACCTAGGAGTTATAAAACTGTCATGGAATCCCCAAATTGATGAAACTATCAAAAAATCAAAAAAAGTATTAGGGTTTAGTAAAAGAAATTTCTATAAATCAAATAACAACATAGAACTAAAATGTTATTTAACTTTGCTTAGGCCTATAGTAGAATATGCATTCTCTGTTTGGGACCCCTTATTTCAAGAAAACATTAAGAAACTGGAACAGACACAAATAGAGCAGTGAGATTCATAACAAACGAATATTCACATTTGACTAGAGTAACACCTTTAGTAAAATCACTAAATTTAGAAAGCCTTCAGGACAGAAGACTCAAAAGTAAAGTAGCAATTATACATAAAACACTGAACCATAATCTTCAAATACAAAAATAAAATTTAATAAAATACTCAGAAAGACACAAAGATAATAGCGTATACTTCGTTCCATATGCTAGGATTAATTTGTACAAGTGCTCCTTCTTCCCTAGTGCCATTAGAGCATGGAATGGGTTGCCTGAGCTAGCCAGGAAAACCAGTGACTTGGCAGAATTTAGGTCATTGGTCAATATACTTGACTAAATGCATGACGCGTAGGACCTAATTATCTTCTTTTTGTTGAAGTAACGTCTGTATTATATAAGATATAAGATAAGACTACATATCTTAGAAGACCATTGTCTCTTTTGGTAAAATGTCAAAACGTCATCTTTAGTCCGGTGATCATGAATTTTCCATGAAGCAAATCTTATTCGGATAATTTTGGTTAAGCTGAATTAATGACATCTATACAAATATGTTTAATGATGTTGAATTGGTGTAACATTTGATGAACAACACTGAAATTGTGCTATATGCTCTAATTTTTTATTTAGATTTAGATACTGAACGTATTTTCATCCATTGCGTATTTTTCTGATTATTATTTTTTATTTTTTTATTTCATATGGAGCCACCCAATTCACTTTGCTTAGGGCCTCCAATTACATTGAGTCGGCCCTGCATTGAGTCTTAAGTTTCTAATGCCGATGGACTGATTGAGTTTTGGAAATTCAGGACGTCTGAACGTTCATTAGCTCCCTTTTCATATTTAAAAGAATAATAGAACAGACAGAATCTGAATAATACTCATTTCATTGTAATGGTCAGGCTACTGGAAGACAGCATCTAGAGACATAGGTTACTGGAAGACAGCAGCAAGAGACATAGGTTACTGGAAGACAGCAGCAAGAGACATAGGTTACTGGAAGACAGCAGCAAGAGACATAGGTTACTGGAAGACAGCAGCAAGAGGCATAGGCTACTGGAAGACAACATCTAGAGACATAGGTTACTGGAAGACAGCAACAAGAGACAGAGGCTACAGGAAGACAGCACTAACTGACAGATACTAAAACAAGAGATAGAGCCTTGCTTTGCCTAGCTGAAAGAACTGGCTCAAAGCTCTTTAAATCACCAGACAGTTTTTTTTACAGAAGAATAGCAAAAAAGAAAAAATAGAAAGAAACTTCGATCGTCACATCCATCAGCTACTGTAGTTAGCCTAGGTTGTAGCCTAGGCTGTAGCCGGGGACGGTACCTGTAAGGGAAACATCAACAATAAGGGTGGCTCCCACTTAAATGTGCAGTGGCTGTTCCTATAAAATCTTCTTATCTTATCTTATATAATACAGACGTTACTTCAAAATAGAAGCATGTATGTAATGGTCATATTTAACAGTACCATTAATAAAATCATGCCACTCTTCCATGCCTTTATCTCCTACAAATATTTGCCTAAAAATGATTCAGAAACTGCTTGTAAAGTTTGCTAAGGAAAGAATTAGAGCTAAGACTTCTACGAGGACTCTATAATAAATGGGACATAATCGACATAAGAACAGGAAATCCGGAACACAATCTTTCTTAACTCCCTTGAGGCTTACAAATCCATAGTTGGTCCCAATCAGTGAACATTGGCGGCCTTCTTTTTGTAAGCATGTGATTCGCTTTTCAGAGTAAGAAATGCAGAACGTAGAACAAGACAAAGATGTTTTTTATTTAACTCGCTATAAGTTGATGATTTATTTGCATAAGAGAAAAATGATAACAACCATTTACAGATCCAAACAGCCAGTAGTAGTCTAATTTTACAATCATTGCTATTCTTGTCTGATTTAAATATGGTTGCTTTACTTTTGTTTCAGAAATGACTTGGAAATTTATAATGATGTATTCAGTAATGTTATTGATGTTCAAGACAGGTAATTATCAAAATCAATCGTCACAATTTTATAGATTTACCTTTGTCTGCTTCTATTTACAAATATCAATAAATGCCGATGTAGACATAGTAGAGACACGGCTGTTTTACTGCTGCGCTGGGCAGGGTACCTATCCCATATGGAGGATGCCCTGGAAACAATCTAAAGACCAGCTCATGCATCACAAGAATATTACATTAGACAGGCCTATAGCCCTAGACCGTTCAAAAGAGCCTTTAAGTCGACCGTCGACAGACAACGATTTGCGTTGGATGTTGCAAAATATGCATATCATATCTAGGTCAGTGTAAGCAGTTAAAATACTGCACTTCTTAATCCTTGGACTTCAAGACAAGCTTTGCTGTTTTATTACTATTCATTGTTCAATTGATTGATAAACATTATTATTAAGAATACATGCAATGAACTGTATGTATAATTAATTAGATTAGGCTAGTAATTCGTATTCTTTTCTACTTTGTATATTTGTATACGGACCAAAAAAAATAAATTGTTAATAGTTGCTCGTACCTCGTTATCGATATAGAGCTATTATGTCATCGCCAAGTCTTTGGAAGGTATTTCTGTGCCTTGGAATGTAGCCAGTGAGCGCGGATTGACCGGCTACAGCCTAGGCTAATAACTACAGTAGCTGATGGATGTGACGATAGAAGTTTCTATTTTTTTGTTATTCTTCTGTAAAAAAAAAACTGGCTGGTTCCTTTACAGAGCTTTGAGCCAGTTCTTTCAGCTAGGCAAAGCAAGGCTCTATGTCTTGTTTTAGTATCTGTCCCTTGCTGCTGTCTTCCAGTAGCCTCTGACTCTTGCTGCTGTCTTCCAGTAGCCTCTGACTCTTGCTGCTGTCTTCCAGTAGCCTCTGTCTCTAGCTGCTGTCTTCCAGTAGCCTCTTTCTATTGCTGCCGTCTTCCTCTAGCCTCTGTCTCCTACTGCTGTCTTTCAGTAGCCTCTGTCTTTTGCTGCTGTCTTCCAGTAGCCTCTGTCTCTAGCTGCTGTCTTCCAGTAGCCTATGTCTCTTGCTGCTGTCTTCCAGTAGCCTCTTTCTCTTGCTGCTGTCTTCCTCTAGCCTCTGTCTCCTACTGCTGTCTTTCAGTAGCCTCTGTCTTTTGCTGCTGTCTTCCAGTAGCCTCTGTCTCTTGCTACTGTCTTCCAGTAGCCCATGTCTCTTGCTGCTGTCTTCCAGTAGCCTCTTTCTCTTGCTGCTGTCTTCCTCTAGCCTCTGTCTCCTACTGCTGTCTTTCAGTAGCCTCTGTCTTTTGCTGCTGTCTTCCAGTAGCCTCTGTTTCTTGCTTCTGTCTTCCAGTTGCCTCTTTCTCTTGCTGCTGTCTTCCAGTATACTCTGTCTCTTGCTGCTGTCTTCCAGTAGCCTATGTCTCTTATCTTTAGAATTCCTATACCTTCATTCATTTTATGCAATCTTCAAGAAGCCTCTGCCATTTGGTGCAAATGCCCAGGAGTTTCTGACTTGCAGTCTTTCAAGAGCTATGTCTTTAGCTGCAGTCCTTCAAGAGCTCTGTCACTATCTGCAGTCTTCTGGGAGTCGCATTCAGTATCAAAAGCATTCAAAGACATTTAACTGTATGAGTAGATAAATCTTATAGTATGTGTATGCACTCATATAATATACATTATTTATATTGGAACTGCAGTTAATTGTATCTTAACAAAATAAAATTAAATAAAATATTTTACAGGAAACTTTCAGCGCCTAGTAGTGGAACCAATGAATATACAACCAGGAGTCACAGAGAGTTTAAGTGTCAACTGTTCTCTGGCTTTAACAAAAATGTCCGGATTTCTGTCTTTAGCGAATCTTACTCTGTATAAAGCCATAGAAGACTCTCAATATATTCAAATTTGTTCACTAGCTTCAGGAAATGTTATTGAAGATACCAACGCAGGGGACGGTACCTGTAAAGGAAACATCAACAATAAAGGTGGCTCCTACTTAAATGTGCAGTGGCTGTTCCCAAACCTGCATATGTCTGGTCAATATAAGTGTCAAGCTGTTGGATTAAGTCTTTCTTGGAAAGAGGTCACGCTGACATCTACAGCAACAGTGTCCGGAAGTGAACTTTCTTTGGCTACTTTGAGCGAACAACTGAGATTTGTTCAGATTGAAAATGCCGTGTTCCAAATGAACATTGTTAAGGAAAATTTGGCTACCAAAGAATTATTTTGGAAAAATTTAGAACAAAATATTAGCCTTTTAGCTGCTAATCAAAACAAGGACACTGAATTACTGCAGCTGAACCTAAGTCAGCATATGACAAGTATGACGCAGCAAATGACAAGTATGACGCAGCAAATGACAAGTATGACGCAGCAAATGACAAGTATGACGCAGCAAATGACAAGTATGACGCAGCAAATGTCAAGTATGACGCAGCAAATGTCAAGTATGACGCAGCAAATGTCAAGTATGACGCAGCAAATGTCAAGTATGACGCAGCAAATGACAAGTATGACGCAGCAAATGTCAAGTATGACGCAGCAAATGACAAGTATGACGCAGCAAATGACAAGTATGACGCAGCAAATGACAAGTATGACGCAGCAAATGACAAGTATGACGCAGCAAATGTCAAGTATGACGCAGCAAATGTCAAGTATGACGCAGCAAATGTCAAGTATGACGCAGCAAATGTCAAGTATGACGCAGCAAATGACAAGTATGACGCAGCAAATGTCAAGTATGACGCAGCAAATGACAAGTATGACGCAGCAAATGACAAGTATGACGCAGCAAATGACAAGTATGACGCAGCAAATGACAAGTATGACGCAGCAAATGACAAGTATGACGCAGCAAATGACAAGTATGACGCAGCAAATTCAGATAGTTCAAGAAAACTTGGCTAATTCTTTGGAGATGTTATTTTATAAATCCCCTGTTTTTGAAGGTAGACGCTACTATCTGGCTAAACAACTAGCCTCATTTAGCTCGACCTCAGCTCAGGCAACCTGCCATCTGTATGGAGGCTATCTCGCAGAAATTGACAAGGAAAATGAGTTCCACTTTGTCAGAGCTTTCTTGAATAACTACAAACAGTTTATTTGCGTATCTATATCTGGAAGTGATGAGGACATTGAAGGACATTGGGTCAATCTGCGCAATAATACATTCCTTACATATTTACAATGGAATGCTAATGAGCCTGATGGTGGTAGAGATCAAAACTGTCTAAGTATATGCAGAGATTACAACTGGTTAATGGGGTCAACTTTTTGTTTTTTTGTTTATGATTTTAAAAACCAAAAATCTTATCTATGCGAGATCCCAGAACTGTGAATGTTATATTAAAAGACTTTCAGCATTTTCACATAGTTTGTACTTTACTTGTTAACTTTGTAATGATATATCTTACAATATAAAGCACAGAGGTAGGCGTATGTATGTAAGTATGTATGTATGTATGTATGTATGTATGTATGTATGTATGTATGTATGTATGTATGTATGTATGTATATATGTCCCCAATAAACATCAAAACCGTTTAACCAATCTTGATAAAACTTGGCATAAAAGTTGCTTAGTTTATGTTTAATGTCCCTCCCACACCCCGAGGGCTCTAAAAATAGGCAAACAAAATACATAATTGTATTTTCAATTTAAAAAAGAAACTTTTTAACTAATCGGGTAAACCCGTTTTTATAGTAATTTATATTGGATATGATTATGTCGGTTGAACGGTATATTTTCACACTCTACTTTTATTTTCGTGGCGAAATTTTTAAAAAATGTGAAGAGAGCATTCTTCAAGTTGGACATCGATCTAATTTCAATCAGTAGATCCGTAATACCCAAACTAAGGCCCACAGGCCGCGGGTCATATCCGAGTCCAAAATATTTCCATGATCAAGGGAAGATGTAATGCCTTCAAAATGAGTGTACAAACACGTTATATTATTTCCGGTCCTTTTATTTCAAATCCATTTCTATCTCACATAAGAATTTGACGCCCACTTTCTCTTCACTACAGGGAATATCGTTCATTAATATCCCATTAGCTGGCCAGAAAGCCAACGCCATGCAATCCTCATTGCCGACATTGTTAGGTTCACCGTTATGCCATTTGAAAAACTCTACCGGGGAACCACTATGCTGGAACACCCAAGAGGACTCGACTGCAGCGTCAGTGCCTCCGATTAAGACAGAATAGCCTTTCATGAAATACTGAATAAAGTCCAAAATCGCGCCGAATTCTTCCTCAGAGTTTATTTCCGCCAAATACCCTCCAAAATTTTCGCAGTACTGTATGGCTTCTTGACTGGTGAACCCGCTAAGTCTGGACAACAGGTACTTGTGATTTTCAAAAGTCTGGGAAACAGTGAGCATAAGCGGCAGCATTAGATTGGAAACGGTGCCGCCCTTGGCGCTGCTGACGAGGGACGTGGTACTGCTGATGAAGAATGTCTCGCCTCTTGCATTTTTGGCGAAGACCACACACCGGAACGCTGTTTCAGCAGTGAATGTATTTCTGTTGAATTGAACGAACAGGTAGGACACGCCGTTCTTCTTCACCCTTCCGACCCCTTCTAATGTCAAACCTTTATCACTTTGAAAGACGTTCACTTGTTTGTCTTGACTGACCCTGGCCAGACGAACGACACCAGACGTGTATATGTCTATCGATACCACGCTGCTAATATTCGCTGCGGGGCAGGGCGCTACAATCTGACAGGCAAGGAAGCTCCTTGTGGCGGGAACACCCCCAGTGCTGAGTAGTGCACCGCTTTCAAAATCAAAGCACTGCCCTGAAATATAAAAACATTTACCGTATAAATTATTGTCCCATGATGGGTATCCATATTTTTGACAACACTTTTGTTAATAGTGTATTCAATCGTTATAGATGGCCTGACTACTGACCTGCATCGTCACAACCCGTGGGCAGGTCTGTTCGATGTGCCAACAAGCTATTGGTCCAACTTGCCCACAGGATGTGACGATGCATGTGAGGTTAGTGTTGAGGCCTTCTATAACGATTGGCCTCGATTCAATCAATTTAGTTTTGTCCATTGGAGATGTTCATACATGGCGGGAAAAACTATAAATAGCTAGATTTTTGGTGTATCCGGTGTACAAAATACAGGAAGTGTCGACCAGCTTTTGTTTATTTAAAATTTCTTTTTTTTTTACACTTTTTAGCACTGCAGATGCAGGAGCCGATTATGTTTAGGCAGCTACACCAAATGTTGCCTGAAACGCCGCTGATTCCAAACTTTATCGGCAGCGACTGTTCCTTTGGACACATCAGCCTGAATGGGCGACATAGTTGCGATCAGAACAAACGCTCAGGCTTCAGTCTCATTTTTATGACCTCAACCAAAGTCGGTTTGTGATTGAAGCATACCATAGGTTAGAACAGGAATGAGGACTATTTTTTTGCCTGTTATAAATATCATCACAAAGCTTTATCAACTATTCTGACCGTCTGTCTGGCTGTTTGTCAGATACATGAACACGTTATTTCTCACTCTTGGATTCAATAGAAGCTTTTCTCAATTAGTTATTGTCGAAAACAACAAATAAATCAATAAACAAAATAGTTAATTAAATAGTCATAATTAAGTAAATTTGTTTGATGTTGAAAAGGGGAAAACATAAGTACAATATTGAGATATTTATCTGTACACGACGTGGAGTTATGTCCCTTAGATAAGCTTCTTTTTTTAAAAGTGTTTTTTGTTACAAAATACAAAATATGGTACTTTAGAAATACTGCAGAGCTCTACTTAAGAGCGTTCAATTTAAAACACTATCAGTACATCACAAATTGAATTATTTTTTGTTTACAGTTTATAAAGTAAGAGAATCACAAGGACAAAATTAGAATCTCTCAATAAAATTTAGCACTGACAACACAGAAAGGCAGAATGATTAGAATGGCATAATATATCCCCCTTTTTACTAAACATGTCATCTAATTATATAACGAGATCCAGGGTAATGCTTCTCATCCTCAACGTGGCGCCTGGGTGGAAGCCGTCGTTAGATGAGACGATAAGTTCAAGAGGGAAGCAGAATAGTAAACCTCTTTGGGGTGATGTGGTACAGAGATGTAATTTGGGGGAGTTGCCCTGGTGTGCTCGGTCTTTGGCCTTGCTTTGGAAATGAGCCATTGGTAATAGGAATGTAACAAGTTTACATCTGTTTGGATTTTTCCCAGTCAGAACAGTATTTTTGTTAAGAGAAGCAGATGGAAGCGAGCTCCCATGTCCCAGAGTTCCTGAAGTTCTTGATTCAACTTTTACGACAATTACAAAGAAGAAGAATGTACCACAATATTATGATAGTAGAATTTACAATATGGTTGTCACGTATTTCGACGTTGCTTTCAAGAGTTAATCAAAAAATGATAACATTAACATACAGATATAATTTTATTGTTCATTTATTTTTTGTAATTAATTGATAAATCAGATCAAAAAATTAAAGTAAATAACTCTTACCCTGGCAATGAATTGGTTTTACAAGACCTAGAAAGAAAAGGTTTAGAATGTAGTGAAATTTCAGCATGTTTTCTGTTTTGTCTACTACATTAGTATCAACAAAGTAAAAACCTTTACTACTAGGACCTAGTAGACTTATTTAGAAAGTACAGCAATGATTCCCTGAATAGATATTTGAGACTCTAAAGTCGAGCTTTATAAACAAAAGGTAGATATTGTTTTCAACATGTTTATTTAAGATGTTGGGTTGAACTTTAGTTTTCACAAGCAATGGTTTACGCCACACACACACAAAATATGTGTGAGGTAAGTTATTATAAATAATAATGATTTTAAGTTTATTTTTTCTTTAAAATATTCCTTCTATTTAACGCAACTTTCATGCTTATAGTTATCTCAGTGCGCTAGGATCCACTCGCTTTTGTGAAACAGTTTGGGGGGGGGGGGTAGTATTTGGGAGTAAGATTCTGCGCTGGCTTTGGGCGCTAAGCATACGACAACTCTGCCCCCTTGTAAGGTAGCCAAGCCATAGCCCAGAGGTTTGGCCTCTCAGCCCCACATCCCAGTTCAAGAAGTATTATTTCAGTATATAAACTTCTTGGAAGCGTGGCGGCTGAGCTGTAGAGCACCTGGATTCCGAACCGAGGTCCCGGGTTCGAATCCTAGTGAAGACTGGAATTTCGAATTTCGGGATCTTTGGGCGCCTCTGAGTACCCCCAACTCTAATGGGTATTTAGCATTAGTTGAGGAAAGTAAAAGCAGTTGGTCGTTGTGCTGGCCACATGACACCCTCATTAACTATGGGCTATAGAAACAGATGTCCTATACATCACCTGCCTTTGGACCCCATGATCTGAAAGGGGAACTTTAATTTCTTCTATATTGTATATCAGTTTGGCACTGACGAATAAACTTTGGACTGATAAAAGTCTGAATTCTGATTTTTTTTATACTAACATTTATATCCCATCTACTTGTGATAGTTGAAGGTTTTGTTCCGAAAACTTGAGACCCTTTTACCTTTAGCTGTAAAAATCTATGCTTTAATTACACATTCTCTGAGCTTAATTCATTATCTGGTGTTTCAAATTAATTTGAAAAAGACTCCTTCTCCTAATCGAAGTGCACATTGATTGGTGTGTTTAAGTCACGTGGTATGTTGATATGTTATAGAGCTCGTCAAGCTGTTGTTGTTGTTTTTTTTACAACTCTGTCTGTCTGTCTGTCTGTTAGAAAGATTGTTCACGTTATTTCTCCCACCCCCAATCTTGGATCAAGCTGAAATTTTGCACCATTGTTTCCTTTAACATGCCAACACAAGAATCAATAAAAAAAAATTAACAAATTTGTTAATTAACTATTTGTAATTCATTATTTTATTTGGTATCTCCAACAAGTGAAAGAAATTTTACTTGACTGATAAGGTGGTATACGTCCCATTTGTTCCCTCTATTGTTAGTAGATATAAATGTTTGAAAATAACTATAAATAACTATAGAACTTACTTACATAAGCATCTCCCTGGCACAGTGGTTACCGTATTACATTGAGGAGACCTTAGCCCTAGAGTTCGAATTCAGGTCGCTCACTTTTTTTCAAATATATAAATACATTTAAAAAGTGATCGCCCAGATACCCCCTTATTTCTCCCTCCTACCCCTTTCCAAATGGTCCAGACAAGTGATTTGATTATAGTGTATTGAGAAAGCTAAAAGCGTGAAAGCCAAACTAAAACAATTGCTAAAATATTTCTTATTTCTAATCGCACAGATTTATTGTTCTTAGTCTAGATCTATTACAAATTTAATTATACCACTGGTTCAAACTAATTGATACAAGTAGGCTTAATATAAGATTTGTTTCTTTTAAAGTATCTTTAGATATAATTCTCTTCTTCCCTAATCAGGTCAGACGAGAAGTAAATGGGAAGATCACTCTCTTATTTCTGCGGATAGTCACCCCACGAAAAAAAACAAGAAGGGGGGGGGAGAACACGTTTTCACAGCTCGCTACGGATGGCTGCATGCTGGACTGTCAAACCCTGCCCGCTCCCATCCCATGCGGGAGGTTTTGACTAGGAAGTAAACTATCGTCAACTCTGAAGGAACATCCGAAACATGTAAAAGATTTTACAAACACTAAATAGCAGGGCCGGACTTAAGCATTGTGGATCCCTATTCGAAACGGATTTCGCGGGGCCATGTTTGGGTAGGGAAGCGGACAATAAGTCAAATTTAAGAGTTTGTATTAGAAAATAAATTCGTCTATGCATTTTATTCAATCTTTACTACGTACAGAATTACTTTACGAGCCTTGCGTGTAGCAAGGTCATACAGTATATCATAATAATTCTGTTTCCCACATAGATCCCGCTCAATAGCAAGAATTACCAAATGTTTCAATCTATCTTTGAGAATTGTTGACATCAAGTAATTCTTCATTACTTTGAGGTGCTAGAAGCTTCTTTCATCTGATTACACAATTACGGCTAACGTAATTGCCGTTTTTATTAATAGCGCGTAGGAATGACTTTTTCCATATTGAATGACAATTTTTTTCTATGTTTTTCCGTATATTTTAAGGACTTTTTCGTATATTTTGCAATTTCGGGAGATTTCCAGGAGTTCCTGGTAAATTGAAAGGAGGGCGCGGGAAATCTGTTTTAAGTTATAAAATGGTTTAATTTAATAATTTATACACCTTGAATTAGCGCGGGTTCCATGAAAGTGCGGATCCTTCGGTTACATAGGTTGCAGTGGCCTGAGGCCGGCCTTGCAAGATAGCGGCGTATGCTATGCCGCCGGTCGACTAGTTTTGTGTATTTTGCTTGAATAATAAATGCAGTTAAATTGAATGATAATCATGTTGATTATTTGCTACTCTTTTACCAAAGATGAAGTCCATTAAGCGATGCTAAAGGGCTGAAGCGGCTGCTATCCACGTGAAACTTTGTGAACACTGAGAATGATTTCTCGCTGAGGACAGACGTGAACTAGTGACTCTTCACTACATAAGTCCACAGGCTTTCAAACTGAATTATTTCTTGTCTCATAAATTAAAATAATATGTAGTATAGAGTTTCACGGATAGCTGACACTGGTCAGGGCCTCATAGTAAGACACTAGCTGACACTGGTCATGGCCTCATAGTAAGACACTAGCTGACACAGAAGTCAGGGCCTCAAAGTAAGACACTAGCTAACACAGAAGTCAGGGCCTCAAATAAGACACTAGCTAACACAGAAGTCAAGGCCTCATAGTAAGACACTAGCTAACACAGAAGTCAAGCCTCAAAGTAAGACACTAGCTGAAACAGAAGTCAGTGCCTCAAAGTAAGACACTAGCTGACACAGAAGTCAAGCCTCAAAGTAAGACACTAGCTGACACAGAAGTCAAGCCTCAAAGTAAGACACTAGCTGACACCGAAGTCAGGGCCTCAAAGTAAGACACTAGCTAACACAGAAGTCAGGGCCTCAAAGTAAGACACTAGCTAACACAGAAGTCATGGCCTCATAGTAAGACACTAGCTAACACAGAAGTCATGGCCTCATAGTAAGACACTAGCTAACACAGAAGTCAAGCCTCAAAGTAAGACACTAGCTGACACAGAAGTCAAGCCTCAAAGTAAGACACTAGCTGACACAGAAGTCAAGCCTCAAAGTAAGACACTAGCTAACACAGAAGTCATGGCCTTATAGTAAGACACTAGCTAACACAGAAGTCATGGCCTTATAGTAAGACACTAGCTAACACAGAAGTCAAGCCTCAAAGTAAGACACTAGCTGACACAGAAGTCAAGCCTCAAAGTAAGACACTAGCTGACACAGAAGTCAAGCCTCAAAGTAAGACACTAGCTGACACAGAAGTCAAGCCTCAAAGTAAGACACTAGCTGACACAGAAGTCAGGGCCTCAAAGTAAGACACTAGCTAATACAGAAGTCAGGGCCTCAAAGTAAGACACTAGCTAACACAGAAGTCATGGCCTCATAGTAAGACACTAGCTAACACAGAAGTCAAGCATCAAAGTAAGACACTAGCTAACACAGAAGTCATGGCCTCATAGTAAGACACTAGCTAACACAGAAGTCAAGCCTCAAAGTAAGACACTAGCTAACGCAAAAGTCAAGCCTCAAAGTAAGACACTAGCTAACGCAAAAGTCAAGCCTCAAAGTAATACACTAGCTAACACTGAAGTCAAGCCTCAAAGTAAGACACTAGCTAACGCAGACGTCAAGCCTCAAAGTAAGACACTAGCTGACACAGAAGTCAAGCCTCAAAGTAAGACACTAGCTAACACTGAAGTCAAGCCTCAAAATAAGACACTAGCTGACACAGAAGTCAAGCCTCAAAGTAAGACACTAGCTTACACAGAAGTCAGGGCCTCAAAGTAAGACACTAGCTGACACAGAAGTCAAGCCTCAAAGTAAGACACTAGCTGACACAGAAGTCAAGCCTCAAAGTAAGACACTAGCTGACACAGAAGTCAGGGCCTCAAAGTAAGACACTAGCTAATACAGAAGTCAGGGCCTCAAAGTAAGACACTAGCTAATACAGAAGTCATGGCCTCATAGTAAGACACTAGCTAACACAGAAGTCAAGCATCAAAGTAAGACACTAGCTAACACAGAAGTCATGGCCTCATAGTAAGACACTAGCTAACACAGAAGTCAAGCCTCAAAGTAAGACACTAGCTGACGCAGAAGTCAAGCCTCAAAGTAAGACACTAGCTAACGCAAAAGTCAAGCCTCAAAGTAATACACTAGCTAACACTGAAGTCAAGCCTCAAAGTAAGACACTAGCTAACGCAGACGTCAAGCCTCAAAGTAAGACACTAGCTGACACAGAAGTCAGGGCCTCAAAGTAAGACACTAGCTAACACAGAAGTCAGGGCCTCATAGTAAGACACTAGCTAACACAGAAGTCATGGCCTCATAGTAAGACACTAGCTAACACAGAAGTAAAGCCTCAAAGTAAGACACTAGCTGACACAAAAGTCAAGCCTCAAAGTAAGACACTAGCTGACACAGAAGTCAAGCCTCAAAGTAAGACACTAGCTGACACAGAAGTCAAGCCTCAAAGTAAGACACTAGCTGACACAGAAGTCAGGGCCTCAAAGTAAGACACTAGCTAACACAGAAGTCAAGCCTCAAAGTAAGACACTAGCTAACGCAAAAGTCAAGCCTCAAAGTAATACACTAGCTAACACTGAAGTCAAGCCTCAAAGTAATACACTAGCTAACACTGAAGTCAAGCCTCAAAGTAAGACACTAGCTAACGCAGACGTCAAGCCTCAAAGTAAGACACTAGCTGACACAGAAGTCAAGCCTCAAAGTAAGACACTAGCTAACACTGAAGTCAAGCCTCAAAATAAGACACTAGCTAACACAGAAGTCATGGCCTCATAGTAAGACACTAGCTAACACAGAAGTCAAGCCACAAAGTAAGACACTAGCTGACACAGAAGTCAAGCCTCAAAGTAAGACACTAGCTGACACAGAAGTCAAGCCTCAAAGTAAGACACTAGCTGACACAGAAGTGAAGCCTCAAAGTAAGACACTAGCTGACACAGAAGTCAGGGCCTCAAAGTAAGACACTAGCTAACACAGAAGGCATGGCCTCATAGTAAGACACTAGCTAACACAGAAGTCAAGCCTCAAAGTAAGACACTAGCTAACACAGCAGTCATGGCCTCATAGTAAGACACTAGCTAACACAGAAGTCAAGCCTCAAAGTAAGACACTAGCTGACGCAGAAGTCAAGCCTCAAAGTAAGACACTAGCTAACGCAGAAGTCAAGCCTCAAAGTAAGACACTAGCTAACGCAGAAGTCAAGCCTCAAAGTAAGACACTAGCTAACGCAGAAGTCAAGCCTCAAAGTAATACACTAGCTGACACAGAAGTGAAGCCTCAAAGTAAGACACTAGCTAACACTGAAGTCAAGCCTCAAAATAAGACACTAGCTAACACTGAAGTCAAGCCTCAAAGTAAGACACTAGCTAACGCAGAAGTCAGGCCTCAAAGTAAGACACTAGCTAACGCAGAAGTGAAGCCTCAAAGTAATACACTAGCTAACACTGAAATCAAGCCTCAAAGTAAGACACTAGCTGACACAGAAGTCAAGCCTCAAAGTAAGACACTAGCTAACACTGAAGTCAAGCCTCAAAATAAGACACTAGCTAACACTGAAGTCAAGCCTCAAAGTAATACACTAGCTAACACTGAAGTCAAGCCTCAAAGTAATACACTAGCTAACGCAGAAGTCAAGCCTCAAAGTAAGACACTAGCTAACGCAGAAGTCAGTGCCTCAAAGTAATACAGTAGCTAACACAGAAGTCATGGCCTCATAGTAAGACACTAGCTAACACAGAAGTCATGGCCTCAAAGTAAAACACTAGCTAACGCAGAAATCAGGGTCTCAAAGTAAGCCACTAGCTAACACAGTTGTCAGGGCCTCAAAGTAAGCCACTAGCTGACACAGAAGTCAAGCCTCAAAGTCATACACTCTCGAATATGTGAACACACAATCTGGCAGCTGATTTAGTCACTCGACACCAAGGAAGATTCGATTAGCATGTTATGCATTTAAATTAGTTAGAGCTGCTTATACAGTAGAGGGAGGATCTTGTTCGAAGCCCATCTTCATCCTACATTGAGGCTCGAATCAATTTCTCTAGCTCTTGGGGTAGACCAGTGTTTCCCAAAGTTGGGTACGCATCTCCCCCGGGGTACTGGAAGACTTTGGAAGGGGAACGCGTTGCACCTCATTAACTAGGCGGATTTTTTTTTAAATACCCATTTATTGTGTTCTTTTAATGAATAAAGTTGTGGTTGGGTCCAGCTGGGGACACTGTGAGGCGTGATTATCATTACACCCTCAAATTATGGCGGCTAGCTAAAGAGTTTTTTTTTTAAAGTTCTTCAGCCATTAAAGCTGTTTCAAATGGTCTTTCATCACGAAATCATTGCGCTTGAAAAGTAGTTCCCATAAATGCCAGTGATATAAGTAACGGCTGGGGATCTTAACCCCCCCCCCAACTCAACTGTTGGCCATGCAAACTTCTAAAGAACTAAAACTCATCACGTCTGAACGTGATCCAGTGATTTAACATTAATAGGTAAAGATGTAAAACTGTTCGTTTTCACCCCCCTCCCCCCTCTCTCTCTACATGATGTCGCGATGTATGTGACCAAAACCTTTCACTATTTTTTTAACATTTTAAAATCGGGTAACATAAAATTTTCACAACGGTACTAATATTGATATCTTAAAAACAGATATTTCCAGACAGTCATTGATCAATATTTGGACATGTAAGTATATAGCTTCATTGTATAAGAGTTAAGCTAATGATAAAGAATACAGGTGAACATTACATACTGACAGTACATAAGAAGAACACTAACTAATAACAATGATTATTGTACATAATGTTATTGAAGTATCAAATCACATGATCAAGTATCAAATCACATGATCAAGTATCTAATCACATGATCAGTATAAGTTTTCAAGAAAAACAATAAAAATATTTAAAAAAAAACAATTTATACGAAATGTAATTGTGTCACTTAGTTTGGATCAGTCATGCAAGTAAATTTGTGATAGATCTAGACCAATAACAATAAATCTGTGTTTTTAGATATATTGTTGACATTTTTTTTGGTAGTTTAGCACTATTTCATGGTTTTAGCTGTCTCAATTCGCTATGATCCTATCATTTGTTTGGACCAGTTGGGCATATGAGAGGTCCGGGGGGGGGGGGAGAAAGGGTTATCTACGTGAATTTCAGCGTAATCGTTTTTTAAAAGCATTTTTTTAAAGTGGAATAACGACTAGAATTCAAGCCGATATTCTAACCACTCTGCTAGTGAAAAGGTTATGAAAATTGAAGATTGTATAGTAATGTATTGCTTGTTTCAAATTTGGTTTAAAGCGGCCATTATACTGTAATGGGGACTAATTCAGCTTATACCACAACTTCAGCCAAGTACAATTTATTCCCCTTGTTTTAGATACAAAAAAAAATAATTAATAACCAAATAGTTACTTGTCTAATTTATATTACAGAATTGATTCTTGTGTTGTTAGGTAAAAGAAATAATTGTACAAAATTTCAACTTGATCCGAGATTGGGTGTCAGAAAAATAACATGTGCAAACATTTTAACTGCGTGAATTGATATAAGCTTTGTAAAAAAGTACATAAAACACTGGACTTGTGATATTGAATGTAATAAATTATAGAGTAAAAAAATTATAGTTGTTGTGATGCTCGGAAAAATGGGTTGCAGATCATTTATTCCATTACCTTGACCACATGATCGATACGTTAGCAAAGGTGCACAAATACTCTTTTAACTCTTTCTCTCCTAACTGACGATACTAACTCTGATTCCACCAGAATGTGGTAAATAATTACGGAGAGAAAGAGTTAATTATTTGTTATAAACATATCATAAAACACAAAGTCGAGAGCCTGTAGTCCACATACTATTGTTTTTATACACTGATTGAGTATAAATATAAATTTGGTTTTAAACCAATGACTATTATTCCATAAAGAAACTCAGTGTTTACGGTTCTATGAGACAGACAATTAACTGCATTTTATTTCCTAGAAGAAGAGCTCAGCATATCTAGTTCAGGTCTCATAACAAAAAAACTAAAACAAATTAATTCCACTTGTCTTATTCATAGCAAACCAGTAACACAGACTAAAAACGCAAAATACCTAGGTGTGATAATAAATGAAAAACTGTTATGGAATCCCCATATTTATGAAACTATCAAAAAATCAAACAAAACATTAGGATTTATTAAAACAAATTTCTATAAATCAAATAACAACATAAAACTAAACTGTTATTTAACCTTGTTTAGGCCAATAATAGAATATGCATCCCCTGTTTGGGAGCCCTCAACTCAAGAAAACATTAAGAAACTGGAACAGACACAAAATAGAGCAGTGAGATTCATAACAAACGAATATTCACATTTGACTAGAGTAACACCTTTAGTAAAATCATTAAATTTAGAAAGCCTTCAGGATAGAAGACTTAAAAGTAAAGTAGCAATTATGCATAAAACACTGAACCATAATCTTCAAATACAAAAACAAAATTTAATAAAATACTCTGAAAGACACAAATGTAAAGGCACATTTCTCATTCCATATGCTAGGACAAATTTGTACAAAAGCTCCTTCTTCCCTAGTGCTATTAGATCATGGAATGGGTTGCCTGAGCTAGCCAGGAAAACCAGTGAATTGGCAGAATTTAAGTCATTGGTTAATATGCATGACTAAATGCATGACGCGTAGGACGTAATCATCTTCTTTTTATGAAGTAACGTCTGTATTATATAAGATAAGATAAGATATTTTGCCCTGAGGTTATATAAACTCACTGTTTCTGTCTGGTCCAAATCTTGTAAAGCCTATTTCTCCCACTTTTGGTACAAGCTGAAATCGGCAAATTATTTATTTTCGATGACTACATAATGAATCAACCAAAAGAAATTAACCAATTAGTTCATCAATTTTGTTTTATATGGAATAGGTACCAAAGCTAATTACCCTTGTAATAATAAGAGATGTTTCAACGATCGAACATTGCCTCCCCCACCCCATCCCACTCCCAAAGCACGACTCTTCCCGAAATGCAAGACAGCAGACAGATGCGAAAAAGGTCACAAGACCAGGAGAGTAGCCACTGTGTCCAGTTATCAGTTAGCCGCCTCCGTACAAGTTTTATCCAAAATAAAGGTCAACCAAAACTACCAATAGGATGACAAAATACATTCACTGACATGCCAAACTCTAACAGTGCTTTCTAATCACACTCAAAACGGTTTTTCATTTTGAACGACGAACCTATTTTGTATTTCTTGTAATTTGTGATATTTTGAGTCAATAAAAATTTAATTCCATTATTAACGTTCAATAATTGATGAAATTTCTCTCAATGCAAGCGCCTTTTTTAAACTATTGTTTATATTTTACCAATTTACGCATCACCTCCATTTAAATTGAATAGTCTCTTTGGTACTAATTTACTTCTAATTCTTACGTTTTTTAAGAATGTTGAGATGCTTGATACTAACAACATTGATCACTGCACTGGCAACCGGAAGCTTCTCCTCCAAAGGTGTACAACCTATGAGCTACTTTTATCATGCCAACAATATCCCCTACGATCTCTACTCTCGCTACCTGTGTAACATATTTAGAGACATCGGAGTCACAAATGTCACCAGCGAACATACAGGAGAGAAATCCGAGTACAAAGCATTAGAAGATTTGCTGGCACCATTTTCTGGACAAGATGCTCCTAAATTACAGCGTCGTCCTGGTTATGTCCCTTTAGCAGGACGATATGAGAACTCTTCAAGTTTAAATACAATCTCAAAAGCAATCAGAAGAGCATTAGGTTCAGAATTAAATGAACTTCAACTGCGCAAACTTCGATCAGTTCTTGAAACTAGTTTAACTCTATGCGACTTAAAACGGTTGCTGGAGGCTATATACAGGGTCGACACAGACAAGGCGTTGGAAGCTTCATATTTACTTCAGCAATTTTTGGTGCCAGAAAATGTTTCAAACTTTGTCAGCCGCAAGTCTCTGACAGAAATCATCCTTGCATCTAACTATTTACAAAATGGTGTCCGAAATGGTCTCAAGCTAGCGCCAACAGTTAAGGACGTAGTCAAAGTTGCTTTCAGAAATCTTCTGCCTGCTGGACTGACTAGAGAACAAATCAAAGATGCTGAAATGTCTATGATTGTCTTGAGTTCATGGAAGATGACACGGTACGACATTGAAAGTATATTCAATAACTGTTCACAAGGTACAGTGTTTATGTCTCATTTGTTGTTGTTGTTATTGTTGTTATTGTTGTTATTGTTGTTATTGTTGTTATTGTTGTTATTGTTGTTATTGTTGTTATTGTTGTTATTGTTGTTATTGTTGTTATTGTTGTTATTGTTGTTATTGTTGTTATTGTTGTTATTGTTGTTATTGTTGTTATTGTTGTTATTGTTGTTATTGTTGTTATTGTTGTTATTGTTGTTATTGTTGTTATTGTTGTTATTGTTGTTGTTGTTGTTTTTGTTGTTCTTATTGTTGTTGTTCTTATCCTTCTGGTTGTTCTTGTTGTTCTTCTGGTTGTTCTTGTTGTTGTTTTTCTTATTGTCCTTTTCCTTGTTTATCTTGTTGTTCTTCTCGTTGTTCTTGTTGTACTTGTTGTTGTTCTCGTTGTTGTTCTTGTTGTTCTTATTCTGGTTGTCCTTCTTTTTGTTTTTCTGGTTGTACTTGTTGTTTTTCTTGTTCTTCTTGTTGTTCTTCTAGTAGTTATTCTTCTGGCTGTTTTTCTTGTTGTTCCTCTTATTTTTATGGTTGTTCTTGTTCTTCTTCTGGTTGTTTCGTTGTTTTTCTTGTTTTTCTTCTGGTGGTACTTGTTTTTTGTATTCTTCTTGTTGTTCTTCTTGTTTTTCTTCTTCTGGTTGTTCTTCTTGTTGTTCTTGTTGCTCTTCTGGTTGTTCTTCTTCTGATTGTTCTTGTTGTTTTACTGATTGTTCTTGTTGTTGCTCTTGCTTTTCTTTTTCTGGTTATTCTTCTTTTGGTTCTTCTTCTTCTTTTTCTGGTTATTCTTCTTTTGGTTCTTCTTCTTCTTTTTCTGGTTCTTCTTCTTTTGGTTCTTCTTCTTTTTCTGGTTATTCTTGTTATTTTACTGATTGTTCTTGTTCGTGTTGTTGTTCTTGTTCTCGTTGTTCTTGTTTTTCTTGTTCTGGTTGTTCTTCTTCTAGTTCTTCTTGTGGTTCTTCTGGTTGTACTTCTTTTGTTGTTCTTCTTGTTGTTCTTCTTGTTGTATATATATATACATATATATATATACGAATTATTCCAAACAGATATGTTGAACAGTAACCAAGACTTGGTATGCAAAGCACTGCACAGTTACTTTTGCAGCCACCAGAAATGTGGAATTAAACTACCGAAACGGTAAGCTAAGGTTGTTGTGAAAAAATTTATTTTAAATATAAAACAAAAAGCATTCTGATGAAAATGTATCAAGCTCTTCAAATTTGAATATAACTAGTGATCAAAAGGAAGATTATATTCCTTTACAAAGGGACTTTAAACAAAGCTAATCATGTTGATGAAAGTTCCTTAAGACTAATCATTTTTAGCGGCCCCGAAAGGGATAAAGACGCTATTAGTTTTGTGCGAAATGTCTGTCCGTCTGTCCGTCCGTCCCGTTTAGATCTCTTAAACTAGAAAAGATATTGAAAATCCGACATCACAATATTTTAGACCATTCAAAGTTCTGATGCAACGGCTACTTTTTTTTTCTGAAAGCGATAAAATCTAATTTTTAAAATCAGTTATGCAAGCAGTTTTTTAAAGAGAAAAAGCTAATTAGTATGCATTATAAGTTAATTGAAAACGAATAGTAATCTTGTAAACTTCATTTTCCTGAACTTTTTTTTTATTGCGGAAATTTTTTTTAAATATTTTTTTTGAGGATTCGAATAAGAGATTGAACATTTTTCAAAACAATTAGATCAATTATAAGACATCAGTTAGGCCAGGGCAGGCGCGGTGGCTGAGTGGTAAAGCGCTTGGCTTCCCGGGGGTCCCGGGTTCGAATCCTGGTGAAGACTGGAATTTTAAACTTTGGAATCTTTGGGAGCCTCTGAGTCCACTTAGCTCTAATGGGTACCTGACATAAGTTGGGGAAAAGTAAAGGCGGTTGGTCGTTGTGCTGGCTACATGACACCCTCGTTAACCGTAGGCCACAAAAACACATGAAGTTTACATCATCTGCCCTATAGACCAGAAGGCCAGGTTCACATCTAACTTTACATTCACATTCACCTATCCTTTGATCTGCGGGAAAGTTGGGGCCCTACACAAGATCTGTTAACCTTCTTTCTCCATTCTTATCTCTCATTTGTCTGATATAATTTCATTCGGATGTTCTTTCTGAAAATATTGAAGCCTGCCTGGGTGGACCACTTCGGGGGCCGATTTTGAGTTTGTGTTTCCACACAAACTGTCTTTTGTAATCTTGTTTATGTTAAGAAATTGCTTCCCATCTTTGTCACATGATACAGAAACACAGCACCCAATAAAATACTCCAAAGATACAAAAAAGGCACAATTCTTCTCCTATACGCTAGGAACTAATGTATCTTAATACTCTTTTGTTTTCAATTGTTGTTATTATACTATCTTAAGAGCATGGAACAAGTTGTCTAAAGCAGCCAGAAAAACAATGACTTAGTAAAGTAAAGTATCTAATTAATATATCTGATTACATTAACATTAATGGATACATTTCTGACGTCATTATCTTCTTTTTCTGAGCTCTTTTTTGTCATCCAGATTAATGTGATAGAAAGATAGATAGATAGATAGATAGATAGATAGATAGATAGATAGATAGATAGATAGATAGATAGATAGATAGATAGATAGATAGATAGATAGATAGATAGATAGATAGATAGATAGAGAGAGAGATATTATTGGGGGTAGATATGTTTAACATCAATAACAAACGTCCTCGAAAAAGAAGACCTTGAATACATTTTTGATAATGGTCACGACTGGTCTAAAACTAGAATTTTTATAAAAGAAAAGCGAGAAAGTAAATTTATAAGAACCCTATTTTTTCCTTCTAAAATATAGCTTGCTTTTAGATATAAGATATATATAACATATTTAAATATAAGTATTTTCATTTAAAACTTAATATATATATTTATAACTGAACATGTTTTCCACTTCTCAAGGTTGCTGTACCTGATGTTGAGATGTAGGAGAGGAGAAAAAATGAAAACGTCTACAGTAAAATCAACAAAAAAGTCAACGCAGATAATAACAACACCATCTAAACAACCAAAATCATCAAAGTCTACATTTACATCTATAACACACAGTTCGTCTCCATTTTCTTCAACACAAACAGCATCTAAATCAACAAAATCTATAACATCTAAAACTAAATATACAACAACTTCTACAACACCTACTTCCACAACAACTTCTACAACACCTACTTCCACAACAACTTCTACAACAACACCTACTTCCACAACAACTTCTACAACATCTACTTCCACAACAACTTCTACAACACCTACTTCCACAACAACTTCTACAACAACACCTACTTACACAACAACTTCTACAACATCTACTTCCACAACGACTTCTACAACACCTACTTCCACAACAACTTCTACAACACCTACTTCCACAACGACTTCTACAACACCTACTTCTACAACGACTTCTACAACACATAATTCGACAAGGACTTCTGCAACAACACCTACTTCCAGATCAACATCAACAACAACACCAACTTCCAAAACGACTTCTACAACACCTACTTTCACAACAACTTCTACAACACCTACTTCGACAACGACTTCTACAACACCTAATTCAACAACGACTTCTACAAAACCTACTTCGACAACGACTTCTACAACACCTACTTCGACAACGACTTCTACAACACCTACTTCGACAACGACTTCTACAACACCTACTTCCACAACAACTTCTACAACACCTACTTCCACAACAACTTCTACAACACCTACTTCCACAACAACTTCTACAACACCTACTTCCACAACGACTTCTACAACACCTACTTCTACAACGACTTCTACAACACATAATTCGACAAGGACTTCTGCAACAACTTCTTTCACAACAACTTCTACAACACCTACTTCTACAACGACTTCTTCAACAATACCTACTTCCACAACAACTTCTACAACACCTACTTCCACAACAACTTCTACAACACCTACTTCCACAACAACTTCTACAACACCTACTTCCACAACAACTTCTACAACACCTACTTCCACAACGAATTCTACAACACCTACTTCCACAACGACTTCTACAACACCTACTTCTACAACAACTTCTACAACAACTTCTTTCACAACAACTTCTACAACACCTACTTCTACAACGACTTCTTCAACAATACCTACTTCCACAACGACTTCTACAACACCTACTTCTACAACGACTTCTTCAACAATACCTACTTCCACAACGACTTCTACTACACCTACTTTAACAACAACTTCTACAACATATACTTCCAGAACGACTACTACAACACCTAGTTCCACAACAACTTCCACAACACCTACTTCCACAACGACTTCTACAAAACCTACTTCGACAACGACTTTTACAACACCTACTTCGACAACGACTTCTACAACACCTAATTCAACAAAGACTTCTACAACACCTACTTCCACAACGACTTCTACAACACCTACTTTCACAACGACTTCTACAACAACACTTACTTCCCAAACGACATCTACAACACCTACTTCCACAACAACTTCTACAACACCTACTTCAACAAAAATTTCTACAGCAACACCTACTTCCACAACAATCTCTCCAACACCTACTTCAACAACAACTTTTACAGGAACTCCTCCTTCCACAACTTCTACAACAACACCTACTTCCCAAACGACTTCTACAACACCTACTTCCACAACGAATTCTACAAAACCTACTTCCACAACAACTTCTACAACACCTACTTCTACAACAACTTCTACAACACCTACTTCCACAACGACTTCTACATCACCTATTTCCACAACGACTTCTACTACACCTACTTCCACAACAACTTCTACAACAACTTCTTTCACAACAATTTCTACAACACCTACTTCCACAACAATTTCTACAACACCTACTTCCACAACAACTTCTACAACACCTACTTCCACAACGAATTCTACAACACCTACTTCCACAACAACTTCTACAACACCTACTTCTACAACAACTTCTACAACACCTACTTCCACAACAACTTCTACAACACCTACTTCCACAACGACTTCTACCACACCTACTTTCACAACGACTTTTACAACAACTTCTTCCACAAACACTTCTACAACACCTACTTCCTCAACGGCAGTTACAACAACACCTACTTCCCAAACGACTTCCACAACACCTACTTCCACAACAACTTCTACAACATCTACTTCCACAACAACTTCTACAACATCTACTTCCACAACGACATCTACAACAACTTCTTCCACAAACACTTCTACAACACCTACTTCAACAAAGACATCTACAAAACCTACTTCCACAACGATTTCTACAACAACACCTACTTCCCAAACGACTTCCACAACACTCACTTCCACAACTTCTTCTACAACACCTACTTCCACAACAACTTCTACAACACCTACTTCCCAAACGACTTCTACAACACCTACTTTCACAACGACTTCTACAACAACACTTACTTCCCAAACGACTTCTACAACACCTACTTTCACAACGACTTCTACAACAACACTTACTTCCCAAACGACATCTACAACACCTACTTCCACAACAACTTCTACAACACCTACTTCAACAAAAATTTCTACAGCAACACCTACTTCCACAACAATCTCTCCAACACCTACTTCAACAACAACTTTTACAGGAACTCCTCCTTCCACAACTTCTACAACAACACCTACTTCCCAAACGACTTCTATAACAACACTTACTTCCAAAACGACTTCTACAACACCTACTTCCACAACGATTTCTACAACACCTACTTCAACAACGACTTCTACAACACCTACTTCCACAACGACTTCTACAACACCTACTTCCACAACAACTTCTACCACACCTAATTCAACAACAACTTCTACAACACCGACTTCCACAACAACTTCTACAGCAACACCTCCTTCCACAACAACTTCTACAACACCTACTTTCACAACAACTTCTACAACACCTACTTCCACACTAACTTCTACAACACCTAATTCCATTACAACTTCTACAACACCTACTTCCACAACAACTTTTACAGCAACACCTCCTTCCACAACGACTTCTACAACAACACCTACTTCCACAACAACTTCTACAACACCTACTTCCACAACAATCTCTACAACACCTACTTCAACAACAACTTTTACAGCGACACCTCCTTCCACAACAACTTCTACAGCAACACCAATTTCAACAACGACTTCTACAACACCTACTTCCACAACAACTTCTACAACACCTACTTTCACAACAACTTCTACAACACCTACTTCAACACTAACTTCTACAACACCTAATTCCACAACAACTTCTAAAACACCTACTTTCACAACGACTTCTACAACAATACCTACTTCCACAACGTCTTCTACAACACCTACTTCCACAATAACTTCTACAACACCTACTTTGACTACAAATTCTACAATATCTACTTCCACAACTTCTTCTACAACACCTTTTTCCACAACAACTTCTACAACACCTACTTACCTAACTACTTCTACAACACCTACTTCCACAACGACTTCTACAACACCTACTTCCACAACAACTTCTACAACACCTACTTCCACAACGAATTCTACAACACCTACTTCCACAACGACTTCTACAACACCTACTTCTACAACAACTTCTACAACAACTTCTTTCACAACAACTTCTACAACACCTACTTCTACAACGACTTCTTCAACAATACCTACTTCCACAACGACTTCTACAACACCTACTTCTACAACGACTTCTTCAACAATACCTACTTCCACAACGACTTCTACTACACCTACTTTAACAACAACTTCTACAACATATACTTCCAGAACGACTACTACAACACCTAGTTCCACAACAACTTCCACAACACCTACTTCCACAACGACTTCTACAAAACCTACTTCGACAACGACTTTTACAACACCTACTTCGACAACGACTTCTACAACACCTAATTCAACAAAGACTTCTACAACACCTACTTCCACAACGACTTCTACAACACCTACTTTCACAACGACTTCTACAACAACACTTACTTCCCAAACGACATCTACAACACCTACTTCCACAACAACTTCTACAACACCTACTTCAACAAAAATTTCTACAGCAACACCTACTTCCACAACAATCTCTCCAACACCTACTTCAACAACAACTTTTACAGGAACTCCTCCTTCCACAACTTCTACAACAACACCTACTTCCCAAACGACTTCTACAACACCTACTTCCACAACGAATTCTACAAAACCTACTTCCACAACAACTTCTACAACACCTACTTCTACAACAACTTCTACAACACCTACTTCCACACTAACTTCTACAACACCTAATTCCTCAACAACTTCTACAACACCTACTTCCACAACGATTTCTACAACAACACCTACTTACACAACAACTTCTACAACACCTACTTCCACAACAACCTCTACAACACCTACTTCAACAACAATTTTTAATGCGACACCTCCATTCACAACAACTTCTACAGCAACACCAATTTCAACAACGATTTCTACAACACCTACTTCCACACCAACTTCTACAACACCTAATTCCACAACAACTTCTAAAACACCTACTTTCACAACGACTTCTACAACAATACCTACTTCCACAACGACTTCTACAACACCTATTTCCACAACGACTTCTACTACACCTACTTCCTCAGCTACTTCTACAACAGCTCTTTCAACAACGACTTCTTCAACACCTACTTTCACAACGAAATCTACAACATCTACTTCAACAACGAATTCTACAACACCTACTTCCACAACAACTTCTACAACACCTACTTCCACAACAACTTCTACAACACCTACTTTAACAACAACTTCTACAATATCTATTTTCACAACTTCTTCTACAACACCTACTTCCACAACAACTTCTACAACACCTACTTCCCAAACTACTTTTACAACACCTACTTCCACAACGACTTCTACAACACCTACTTCCACAACAACTTCTACAACACCTACTTCCACACTAACTTCTACAACACCTAATTCCACAACAACTTCTACAACACCGACTTCCACAACAACTTCTACAGCAACACCTCCTTTCACAACAACTTCTACAACACCTTCTTTCACAACAATTTCTACAACACCTACTTCCACACTAACTTCTACAACACCTAATTCCATTACAACTTCTACAACACCTACTTCCACAACAACTTTTACAGCAACACCTCCTTCCACAACGACTTCTACAACAACACCTACTTCCACAACAACTTCTACAACACCTACTTCCACAACAATCTCTACAACACCTACTTCAACAACAACTTTTACAGCGACACCTCCTTCCACAACAACTTCTACAGCAACACCAATTTCAACAACGACTTCTACAACACCTACTTCCACAATTACTTCTACAACACCTAATTCCACAACAACTTCTAAAACACCTACTTTCACAACGACTTCTACAACAATACCTACTTCCACAACGACTTCTACAACACCTACTTCCACAACAACTTCTACAACACCTATTTCCACAACGACTTCTACAACACCTACTTCCACAACGACTTCTACAACACCTACTTTGACAACAACTTCTACAACACCTACTTTGACAACAACTTCTACAATATCTACTTCCACAACTTCTTCTACAACACCTTTTTCCACAACAACTTCTACAACACCTACTTCCACAACGACTTCTACAACACCTACTTCCACAATAACTTCTACAACACCTACTTCCACACTAACTTCTACAACACCTAATTCCTCAACAACTTCTACAACACCTACTTCCACAACGATTTCTACAACAACACCTACTTACACAACAACTTCTACAACACCTACTTCAACAACAATTTTTACAGCGACACCTCCATTCACAACAACTTCTACAGCAACACCAATTTCAACAACGACTTCTACAAAACCTACATCCAAAACGACTTCTACAACACCTACATTCAAAACAACTTCTACAACACCTACATCCAAAACAACTTCTACAACACCTACATCCAAAATGACTTCTACAACACCTACATCCAAAACAACTTCTACAACACCTACTTCCTCAGCTACTTCTACAACACCTACATCCAAAACAACTTCTACAACACCTACATCCACAACAACTTTTACAACACCTACATCCAAAACGACTTCTACAACACCTACTTCCACAACAACTTCTACAACACATACATCCATAACAACTTCTACAGCACCTACATCCAAAACAACTTCTACAACACCTACTTCCACAACAACTTCTACAACACCTACTTCCACAACAACTTCTACAACACCTACATCCACAACAACTTCTACAACACCTACATCCAAAACGACTTCTACAACACCTACATCCAAAACAACTTCTACAACACGTACATCCAAAACGACTTCTACAACACCTACATCCAAACCGACTTCTACATTACCTACATCCACAACAACTTCTACAACACCTACATCCACAACAACTTCTACAACACCTACATCCAAAACGACTTCTACAACACCTACATCCAAAACAACATCTACAACACCTACATCCACAACAACTTCTACAACACCTACATCCAAAACGACTTCTACAACACCTACATCCACAACAACTTCTACAACACCTACATCCAAAACAACTTCTACAACACCTACATCCAAAATTACTTCTACAACACCTACATCCAAAACAACTTCTACAACACCTACATCCACAACAACTTCTACAACTCCTACATCCACAACAACTTTTACAACACCTACTTCCTCAGCTACTTCTACAACACCTACTTCCAAAACAACTTTTACAACACCTACTTCCTCAGCTACTTCTACAACACCTACATCCAAAACAACTTCTACAACACCTACATCCAAAACAACTTCTACAACACCTACTTCCTCAGCTACTTCTACAACACCTACATTTAAAACAACTTCTACAACACCTACTTCCTCAGCTACTTCTACAACACCTACATTTAAAACAACTTCTACAACACCTACTTCCTCAGCTACTTCTACAACACCTACATCCAAAACAACTTCTACAACACCAACATCCAAAACGACTTCTACAACACCTACATCCAAAACGACTTCTACAACACCTACATTCAAAACAACTTCTACAACACCTACATCCAAAACAATTTCTACAACACCTACTTCCTCAGCTACTTCTACAACACCTACATCCAAAACAACTTCTACAACACCTACATCCAAAACAACTTCTACAACACCTACTTTCTCAGCTACTTCTACAACACCTACTTTCAAAACAACTTTTACAACACCTACATCCAAAACAACTTCTACAATACCTACATCCAAAACAACTTCTACAACACCTACATCCAAAACGACTTCTACAACACCTACATCCAAAACAACTTCTACAACACCTACTTCCTCAGCTACTTCTACAACACCTACATCCAAAACAACTTCTACAACACCTACATCCAAAACAACTTCTACAACACCTACATCCAAAACGACTTCTACAACACCTACATCCAAAACAACTTCTACAACACCTACATCCAAAACAACTTCTACAACACCTACTTCCACAACAACTTCTACAACACCTACTTCCTCAGCTACTTCTACAACACCTACTTCCTCAGCTACTTCTTTAACACCTACTTCCTCAGCTACTTTTTTAACACCTACTTCCTCAGCTACTTCCTTAACACCTACTTCCTCAGCTACTTCTTTAACACCTACTTCCTCAGCTACTTCTTTAACACCTACTTCCTCAGCTACTTCTTTAACACCTACTTCCTCAGCTACTTCTTTAACACCTACTTCCTCAGCTACTTCTACAACACCTATTTCCACAACGACTTCTACAACACCTACTTTAACAACAACTTCTACAACACCTACTTCCTCAGCTACTTCTAGAAAACCTACTTCCACAACGTCATCCACAACAACACCTACTTCCACAAAGCATTCTGGAACAACATCTACATCTACAACAACTTCTACGACAGGAAACGTTAGATTTTTACTTAACAATGTTGTATTATTCGGTCAGCTTGATACTCCATCTGGTTCTGATTCGCAACCTGACCTTGTGTCATTTGCAACAAATTTTAATAAGAATTTATTACCAGCAACAATAAATCAAATAACTACACCAACACCTACGCCTGAAAGGACGACAAATGAGTTTCAGCTTGGATTAAACAAGTTTATGCTACTGCCTGATTCTGAGCCAGAACTTGAACCAGAAGCTGAATTGGACCTTGAGTCAACTCTCTTAAATACTATTTTAAGTACTTTACCTAACAGATTTTTTCCCTTTACAGTCCCTAATACAACAACTTTGTCTGATAGCTTAACCTCTATAGAGCAACACAGTGAAACAATAGAAGCCCCGACTTCTACTACACTATATTTCATGTCAACACCAGAAATTCAGAATGATGTTACTTTGGAACCTATGGCTTCTCCTGATCTAGAGCTAGAGTCTGAACGGATATCGGAGTCTAAAGAATATAATGAAAGCTCCTCTAGAAAAAGAAGAGAAACAGAAACATTCGCAGCAACAACATTAGATAAATTGACAACTTTTACAGCAGCACAAAATACAATATATACTTTAACATCTTTGACAACGACACATCCTGTAACAACAAATGAAGATACAGTTGTAAATGCAATGACACCTAAAACAATAATAGCTAACGTTACGACTGTCAATTTAGGAACACTTACTACAACAAGTGTAAACAATACCTTAATTGTTAATACAACACCAGCTACAATAAATACTAGTGCAGCTTCAACGACAATAGCTACAAAGACAGTTAATTCAACAGCATTCAATTCAACAACACTTAAAACAACTAGGACCTTCACAACTGACAATACAACAGCATTCAATTCAACAACACTTAAAATAACAAGTACTTTCACAACTGACAATTCAACATTCCATACAACAATCACATCTGTGAATACAATTATAGGAACTACAAAACCCTCTTCAACTGTCAATAAAACAAGTAACTTCCCAACTGTCTATTCAACAACACCAACTACATCAACTAACTTTACAACTATCAATATAGCAACTACATCTACTAACTTTATGACCATTAATACAACTAATACATCAACTAACTTTACAAATATCAATACAACAACACCAACTGAATCAACTAACTTTACAGCTAACAATACAACAACACCAACTACACCAACTAACTTCACAATTGTGAATTCAACAACACCAACTAACTTCACAATTGTGAATTCAACAACACCAACTGACTTCACAATTGTGAATTCAAAAACACCAACTACACCAACGATCTTCAGAACTGTCAATTTAACAACACCAACTACACCAACTAACTTTATAATTGTGAATTTAATAACACCGACTACACCAACTAACTTCACAACTATCAAAACAACAACAACAACTGCACCAACTAACTTCACAATTGTGAATTCAACAACACTAACAATACTGACTAGCTTTACAACTATCAATACAACAACACCAACTAACTTTACAATTGTGAATTTACCAACACAGACTACACCAACTAACTTTACAATTGTGAATTTACCAACACAGACTACACCAACTAACTTTACAATTGTGAATTTACCAACACAGACTACACCAACTAACTTTACAATTGTGAATTTACCAACACAGACTACACCAACTAACTTTACAATTGTGAATTTACCAACACAGACTACACCAACTAACTTTACAATTGTGAATTTACCAACACAGACTACACCAACTAACTTTACAATTGTGAATTTACCAACACAGACTACACCAACTAACTTTACAATTGTGAATTTACCAACACAGACTACACCAACTAACTTTACAATTGTGAATTTACCAACACAGACTACACCAACTAACTTTACAATTGTGAATTTACCAACACAGACTACACCAACTAACTTTACAATTGTGAATTTACCAACACAGACTACACCAACTAACTTTACAATTGTGAATTTACCAACACAGACTACATCAACTAACTTTACAATTGTGAATTTACCAACACAGACTACACCAACTAACTTTACAATTGTAAATTTACCAACACAGACTACACCAACTAACTCCACAACTATCAAAACAACAACACAGACTACACCAACTAACTCCACAACTATCAAAACAACAACACAGACTACACCAACTAACTTCACAACTATCAAAACAACAACACATACTACACCAACTAACTTCACAACTATCAAAACAACAACACAGACTACACCAACTAACTTCACAACTATCAAAACAACAACACATACTACACCAACTAACTCCACAACTATCAAAACAACAACACAGACTACACCAACTAACTTCACAACTGTCACTTCAACAACACCAACTGTACCAACTAACTTCACAATTGTAAATTCAACAACACTGACTAACTTTACAACTATCAATCCAACAACATCAACTACACCAACTAACTTCACTACTTTTAATCCAACAACATCAACTACACCAACTAACTTCACTACTTTTAATACAACTAAATCAACTACAACAAGTAACTCCACTACTTTTAATACAACTAAATCAACTACAACAAGTAACTCCACTACTTTTAATACAACTAAATCAACTACAACAAGTAACTCCACTACTTTTAATACAACTAAATCAATTACAACAAGTAACTCCACTACTTTTAATACAACTAAATCAACTACAACAAGTAACTCCACTACTTTTAATACAACTAAATCAACTACAACAAGTAACTCCACTACTTTTAATACAACTAAATCAACTACAACAAGTAACTCCACTACTTTTAATACAACTAAATCAACTACAACAAGTAACTTCACTACTTTTAATACAACTAAATCAACTACAACAAGTAACTCCACTACTTTTAATACAACTAAATCAACTACAACAAGTAACTTCACTACTTTTAATACAACTAAATCAACTACAACAAGTAACATCTCTGCTGTCAATACAACATTACCAACTTCAACTACAGCTAACATCACGGGTCCTCCAATAGCTCTTTCTAGATTTACACTTGGAAACTTTCTGTTACTTGCTAAATCTGAGTTGGCATCTAATTCAAATCCAGAATCTCAGATTGAAAATGAAAACATGTCCGCAGCAACTGATTCCATTACAATCTCCTCACCTACGATAATAAAACAGACGACAGTACCTCACATTGCAACTCAAACATTGGCATTTTTGGGCACAGCTGGATCTGAACCTAAACTTAGACTTAACGATTTGATGCTTTTACCTGATCCCCAGCCAGACCTGGAGCCGCAAGGGGAGACAAATGTTGAATTAGAACTTGTGTCCCCTGCTGCAAATACGTCTCTTATAACTCGACCCAATCCAACGGCTCCTAATACAACAATTTCTAATGCAACAATGCTAACTACAACAAAATTACAAGATATCATAACCACTCTTAAAAATCATTCAACGACTAAGTCAATCGTACCCACTTCTTCAGTAATTAATTACACGACTTTACCTTATCCAAATAACAATTTACTTAATACAAGTAGCAATGTCCTTAACATTAGCAGCATCCTTAGCAATATAAGTAGCAATGCACCTCCGGCAAGCAAGAACGTTATTTATGTGAGTAAATATGAACCAGAGGCTTCAGATGAAAATGGGCAATCTACAACAGATACCAACGAATCTACGCTACCAGGTAAAATACTTACTACAGCTGAATTTAACGAGACAACACCTGATATAGAGGCTCTTACTTCTGTAATGCCAACTTCTACACTATATTTCAAGAATATGACAACTTCTGATACTCATACCACAGGACTAAGCGACGCAATGATTCCTCCTGATCCTAAACTTGAGCCTCAATCCAAACAAGAGTCTGACGTTGAATATAAACTCAGATCCTATACAAGTACTACTGAAATAGAATCCCCTGTTACTAACGCTAATAAATCAACAACTAGATCTACTATCGGAACATTTAATACAACAGATTTTAGTACAGACTTTACCTCAGTACCCTCTACAGCAATGGTGTCTAATACATTGCCTAATGAAATAGAAACTACATTTGCAATACCTAATACAACAACATTGCTCAATGATACAGGCACTATTGCAACCTCATCTTCAACAATGTATACAATAGGAACACCTAAGTCAACATCTACTGTTAGTACCATCACAACTTCTGATACATCATTTATTAATAAATTACCTGATACATCATCTAGTACTCAAACACCTACCACAACAAAAATTAACATTTCAACTGTCTTCACAACAGCATCTACACCGACAGATACAGCCATGTCAGCAAATTCTGCTGATGAGAGACCTGATAGAGCACTATCAGCTAGTGAAACACATGATGCTCCAACATTGATCAGTACAGCGGATACCACATCTTTTCATACAACATTACCTAATACAACATTATCTAATACAACATTACCTAATACAATAACACCTTATCCCACAACACCTGAAACAGCAACACTAACAAGTGAAATACCTAACACTTCAAAACTTCCTACAACGGTTACTATCGTAACTTCAGATACATCTTTTTATACAACATTACCTGATTCAATAACACTTAATAAAACAAGTGTTAATACAATAACACCAAGTATTGACACTTCTAAGTCAAAACTATCACTTCATTCAAAAGACACTACAGCAACTTCTTTCGATACACCTTTTGATACAACATTACAGGATACAGAAACATTTAATCCTAAAATACCTCTTACAGCAGAACCTAATCTTGAAACAGCTAATACAGCTATCTTACAGAGAACAACAGATGCTATCGCAACTTTGTCTGATACACCCATTTCTATTTCCACATTATATGCTACAGCTGCACAAATTACAACAACAAAAAATACAACAGTAATTCTTGTATCAACATCTAAATCTAAAACATACGACAGTACTAAAACAGCTGAAACATCTTTTGATAGTACTGAAACAACAACGAATGCTAGTTCTGTAACAACAATAACAACGTCTACAAATTTCGAAAGTACTGAAACAACAACACCAACAACATCTACAACGAATGCTAGTTCTGTAACAACAATACCAACGTCTAAAAATTTCGAAAGTGCTGAAACAACAACACCAACAACATCTACAACATCCGCCAGTACTGCAACAAGACTATCAACTTCTTCAACGCATGACAGCACTGAGGGAACACCTACCTATACAACAGATCTCCGTACAGTAACATCAACTGAGGTTCAGCCTGAAATTCGATTCGGACAGAACAACCTTAAGCGTTTCCCTGAAACTAATTATGAGCCTGAGACTCCAATAGATCCGGAACCTGACAAAGACTTGGAGCTCGAGCCTGAATTCGAATCGGAACCTGATCCTGACTTTGATCCTGAATCTGATCCAATTATTTTGTACTATCTGTAGATTTTGGTTATTTATTTAAGTAAACTATTTCGTAACGAAATTTCTTGCGAAAGTTGAATAAAATATCTACTTAACAAAATTGCTTTATTTGTCTACGTTTCGTATCTATATGGATGTGGGTATTTAGATCCAAGTTTATTTCTATTATTTTTATGAAGTATTTTTATGCGTTTATATTTGAGTATTTTTTATGTATATATGTGTAAATGTGTACAGGTGTATATGCTTTCCGAGGGGGGTATGTCTGTTACCTTTCAGCCTTTGGCATACGGTCGTCCTCCCTACGAGATATGTGACCTGCCCAGTCTTTCTATATTGTCAATATCGGCATTCGCAATTATGATGCGCAGACATCTTTGGTGAAAGCGTTCAAGAAGTCTCAGCTTTTTTCTATACAGAACGTAAATGTTTGACTCATATATATATATATATATTATATTAGTACCGGTACTCAGTGATAGATTGTCTAACTTTAAACTACTAGGAAATTAATAATAAACGTTAAAATACAAATATAATTTTTTCCCGCATTGAAAAAGGTGCCGGTATGACGTACTGGTGCGGTATATAGACTATATATGTCATATATTATACCTAGACTAGACGCGCCTACACTACACAGATGTTGTGAAACAAAGCGTTGTTTTGTAAAGAAGTTATAAGAAGTAAAGTTGTGCTGTTGTTGTTTTTTTTTTATCAAAACTAACCTATATAACGAGTACCATGAAAATACGAGTTGGATAGAGGAATTGTAAAAATATAGGATTCTGGAAAGTCGACGTCGAAACAACGTTTCTAGAACACATTATTTGGTTAGGCAGTGGCGTAGCTACCAATGTGCGGGTGGTGAGGGCCGCACAGGGCACCAAGTGGAGAGGGGCACCAAAATTCCCCCAGTGTGTATAAATTTCCTATTTCCGTGAGCTTTTCAGTACAAATGACAAATTGTATGGACACGAGCAAACATAAACTACTGTATTTTAAACATGAACTAACGATTTATCAACTAGTCATGTCGCTATTTTGTTTCATCTCTTTGACTATTTCATCCATACAATGTAAGCTATAGAACAGTTTGAATCTAATTTACTAGATTTATTTCGGACACACGGTACATGTTGCTACTACACTGATCAATGCTCTGTAATATAAAGAAGAAGATAGGCCAACCTTTTTTTCCTTCATTGTTTAGTCCACTGGTTTAATCTACATGTAGAGTTTACAAATATATTACTAAACTCTAGCTCCAAACAATTGTCTTAGTTTATTCATTTCTTTATGATTCTTGATAGTTTAATTTTGGAATTATTCTATTGTAATGTCAACCTTTGTTTTCTAGGATTTTTTTAAACTAACTAGTTAATTGTAATACTGTAACGTAAACAAAATGATGAAAAGTGCTCAAGACTGACTAGTCTGGTTGACGCCTCAAAACCATTTTAAGCTCAGACGGAGAAATCGGCATCTCTGATTGAAACGGTTGACGGCATGGATCAAAGAGTCTAGAGGGTGAAAATCTGTTACATATCAAGAATCAGCAAAAGGAAAGGCTAGAAAGCTTTCAAAGGCTTGGTTTTTCCGGAATATGTCAAACGGCGAGAAAGTTCTTAGAAAGTGGATGTGTTATTCGCCAAAAAAAAGAATCCTTATTTTGCTTCCCCTGCATACTCTTCTGAACAAGATCAAGTACCAAATCTTCATTTAAATCCAAAGATGGATTCAATGATTGGTGGAGGTTATCCCCGAAAATAGAAAAAGAATGAGACCAGCAGAGATCACATTCAGTCATCGCTTGCTTGGAGGGAACTTGAAGTTCACCTGAGAGTAGGGAACAGTATTGACAACAAGGCCCAAGATTTGAGTATACAAGAGACGAAAACCTGGAGAGAATCTTGGACATCATTCGTTTTCTCTAAAGCAAAATCTGGCACTACGTGGACATCGCGAGCGAGCTGAAGAAGTGTTGGAAGGGCAAAATCATTGCAATATCTTGGAGTTAGTAAAATTACTATCAAAGTACGGTCCACTCTTGAGGGAGCATGTGCTTCGAGCTAAGCTTTGTTCCAGACCGAATACATACATGTCTCCACAAATACAAAATGAATTTATTACAATATTGGGGGATCACGTTAAAAAACAAATCATACAGCAAGTAAAACAAGCCAAATATTTCTCTATTATTTTTGACAGTACACCTGACATCTCAAAGCTGGATCAAACTTCCCAAATTTTACGTTACATTGTCATGGATAATGACGGGGTGCAGGTTCGTGAGTCTTTTATTGACTTCATCGACACAAAGGACAAGTATGCTGCTGGAATCGCTGAGATGATTCTAGAGAAACTGCGTTCGGATGGCTTCGACATAATGGACTGCAGGGGTCAAGGCTATGATAATGCTGCGCTCATGAACGGTTAAAACAACGGTGTCCAATAACGTATTCAAGAAGTCAATCCCGAAGCACTATTCATTGCCTGCTCAAACCATTCTCTTAATTTAGCAGCTTCGAGCTGCTGAAGCTGAAGTCAATTCGGTAACATTTTTTGGTACACTGGACCGTTTACACGCCTTTTTCTCAACTTCAACACACCGCTGGGATATCCTCATCAAAATAACCGTAACTAGCCTTAAACGTTTAGTTGAGATCCGCTGGAGCGCCAGAGGAGAAGCCGTCAAGATGGTTAGGGATAAAATTTCTAAAATTATAGAAACTCTGGAGACATTAAATAGCAGAGATAAAAATTCATCGACTAGATCTGAAGCAGGTGGATTATTACTTGCTATTCAGTCTTTTAGTTTTCTCACCTATCTTGGATTTTGGGCTCCTGTATTAACTGAAACTAATGATGCGCAAGTCTACCTTCAAAAACAAAGATTGTCTATTCGAGACTGCTCACTCAAACTAAAAACATTAGAGACATTTTTAAGTAGTAATCTCTGAAGCCAGCATTACCTTTGCCGAAAGCGTGTGCTCAGATCTGAGAATCAGTACAGAACCTCAAAAACGTATTGGCCATAAGAAAAAGATGCCTGGTGAGAAAAGTGACTACTCTGTACTTACACACAAAGAAGAGCTACGAAGGGAAATTTATTCTACCTTGGACAGGATAGTTCAAGAAATAAACACCCGATTCGAGCAACTTCATTATGTAGCAGATAGATATGAATTTTTATTTTCGTCGCCTTCCCAGCTATTAAATCCTCAGGTCGAAATCAATCTCGATAGTACTCCTAGCGACATTGATAAAAAACGAATTTCTGCTGGAGCGAAAGAGGCTTCAAGGGTTTGTCACAGTTTCATCAGAAGCCTCCGAATTTCCAAAACAAGGACCTGTTGAGAAATTGAATTTTATAAATAAATATCAGCTAGATGATTCAGCCCAAAATATCGTCTTCATTATTCGCATATTTTTTACTATTGCGGTAAGCGTCGCTACTTGCGAGAGAAGTTTTTCCAAACTGAAACTGATCAAGAATTACTTGCGATCAACGATGACAAATTTACGACTCACTAATTTGGCCATTTTGTCCATTGAACACGAGCTGGTGGAAAAAATTGATTTCGAAAAAATTATTGATACTTTTGCCAGCAAGAAAGCGCGTAAAATTCACTTGTAGTATGTTTATGTAAAAGTGATTTTTTGAATTAACAATATTTGATTAATGAATACATATTATATTGAACAAAAAAGTAAGGTTTTGCAATGTTATTATTTAGTTAGCTTTTTTTTTGGGGGGGGGGGCCTCAAGATGAGGTACCGCACCAGGCATCATATACTCTAGCTACGCCACTGTGGTTAGGCTTATTAAATTCCACGAGTATTCACTTAATAGCCAGGATATAAAGAAAAGTTCGAGCCATTGTAACTTGTGACTAGCCTTTACGTTTTGTCGTTTTTGTTTACAATACCTCTTTTGGAGTCACAACTTCGTGGTACCTGGGTGGAACCTTGACACGAATCTAAAAAAAACAGGTCTAACGATTTTCTAGAAATTTAACAGTTGATGTATAGTGTGATGGCCTTGTTCAGGCTGTCTTGAGGTCAACTATAGATGACTGTTGAATTTCAATCAATTACTCTGCAAGCGTTTGAGTTTTATTGTTCGGGTGTATTCAATGTAGTTGATCAACAATACGGAATAAACAAACCATCTATTTAACGAATGAAGAGATGTGGTCAACACTGATGAACAATTCATAAGATATTTATTCCAAGAAAAGGACACAGTAAAGTCTCTGTCAAATAAACACGTCTTTACCCTAGAGGATTCTATCGCTAACTCATTTTCCAGTCTCTAACCCAACATATCCCAAACGTACTAGTCCCGTTCAATAGACGTCTTCTATGGTGCGTCGCTAAATAACTAATACTATAAACTAGGTGTCTAACAGTAGCACTGAGAAAAGAATTACTAGCTCGTTGGCCACACGGGAAAAACTCTAGTTTGACGTTATAATTTTTCAAAGTAAATAAAGTAATTTAAAAACATTGGCTAGAGAACTAGATCTAGATCTAGATCCAACATCGGTTTTGAAAGGACTATCGCTTGCTTGAAAAAGACTATTGAGTTCGGGAATTCCTTAATTTAAGACATTACTGATTCAAGAGTTAAATAAATTAATGTTAATGAAAATTGTGTGCATCATCTACTTAGTCTAGATATAAAAGCCTATTAATGAAATATTATAAAGTGTAGTAGATCTATTCATTCGCTTAACCAGGATTCTTTCTTGGGGGCAGGGGCGGATAAATACTCAGAATATGTTCCGTTGAGGAACAAAAGTTTGGGAAACACTGATCTTGATTAATTAACACTTCATTTTTAATAAGAGGGCATAACAAAGCTCTCGCTGGGTGTCAAAATCGGCCCGGGCATTTCTATACAATGCGGCCCACAAATTGGATGCCATAAAAGTATTGTGTAAAGTGTAATAATGTATTGAAAGTAGTTAGCTACATGAATAATTTATTAGATGATTTTGAAATAAGCACTACTACTAAATATAATAAAGTATAACACTTGGAATGCTGAATCTCTTACTATGATAAACTTTCTGCTACCATATACATTAACATATACATGTACTTGACATTCAAATTCAAGACGTTCAACGCTGGCTCGGTCTTATTCTTTGACACGACTCGCTGTCAAAATCATCTCTAATAAAGGTGCAAAAGTAATACAAAGAAAAGCTAGATGATCGACGCAGAACAATGGACCTGCTTTCGTCTTGATTTCTGCTATGGATAGCTTCTAACTGGGTAGAGTGAAAACATTTTGTTCCGTATTTCGTAAAGTTCAATGAAATTCGAGTTTTTTTATACGTACTTTGAATTAAATTTCTATCTGAAAGATGAATCTACAATTTTTAATTCAGTATTTTGTAAATATTGCTTTAAAATGTTGAACTTTAAATGAATTAAAACTTTTATATGTTTTAAAACATTATTAGTAAAAAGAGAGAGTACGTTTAATGCAAACACTATATTTGACCTTAAAAATTCTAAATTTAGAAATACTTTAATAAATTTAAAAAAGATGGCATCCTTTCCAACCTTTGAAGGAGTGACCTTTCGTTTTTTTTTATTTTCGTAGTATAACAACCTTAATTGTTTTTTAATAAGAAAATGTGTCATTTTATTTGATAAGAAATATTTTTTACAATAAATATCTAAATGGCATAATGTTACTAAAATGTTTTTTTAATTATTTATTTAAAAAATTTAACAAGAAAATTTTTGTTCCTATTTATTGTAATAAAATTTAAATTAAAAAATGAAGCACATTTCTATTGTAAACCAATATTACTTTGAATAATTTATTATATAAATAGATACAAATTGTAGTATCAATACATGCAACGGAGATCACAGCAGTATTCCATGCTTTGATAAAATGTAGTTTATTTAGTTCATACAAATAAAAATAAAAAAGATTTTAAAATATGAAACAAAAGCTCTTTACGTCAGTTCGGAAGGCAATTTGTACATTAAATTTTGAATTTCGGGATAGCAAAGGCGGTTGGTCGTTGTGCTGCTTGTTAATCATTGGCCAAAGAAACAGACGACCTAAACATCATCTGCCCTATAGGTCGCAAGGTCTGAAAGAGAAATGTTACTTTACTGACAAGGTCAAATACTGCTTTCTCAATAACTTGGAACCCCAGTTTGACTGTCCTCTACTTAGAGCTGGCTACACACACAAAAGAACATCAAGTCCACTTGTTTGATGGTTATTTAATATCCTTACGTTCAGTAAAACTAATGCTGTCAAGGTTATTTCATATTTTAGCAAACCCTCCATGTATTTCGACCTAAGTCTATATCTTAGTCGTTTCATGGCGTTGAGTCGGCTAATTCATAAAAGCTCTCGTCATAACGAGTGCTTGCGAGAAGACATTCATAATTTTGCTACATTTTTATTTTTGCACAGGATTCCAGCAATAGTTACCTTTTATCTTTTTTATTTTCTGCTCCTTCTTTTCGATTCTTCTGCATCTTTATTTCAATTAGCCTAACCATGACACATTTCTACACTGTTCAAGATAATAATTATGATTTGTGAAGGACTTCGTAGCGGGGCGAACTCGAGATCATGCGACAACTCCACCAAACCAATAAGAATTCGTATGTGACTGGATAATAAGATAATAATACAATATGGGTAGATAATATGATAAAATAAGATGATAAGATAAGATGATAAGATAACAAGATAAGATAGCAAGATACAATATGTGGAGGTAAGATGACAAAATAAGATGACAAGGTAAGATGACAATGCAAGATGACAAGATAAGATGACATGATAAGATGACAAGACAAGACAAGATGCTAAGATACGATGACAAGAAAATATTGCAAGATAAGATGACAAGATAAGATGATAAGATAAGATGACAAGATAAAATGACAAGATAGAATTAAACTGAAAAGAAAAAGAAGGCCTTATTGTCCAAACATGTAACAAACAAAAAAATAATTCAAAAAGAAAATCGCAGTTTTAGTGTGTTTCCCACTTAGATTGATAAAAGAAACAGTAGTGGTTCATCCACGTAACGGACTTAGTCATAAAGCTTATCTCCCGCTTAGTTTGGCCTTTAGTTGTATTGATTTAGATCAATCGATAAAGTTAAAACAACAAAACAACTCAGAAATGGTGACAGCTATTTCTTTATCTTCAGCTATATACATCTACAGCGAGAAACTACAAGTGCTCGTCCACTAGAAAGACAAACTCATCGCAAAACACAAAACAGTCTCAAGACCCCAGAGTCCAATCTCTGTCTTTACTTTCTTCTATGATCTGACATTCATTGTGTCATTTGGGCGATTGCATCCTTCAAGATGCTTTATACAGCCTGTCATTCGACATCTGTCATTAACTGATGACATCTCTGATGAGACTTGTTCATGAAATGTTTTCATCTAACTCATAAAATAACAAAGCCAACACCTCTCGAATGTAGTCAGCTCATGCGGTCAGATGCTTCGCTAAGGTAGGAAGAGTTTCATTGTATTTTTCCATAACAAAAAGACTATATTTTGTAAATTGTTCATTATTTTGTACTGTAAAGAATAGCATAGTTAATACAAATTTATATAGGTAGTTAATAATGGATTCAGAGATATGGATGAAATTTAGCGATCACGATTTTTATTTAAATATAGATCTAGATATAGATTTTAAAATGTATATAGTACATTAACTGTTCATACTAGATCTAGAGATATGAATGAAATCTTATCTTATCTTATATAATACAGACTTTACTTCAAAAAAGAAGATGATTACGTCCTACGCGTCATGCATTTAGTCATGCAAATTAACCAATGACTTAAATTCTGCCAAGTCACTGGTTTTCCTGGCTAGCTCAGGCAACCCATTCCATGCTCTAATAGCACTAGGGAAGAAGGAGTATTTGTACAAATTTGTCCTAGCATATGGGATGAGGAGCGTGTCTTTATCTTTGTGTCTTTCTGAGTATTTTATTAAATTTTGTTTTTTTATTTGAATTATATGGTTAAGTGTTTATGTATAATTGCTACTTTACTTTTGAGTCTTCTGTCCTGAAGGCTTTCTAAATTTAGTGATTTTACTAAAGGTGTTACTCTGGTTAAGTGTAAATATTCGTTTGTTATGAATCTCACTGCTCTATTTTGTGTCTGTTCCAGTTTCTTAATGTTTTCTTGAGTTGAGGGGTCCCAAACGGAGGATGCATATTCTATTATTGGCCTAACCAAGGTTAAATACCATTTTAGTTTTATGTTCTTATTTGATTATAGAAATTTCTTTTAATAAACCCTAATGCTTTGTTTGATTTTTTGATAGCTTGATCAATATGGGGATTCCATGACAGTTTTTCATTTATTATAACACCTAGGTATTTTGCGTTTTTAGTCTGTGTTACTGGTCTACCTGAAATAAGATAAGTGGAATTAATTTGTTTTAGTTTATTTGTTACTCTTAATGACTGACATTTGTCTGGGTGGAAAGACATGCTCCAATTTGATTCCCATTTCTGTAATTCATCTATTTCTCTTTGTAAAATATCTGTATCTTGTGTTGTTTTTATATATAATAATCTGACTTTTGTTCCTGAACTAATGCAATTTGGTAAATCGTTTATGTAAATTAAAAATAGTAGTGGACCTAAGACTGTTCCTTGAGGTACGCCTGAGTTTACTGTTATCGCTTTTGATTTAGAGCCATTTATTATTACAGTTTGTTCTCTCCCTATCAGAAAATCTTTAATCCACTGATGCAATGGACCATCAATGCCAAAATGTTTTATTTTTTTAAGCAAACTATGGTGGTGAACTTTATCAAAAGCTTTGGAAAAATCTAGTAAGATAGCATCTATTTGCTCACTGTTGTCTAAACCTTTTGAAAAATCATCAATTAGTCCTATTAGTTGTGTTTCACATTATCTATATTTCCTAAAACGATGTTGGTATGGAGTAAGGACAGAGAGGACGATTGTTATCTAAATATAGATCACACTATTTAATGTTTTGGTACGATATGAGTCAAGGATGACATTTGGCATATAGCTCGCAATGTTTTATAAATTTTTTTTAATTTTTTTTTTTATAGTTTTTCTTTTCTCTTTAAAGCACGATAAATAATAAGTAAAACAGAAGGGACGCTATTGTTATACCTTAAATTTTAATTAATTTACTTAGTTATTCCCCTTGAGTTGCCTGCTAAAAGTTAGTATCAGTGAAGTTTCTTATTTCTTTTTTAAGATAAGTGAAAAATGCTCCAATATAGTTTTGCATTATTTAAACATCATAATGCTTGATCTTATGACAGAATTACTAATTATTATTATGAGTAAAAGTAGTAGTTCAATTGCATTGTCGTGTTAAAAACTTTAAAAAAAGGATTTTTTGTGTATTTTGCTTGTTTTTCAGAATGAATGTTTTTATTGTAACCACTTTAGTAGCTCTGATGTCGTCATCCTGCTGGGTCTGTGACGCCATACCCCCAACAAAGTATTTCTACCATGCCAATAACATTCCATCCGAACTCTACGCTAACTACATCTGCAGCATCTTCGGACAGTCTCGACCTGACGGCTACACCGTGAAAAGCGATACAGAAGGGGAATCCAATTACCGAGCGGTGTATGAATTTCTGAATTCGTTCTCCAGCCCAGCTGTCCCTGTATTATTCGGCAGAAAGGACAGGTCTGTTCACGTGACCTTTAAACGAGAATTCATCAGCACACCCATGACAATGTTAGCCTCTGTCACTAAGTTAAAGCTGAAAAATTCTCCTCAAGAAAACATTGTCGAGCAACCGAATCTGTTGACAATATATGAATGCCTTAAAAATGCCCTATGTTCAGGGTTAACTGCCAAGCAGTTGGAAGATCTCCGACAGATCCTTGAGCTAAGTCTAACATCCTGCGACCTGAACCTTTTGGTTCAAATTTTGTTCAGCTCTGCCGCGGACAAGGCAATGGCGGCTATAGACGTCATAAAACCATTTTTGATCTACGATGCTCAGCCGTCGTTGGAAGCTTTGTCTGAGAATGACAAAAGAAAACTGTTCACTGCGAGCCTTGTCGCCACTAATGGACAGTGTGGCTCTAGCCAGGGCCAGGCTAACCCCTGGAAGGTAGAGGACATAGCTAGGGATGTCTTTGCTCAGTTTCTCCCTCTGGAACTAACGAAGAAACAAAGAGAAAACGCAGAGACGGCGATGATTGTGTTGGGTAAATCTAACTTGAGAAAACCTGACATAGTCAATATATTTAAACACTTTATACAAGGTAGGCCTTATTATTTTTACAATCATTTCTTAGGGCTCAGAATTAATTAACACTTCTATGTTAATGAATAACCAAGAACCCAAGTTTTGCTTTAGTTAAATGTGTATTTTAAACAAATAACGTTTTTTTTAAAAAGCTTTTAATAACTAATGATTAAATTTGTTAAAAATAGAGCATGTGACGGGTTGCCTGAATCAGCCATAAAGTCTCATGACTTAGTAGAGAAACGTTTCTCTTAAACTATGGGGAGCGAGGTGCTGGGGATGGGGGCGCCTTGTAGGCCTTTTTATGAACAGGGACATAAAATATACTGCATTGAAGTTATAAATCCCTAATTAAGTATTGATTGTAGTCAAAGTGGCAATATTGCCGATTTATTATTAATTGAATTATTTCGTCTTTTTAGTCGGTTCTTTTATAATGTTGTCGTGAGAGGCGTCTGAAACCACTTCGATTAAAAAAACTCTTGGCAAGAACAAAAAAGACAAAAATCGCGATGCGAGTCCGTTCTTTGTCAGACGCTGTCAGCAGAAAATGACCTACGAATAACAATGTCTATTGGCGACAATTTCTACTCTAGCGGTCAGTTTACGAGTATCCGACAAGAAATGGACCAAAGCTTCTTAACAGGAGTGAGATACTGGCTCTTTTTGTCTCAGTGTGTCGTTCATTCAGCCCTTCATTGAGAACGAGCACCCGATGGTGTTCTTCATGTTCCTACATTATACTGCCACCAACCGTGATAAAAAACGTAAATCAGGAATAGCGTGGCAGAGACATAGGATATGAAGTCTTACATTCCCATAGCGTCCTATATAATTGGTATTCTTGTAGCTTACATGAAGTTATGATATCATTCCTATTTATAGACATTTCACCAGCTCACCAACGAAGACGTCAAGAATACTATTACTTTTAATTCTGACAATAGAAATTTTTGATATCTTTCCAATATAGATAGATAGATAGATGATAGATAAGATAAGATAAGATATAAGATTAGATTAGATTACATTAGATTAGATTAAATTAGATTAGATAGAGAGAGAGAGAGAGAGAGAGAGAGAGAACGAGATAAAGAATCAGATAGATAGATAGATAGATAGATAGCAATAGATAGATAGATAGATAGATAGATAGATAGATAGATAGATAGATAGATAGATAGATAGATAGATAGATAGATAGATAGATAGATAGATAGATAGATAGATAGATAGATAGATAGATAGATATTGTAGGAAGATATATTTGACAGTATAATAAATGTCCTCGACAAGGTCGACCTTTTATTAAGACAGTAGACATTTTTTTATAATGGTCCGGACTGGTCTATACATTTGCAGAAAAAAATAAAATAAGTAACTTTTTGGGCCTCTCTCGTATTGAGGTTTGAATTTCATTGTTACAACTTGAGCAGTTACTTAAAGGATGTAATTTGCACAGGTGATTACTTCCCCTATGATGGTGTTGCATGTCAAGCGCTACACAATTTCCTGGACAGTTTAGAGATTTGTTTAGCCATGACACCTTCCAGGTACATTTAGGTCCATATATAGATTGACTAGTTGTGATACTTTGTCTTGTAATATGTGTTTTGGATCTATATATCACTCTATATTTAGTACATTTTGATAATATGAGTTATTTGAATATAAATATTGGGATGGGGTAGCGCAAGCTGAAATTTCGCACAATTATTGCTAATCGATGACAAGAATAAAAAATTTAAAAAATGAATTAGTGGTAATTAATTATTTTTTTTTAATATTGAAAAAAGGGGAGCTTATTCCTAATGTATTGAAATTTGTGCAGTAGTTTGGGGTTATTCCCCTTAGAAAAGCTTTTTTTTTAAAGATTCTTTTATATTATTACTAGCCGGTCATTAGCCGCTCAGGTAAACCGATACATTATTAAAAACGAAAAAAAGCGCGAGATGAATAGGATATAAAGTACAATAAAAACGGGTTTACCCGATTTATTAAATGAATGGGATTATAAAGTAAGTCAGGATGTCTAAATTCGCAGATATAAGGATCGAATTAATGTAAAAATGCTTTTGAAACATAAATTTGAAGGTTAATTTGTATTTTCATGTGTCAATGTAAAAAAATAAAACTATGCAAAGTGTAGCTCTTAAAATTAGGGGATCTAGATCTAGATCCTTTCGATCTTGTCTCATATAAACATGCTAACATGGCCTAGATCCATGGAATAGTAATACTTACATAGAGTTGGGCAACTTTTTTTTAGGGTCTTAAGTTTGTTTTAGGGCTACTATACATACGTCATGGTTCCAGTTAGTATCCAAGGAACATTTATGTCAAGTTTTATCAAGATTGGTCAAACGGTTTTTGATTTCTATAAGTATAGATTTTAAAAAAGTTTATTATTATTTAATAGCCTTTATCTGGACAGTGTGGTTTTGTTAAGCTGTAATCTTTTATACATAGAATCTACTAAGAGATTAACTAACAACTTGTGGTCCCGGCGGTGTGGCCCTATGTCAGTGGAGGTTTATCCGGATTATAATAAAATAAAATTATAAAATAATTAAAATAAATGCATATTGCATATATTCATAAGCTTAGGCTTATATATATATATATATATATATATATATAATAAACAAATTTATGAAGTTACAAGATATACAATTAGACTATTTGAGTAGATAACTAAACGAAAAGAGGTAAATAATGGAAACAATTCTATATTAACGATTTGTATTCCATTGCCGACTCTTGATGACTGTGTTCCTATTTTCTTGCGTACAGAATTAGAATTGGCTGGGTTGATGTCCTCTTTCACTAGGGTGCTTCTATTCGCCTCACCACAGAGTTTAACATTGTTGTGTAATCTATTTTAATCACGAGTATGTACCCAGTGCCGGCCCTAACAATTGCGGAGCCCTATGCGAAACGGATTGCGCGAAGCCCAGTCTGGGTAGAGATAAATTAAAATTTTGTATTAGAAAAAAAACATTCGTCTATGCCATAAAATTTTATTACATGAAAGCTGACAATGCCTTTTTTTTTTTGTGTTATCACGCGTAGGACTGACACCCCAAAATGACAAATTTGTATAGTTTTCTGAAAATTTTAATAATTTCAGGAGATTTCTAGGACTTTTTCGTATATTTTGCAATGTCAGGAGATTTCCAGGAGACCCTGGAATATCAGAAGGAAAACCTGTTATGATATATTACTAATACATTTGTTAAATTCGTGCCAATGGTTTGTCCTGATTGAGGTCAGGCCAACGTGGTAGATGGGATGAAGTAGTATGGCCTTTCTTGTCATTTGCAACAGTTTGTTCCCCGTAACAGCTTAAAACAAAGGATCACCATCCAATGTTATTTATTAATGTCGACATCGAGTTCTGTTAGAGTCGCATTTGAAAAAAAAAAGGACTAGAAACATTCTGGTTTACCACAACATGCCATGTGTAATTTTACTCAATCTCTTTTCTCATGTCAACCTAAGGATTTAAACACATAATTTTAGTGTAAATCTTTTTAATTTTTCTTCAGTTTCTAATCACAGGTTCTGTATAATTATCTCATTCTTAACTTCTGAACTCACTTAATAGTATGATTAGAGTTAATTCTCCTAATGTGCAGTCACTTTGACTTGTCTCTATAGTGTTATTACTATGTGGTCGCTAAGACATAGACATTGTCACATTGTCTCCAATCACAGGTGCTGTACAATTATCTCATTCTTAACTTCTGAACTCACTTAATAGTTTAGTTGGAGTTCGTTTTCCTTTTGTGCAGTCACTTTGACTTGCCTCTATAGTGTTCCTTCTAAGTGGTCGCTAAGTTATAGACATTGTCACATTCTTCTCATTGCGTTTCCATGGGATTGTCGTGTTTTTTATTTTGAAAGTCTACTTGTATATCAGACAGACGAGACTCATGTTCACTTGCGACATGCTCTCCGATCTCCGATCACAAAGAATACTTAGACCTGCAATCTGACTTTAATTTTTTTTTTTCAATGGAATTTATTATTTTTATTGTTTTTCGAAGACATATGTTGAATTGATTTCAAACATTTTAATTGTCGCAGCAGAAATATTTTAACAGTATAAGTAAATGCGCTTAATGCATAACGTATTGTTACGAATGGTCGTGTTGTAAAGCTCTGGACTGTCGTATGTAAGGTCCAGAGTCAGCATTAATCGTCATTAATTAATACGCTAAAAGTGAAGTTCAAATTTCGACACTTTTTTTTGGTGTGAATTGGGCTTTAATTTAATTTCAACACTTGTTATAGTAGACATTTTAAAATGCTAGCTGAATAAAAAAAAATTTCCAAAAGATACATTGCAAAAATAAAATTGAATTTTATGGTATCACGAAAACAAATGTAAAAACTTTGTTCAGTAATTGTTCATAGTTCTTGCTTTCATTCTCTTGTCCTTTTTCCTGCCCTAGACGCGTGACAGTCCGCATACAACCCACATGGGTTTGCATCTCACACAAAATGCCTGATCTCCGAAGTTTTGAAGGTCAATGTCTTTCTTTACTAGTAAAGTTCAACAGTTCTGGTACACATACACACACAAATTTTTTTTTTTTTTTTTTTTTTTTTTTTTTTTTTGGGGTGAATCTCTGAATTTGCGCTATTCAGGTTTAGCTTTATCATCATAGGAATCCTAACACACAATAGGTTAAATAAATTTGCATAATTTCATAATATATTCGTGCTATTTTAGTCTTAAAAATCACTAACGAATTTTATTTGCTTTGCGACGATAAACCAATAAAAAAAATTAGTTAGCAGTTTGTTTGTTTTAAGGCTAAATATAGTAACGTATGTACTTTTCTTTTTAAAGCTTAATTACAGTGAAACGAAAGTGTGATTCAGATTACAACAGGACACCGCTATCAAGCCTGACTACCTCGACACAGGGCGCAACCAAAACGAGACCCGTCACTGTTACATCAATGAAAACTACAACAAGGCAATCTATATTAGAAGCAAATCAAAGAACTTCAAGAACTTGGCCTAGAAAGACAAAAGTACCGTTACCAAGAGGAAAACCACGGTCAGAAGCATCACCATCGATACCCAAAGACTATGAACCCAAAGACTATGAAATCACTCCGCCGGGACAAGAAAGCAGGTCCGCTATGAAACCGCCTTCGAAGAAAAAGAATTGGACGATGAATAAAGGTCAAAGGAGAAAGAACGACAAGTCGGTTGTAAGTTACGGACGGTTGGAGATGAAATCGAAATATCGAACTCATCCTAAGAGTAAAGATCACGAGACAAATAATAAAGTCAATGTTAGAAAGACCGAAAAAAGTCTTCGGAAAAAACTTAGAAAAACGGAAAGAAAACATAGAAGAAAGGAAAGAGTTCGAGCTAAATCGTCGAATGGCGTTACAATTACGTCATCACCGGAACTAACTTTCAGAAATGGAGCAACCGCGTCGCCTACGTCTGCGCGCACAATAAAAAAGACAACGTATCAAGAGAATAGGTATAGGGGAAGAGGTCAAGGACGAAAGAGGGTTAAAGGTCAAAGAAAAACTGTAAAAAAGGGAGAACAAGCAATTGAAAGCGTAAATTACGGAAATATTAAAACAAAGCATCAACAGAGTCAATCAAATAAAGAGAACTTAGCGGAAACAGCTACACCTCCCATCACGAAGGCCCAAAAACACAAGCACGCGACAGCGAAAGAAACAACAGCCCAGACAACATCTACACGAGTAATTAGCAAGACGAACAATGATATATATAAAAAGAAGGCGAAAGGTCAAAACCAGAAAAGGTTCAAAGGTCAAGTACAAAAAGATTCTTCTATGAATCAAAACCAGACAGTCAAAAAGATTTCCAACAAGGCATCAAAAGGCCAAGGCAGGCTCAAAAATCAAACACAAAAGAATTTTCCCAAAAATGAAAGAGAAGGCTATAAAAAACATGGAACAAAACAGATTGATTTAAAAAGTCAAATTGAAAACGAAACAAAACTTCAAAAAGAAAACAAAAGAAAAGAGAAATGGTACAAACCAAACGAGCAAGAAAAAAATCCCAAGAAATATGGGAGAAAAAATCCTTTCAAGAAACAAGGAGTCAGAACTTCGAAGGACGAAACAGCCAAAAGTTCTAAAAGTTTGTCCAATAGTCCAACAAAATCCACATCCTTAACACTAACCACCAAGAGAGGAACTGTAGAACAAAAACCTTCAGAACGCCCCACACCCAGGTCAAACAAAAAGATGTATAATAAATGGGTCAAAGGTCAAAAGCAGAACGATTACAATAATCAAAAGGAAAAGGGTAAAGGTCGACATCATACAAAAGGTCACGGGAAACATTCAACAAAGCAGACGACTAAAAGTAAAGCTCCAACATTTCCCAACACATCGACGACTTCATCACAAACCTCAAAAGCAACAAGATTTACATCAGCGGCTTTTAAAACAACCAAAGATGCAACAACAGCAACAACAAAAATACATACCACCGCAGCGCCCAAAGTAAGCAGAACGACCAAGGAGCATCAGAACAAGGAATGGGGCAAAACAAAGGGAGAGTATAAAATAAAGTATCAAGTAAAGAGCAATCGAACAAGTTATGAAAAGGAGAAACTAATCGATGAGAAAAGAAAACCAAATAAAGTTACTGGGAAAACCAAACCAAACGGTAAGAAGAGGAGACTAAAGATACAAAGGCACTCAGCGAAACCAGCAGACATTTCGACAACAAAATCAAGTGCCATAACTTTTTCTAAAGGACCAGCAGAAGTGAGAATAAAAAATAGAACAAGCAATAAAGTTGGTAGCAACATTATATATAGCCCAGGTGGAGGGGAAAGAAAAGGACAAGACACCATTTCAAGGAAAGGTCAAGGTAAATTTTCAAAGAAAGGTCAAGGTAAATTTTCAAAGAAAGGTCAAGGCAAAAATTTGAGGAAAGGTCAAAGGCAGAAAGAAGCCAAAGCTCAAGGAAAATACTCCGCAAGCATACCGGTAACAACCAAATCATTCAAAACAGACACTACGTCATCAAAAACAAATCCTATGTTCAAAAAGACTTCAGCTCAATCTAGTCCCAGAGCTCAATCTAGTCCCAGAGATCAATCTAGTCCCAGAGCTCAATCTAGTCCCATAGCTAAATCTAGAACTAATTCAAGTGAGTCAATTCTAGACTGGGTCAAAGATCATCTAGAAAAGATAATATTTCAAAAACCGCCAGCAACTACAACGCTAAAAGCTCCATCAACATCAGCAGACCTAAGCAGTGAGAGTAAAAAACCTTTGAGTAGAACAAAGATGAAAGAGTACAGAGATAAGAAAGGAAAGGTTTATAAGAAAGAGGAAAGAAATAGGGACGATGAAAATAGAACAAAAACGGCAGCGTCAATGACATCAACAACAACGCTCGCGCCGAAGGCAACACGAACATCAAAAGAACAAAGTAAGGCAACACGAACATCAAAAGAACAGAGTAAGGCAACACGAACATCAAAAGAACAGAGTAAGGCAACACGAACATCAAAAGAACAAAGTAAGGCAACACGAACATCAAAAGAACAGAGTAAGGCAACACGAACATCAAAAGAACAGAGTAAGGCAACACGAACATCAAAAGAACAAAGTAAGGCAACACGAACATCAAAAGAACAGAGTAAGGCAACACGAACATCAAAAGAACAGAGTAAGGCAACACGAACATCAAAAGAACAAAGTAAGGCAACACGAACATCAAAAGAACAGAGTAAGACAACACGAACATCAAAAGAACAGAGTAAGGCAACAAAGGCGCTTAGTAAGAATTGGGCTAAAGGCCAGGTAGAGAATAAAAGAAAAAGTTATGGCTATAATAAATATAAAACAAACAATGAAAGAGAAAAAGCGTCAACAAGGCAAGCTCACTATAAGACTCCATCCAAATCTAAAAAACAAAAATTAGCATCACCAGGGGTGACAACAAGTTTAACAACAACATCAGAAGTTAAACTTGGAACAGAAAAACAACTTAAAACTAGAATCGGGTCAAGGAAAAATTACAAGAAAACTGTTAAAAGTAAAAGTGCCAGAAAAACTGAAAGAATTGATACTAAAAAGACACCTATAACATATACAAAACATTTGACAATAACGCCGACGGCTTCAACCACAACGACATCAGAAATTAAACTTGGGAAAGAGAAAAAACTAAAATATAGAATCGGGTCAAGGAAAGATTACAAGAAAACTGGTAAAAGTAAAAGTGTCAGAAAAACTGAAAGAATTGAAACTAAAAAGACACCCGTAGCATATACAAAACTTTTAACAATAACACCGACGGCATCAACCACAACGACATCAGAAGTTAAACTTGGAACAGAAAAACAACTTAAAACTATAATCGGGTCAAGAAAAGATTACAAAAGAACTGGTAAAGGTAAAAGTGTCAAAAAAACTGAAAGAATTGAAACTAAAAAGACACCCGTAGCATATACAAAACATTTAACAATAATGACGTTGGCAGCAACCACAACTATAACCAATACAAAACAGGTGTTAAATAATGCATACCAGTCTAATACAGAGTCAAAAGAACGTTTAAGGACGTCTAAAGGACGTTTCGGTGGAGATAAAACTAAAGGTCACAAGAGATTTCATCCTAAAGGTCACATCAAAACGAGTTCACCCTCAGTACCTCTAGCAACAACCACTCGTGCAACAGCTACCGCCGCGTCAAATGAACGAATCCAAAATCAAGGCAGGAAGAAGGCGGCCAAAAATTGGAGAAAAACGTCCGGAGCCAATAAACCAAAACGTCCAGAGAAAGTTGCAAGACAAAGTCACGAGACGCAAAGAAAGACAACACATTCAACACGGAAAAGTTCATCAGTAAACTCAACCAGTCCTGATACCAAACAACTAAATCTACAAGGGGTTAAATGGACACGAAAAAAGAGAGAGACAGCAGAGTTAGAGTTAAGCTATAGTGAACCGGCGACTAAGTCCAGGGGTAAAAATACAGGGAGAGGACAAACCAAACAAAGACCAACAGAAGAAAATGAAAGTAGAGAAACAGGAGACTACGAACCAACAGGTAGGCTACTTCAATCTTAGATATAACTATGAACCAACACTTAGGCTACTTCTATCTAGGATATACCACGAACCAACATTTAGACTACATCAATCTTACTATGAACTAACATTTAGGCTACATCAATCTTACTATGAACTAACATTTAGGCTACATCAATCTTACTATGAACCAACATTTAGGCTACGTCAATCTTAGATATAACTGTGAACCAAGTTAGGCTACGTCAATCTAGGATGTTATATTTGCCTCCTTCAGTCGTAGAACGACTATGGTTTATCTCAGAGCACACTTCCTCATGTGACTGTGGAGCCCTGTTTTGAAGAGACACTCCCGTCCACAAATAGCGCAGGTTAAAGTGGCTTTGGTGGTAGAGGAGCTGGACATTTTTCGGTTTGTACCTTTTTCTTCCTGAGCTGAGACCCATGTTCTTTCACTGTCCATAGCTTTCTCGGTCACTGTCTCTCTCCATCTGGTGCGGTCTAGAGCTATGTCTTCCCAATTGTCAGTATTGATGTTCACTGATTTGAGGTCCCGTTTCATTACATCTATGTAACGGAGGTGGGGGCGACCTCACTACGAACCAACAGGTAGGCTACATCATTCTTAGATATAACTATGAACCAACAGGTAGGCTACATCAATCTAGGATATAACTATGAACAAACAACTAGGATATACAGTATATAGTCGCTATAGAAGCCTCTCCAAGCTTAACTGTTGTCTCATAAATTCTGATCATCTTTTCCTAGCCCAGTGTGGCTTCAGTGAAACTTGCGTAAGTCCTTCAAGCTGGTGGGCATCTGCGCTGTCTCTAGACGTCGGTGCCAACTGCGCGTGTCGGAAGCATCCTTGGCTTGTGCGTCTAATTGTTGACAATATTTATGAATGCACTGGGGCGATACTAGATGATAGACACATCCTTACATCTGGGCATTGTGTCAGGTAGGTATCCAACAATATCGCGTGTGTATTTGTCCTAGTTATTGAATAAGAAAGTGGAGATAGATAGATAGATAGATAGATAGATAGATAGATAGATAGATAGATAGATAGATAGATAGATAGATAGATAGATAGATAGATAGATAGATAGATAGATAGATAGATAGATAGATAGTTTGTCCTAGTTAATTGAATAAAAAAAGAGTAGATAGATAGATAGATAGTTTGTCCTAGTTAATTGAATAAAAAAAAGAGTAGATAGATAGATAGATAGATAGATAGATAGACAGATAGATAGATAGATAGATAGATAGATAGATAGATAGATAGATAGATAGATAGATAGATAGATAGATAGATAGATAGATAGATAGATAGATAGATAGATAGATAGATAGATAGATGGATGGATGGATGGATGGATGGATGGATGGATAGATAGATAGATAGATAGATAGATAGATAGATAGATAGATAGATAGATAGATAGATAGATAGATAGATAGATAGATAGATAGATAGATAGATAAAGAGAGAGAGAGAGAGAAAGTCACACTTAGTTTTCTCGTTCACTCCTGACAGCTCAGCCTATACTATAATTGCCATCGTTGGTGACTACGATGCAAGTGTTGCCGAGGAAACGGAACAATATTTCCACATAGATATAATGAACGGAGTCTCTGTTCATCCAAGTTTTGACTATATAGAACCAAGTAAGCGCTTAGTGATATTATTATTCTGAGTTAAGATAGACTGAAGTGTTAACTTATTATATTCTCAATAACACACGTGTAGCTACAAACCACACTAATTATTCATAAATTAATTAAACGCAGTAAATCAGTAATTAGGTAATTGTGGGTCCCTGGTGCTGTGTTCCGATAGGTTCCTAATCAAGAAGACTGTTTTTCCAATCCCGATTGTGGCTTGGAGGTTGAAATAAAGATTGAACTGGAGTTGTTTTGTAAAAACCCAAATTCGCCACAAAAAATTCCCCAGAATGAGTCAGAATGTTTCATTACACAAAAGAACTTTCACCAAAGCGCATGGAGAATATTATTTAACTAGCATGCACTATGCTAAATTATTAATACTTTTAAAACATCATTAGGCGCTTCCGCGAAGTGTCTAATGCAGATAAGTCAAACGGAGGTAACACTCAAATAACGAATATAATATAAGTTAGTTGACGCTGGTAACGAATAGTGAACAAGAAGTTCAATAATAACCATGGGAACCGTCGAATGTCGTCAAGCTAATCTCTACGTTCAGCTTTTTAAAAAATGGGTGCCGGTACTCAGTGATGGATTGCTAAACTTTTTCTGCTAATAAATTAATAATGAACATTAAAATACAAGAAAAGTAATACTTTTTTCCCCAAATTGAAAAAGGTTCCGGTGCTCAGTACCGGTGCGTACCGTCACAAAAAAGCATTGTCTTTGTCAATAAAAAAAAAACCCTCTCTAAAGCCATTTAAAGTAGTCTGTTTACATCTGTTTATAGTTCTCTATTCTGTCTTAAAACCTCGTCTAGTTTTTTTCATTGTCTTTAAGTCAAAAGTAACTCTTTTGACGAAACAGAAAACTAATTCCTAATAGTGCCATAAAAATATGTAATCACTAATGGTATTTAAAACAAAAAAGTATTTTCAGTACATATATATTTATATATATTTATATACAATTATATATATATATATATATATATATATATATATATATATATATATATATATATATATATATATATATATATATATTGTAATAACTTAAGTGAGGCAACTCAACGAAGACACACGTTTATTTACACGGAGACATGACAAACACAAAGGGGCATCTGCCTTGAGCACAGCATCTCCATATTGGCTCTCTACTTGGGCGGAAATCGTTAGTCTCTTATGTCAACATCCGACTTGTCTGGTCACTGATAGTGCGCACCTTCTTTCTGCACTATCTTGGAAGGCGGTGCGCATGGCAAAGTCATAACATTGCCCCCGTCTTAGCACTTTTCGTCCCGAAAAGAAACAGTGCAGCTGAGGTTTGACAGTTCAGGTGGAGGTCGATCAGTGGGAGCCACAGGCGGCAGGGAACGTATTCCCCACGAAACCATCCGCATTGTTTTTCTCCAGTGCCGCTTTCTCTTTCTCCAGTTGACCAGGCTGTTGTTGCGACGATGATGTGGCCGTTTGCCACACAAAGAGATAGTGTCGGGCACTGTTTTCTTCATCACATTTTCTGTCTCAGCAGACCTTCCCGACAGACGCCTCTCAAGGGAGCTGCAGGTTCACATGCAGCCACGTTGCAAACAAAGTCCAATTCACCGCAGTCATCCTCAGACAACAGTTTCACGTCCAGAAGATAAGTCTCTTCAGGTTCAAGTGGAAAATGTCTTCCTCTTGACAGCTCAGATTTAGAGTGGTTTGATTGACATTCATCTATGCCAAAGTCGATAATGATGGTAGAAGTACACATGCCCTATTGGTGGTTTTCTTGGCATCTAACTTCTATGTGTGAAGCGCCGCACGTACAGTTCATGCTAAACTTCTGGATGCAGTTGTCAAGCTTCGAATTTCCCTCGTGAGCACCGACAGATAGGCAGAGGTCTTTAAGGTCCATAGTAACAGGCTTGAACGCAGACCCAACGTTGTCTTGCTCCGTCCGGCTCATTGAGGTACTGGTAACAGGTACAACAGGAACAAACGCTTCAGGCACGTAACAGACTTCAGTTAAGGTACTGGTAATAGGTACAACAGGAACAAACGCTTCAGGCACGTAACAGTCTTCAGTTTCTTCATTTGTCACTTTCCGTTCGATTCGGTACATCTCATTGGGATCATCACAGCAATCGTTGTCACGTTTCTCGTCTTGAAAGTCACAACCACAAGACTTGCCCACAACACAGACACAGACGGCGCTCCAATTCCCAGCGTCTCCGTCACCACTGTTTGTGCAGCCACAGTCTTGACCACGCAGCTTCTTTACCAACGAGTCTACAGGCAACTGCTCCTTTACCAACGAGTCTACTCGAGACACCATTTTATCTACCTTTTCCCCCATACTGTTAATTTGTTCACACATTGCATCAATACCTTCATTTATCTTGCCAATAAGCTCATAAATCTCCGGTTGAATTTCAAATAGGTAGGTCTCCGGATCTTCGTCTTCATTAATCAAGGCTTGCCGGAGACGAGCTGTAAGCACCTCCTTGTACCACCAATTATCTCATATCGGTTACGAAGTTCCTTCCTAAGCTCTCTAACCGAGAGTTGGTCTAATTGTTTCAAAGCTGCCATTGTAAATCCTACCTCCTCTCGTTGAGTCGCCTATAATCCCACTTCTGACACCAATTGTAATAACTTAAGTGAGGCAAATCAACGAGACATAGACGTTTATTTACACGGAGACATGACAAACACAAAGGGCATCTGCCTTGAGCACAGCATCTCCATATTGGCTCTCTACTTGGGCGGAAATCGTTAGTCTCTTATGTCAACATCCGACTTGTCTGGTCACTGATAGTGCGCACCTTCTTTCTGCACTATCTTGGAAGGCGGTGCGCATGGCAAAGTCATAACAATATATATATATATATATATATATATATATATATATATATATATATATATATATATATATATATATATATATATATATATATATATATGTATATATATATATATATATATATATATGTATTTATCTTTATTCATATTTATATTTATTTATTTTTATTTATTTAGTTAAATAAAGAAACTGTACTGTTTTATTTCTTCGAAACTTTAGTTCATATGTAACTGCTGTTAGAAGGGTGCTGTTACAATGGCACTGTTACAATGGCACTGTTACGATTGAACTGTTACAATGACACTGTTACAATCGCACTGTTACAATGGCACTGTTACAAGGGCGTTGTTACAATGGCACTGTTACAAGGGCGCTGTGTGCACAGCTAGTGCCCTAAAGCTCCACGTCACCGTCGATTCCTTTCCCAACAACAATTCACCAGGAATTAGTGCGAGATGTTTAGTGTGGCAACCCAAGACTTAGACAAAACAACCCAACCCCCAATCCCTTGATCCACCTGTTCCTCAAACCGCTGAGTGAGGAGAAAGGAAAAATCCTAAAACAATATTTTTTACTCGGCTTCAAGAAAAACATTTTTTTTTTGCTTCCAACAGATAATGATATCGCCATGTTGACTTTAAGTTCGCCTATTGATCTGACAAAGCCTTGCGCTAGACCACTTTGTTTTGATCCAAACTTCCAGCTCACTCCCGGACAACTTTGTAAAACAGCAGGATGGGACCTGGACTTTGGTAAAGGGATATATATATATATATATATATACGAAAACATCTAACAGCTTCTCCTTATCTTTATTTTTTTTTCTCGTTGTTTAATTCTTTCTCTCCGTAATTATTTACCACATTCTGGTGGAATCAACGCTGGTATCGTCAGTTAGGAGAGAAAGAGTTAACGATTATAATGAAAGACTCTATATTGAATATCGTTTAATCTCGGTCTTTGGTTTGTATCTCCATACAGCTAGCATAACTAAAACAATGTAGGCCCATCAAATTCTTATTGTTTAACTTAAAATAAAGTTAGAAATTCTATCATTCCAATAACTCAGAATAAAACTGGTATTTATAAACATACGTAGATTCAACGCGAGAGATATATAGAGACACAAATGAACTGAAAATTGAAACCAAATCTGACTAAACAAACACACACGTCTTTTCGGCTTCAATTCTCTTGCTAGACTCCTCGCTTCCACTTCCACACCCTTATTGGTTAACTTTCAATTACGACAGAACTTATCATGATTTCATCAGTAACTCTTCAGCCTGAACACTTTGTAAAACATCCACCCTACCTTCCTCAGGATTACGTCAGAAACACGCATAGTCACTCCATAACAAATATTTACAGTAAATATCTTTTTTTTTGTCGTCTTTTAATACATAATACTTATATTAGAAATAGATGACCAGACTTATATCGGATTCAGAGTGTTAGGCTCTGCATGCAAAGAATCTGTATGCTATGCTCAGTATGTTAATCTCTGTTCTCTGTATTAGTCTTGGTTGTTTTTTTTTTCACTAGTCTATTTGAATTCAACTGGTGACATGAAAACTATCCTACAAAATTGTAAACATCTCCAGTAACACAAACATCATCTCTAAGTACCTAAACATCATCATCAATTACCTTAACATCATATTTAATCGCACCATCATCATCACCAATCACATAAACATTACTCAAATAGCGTAAACAGCCTCTCCAGTTACGTAAACATCATCTCCAGTTACGTAAACATCATCTCCAGTTACGTAAACATCATCTCCAGTTACGTAAACATCATCTCCAGTTACGTAAACATTATCTCCAAATATAACAACATCCTCTAAAATTATACAAACAATAGCTTAAACAATATTTGCAATCGAAACTTTGGACTCTTTTTATTTTCAGAAGGTGTGTCAACCCCCTATATCTTGAAGTCTGCTACTGTGGCTACCTACCTTGGAACTGATTGCAACAGTTACGCCCCAAGTACAGTTCATTTGACGAGCCCTACAAAACAGATTTGTACCTTAAAGCCTGAAAACGGCATTGATATTTGTATAGTAAGTCTACAACTAATATGCACACCAAAGTTTAGAACATATATGCACACCAGTCTACAACATATATGCGCACCTTTGGAATGTATTACGGTAACGATGGGGGCTTAGTACTTCCTGTCTGAGTCAGGCCTATGCTAGAATGTCGTTTTTTTAGCGGATGCGAGGTTTGTAGACCGCAAAAGCTAGTATTGGGTAAATATTTTGGGGGAGAGTACACATTTTGTCGGGCTATAATATTTTTTAATACAGAAATTTGATGATGACGTATTTATTCTTAATAGTGAACAAAAGTATTTACCCGTAATCTTTTCCTGATACAGCTTTTTATATTGCATTAGTGAAAAATACTCCTTAGCTTTTATCTTATCTTATCTTATCTATTACAAACGTTACTTCAAAAAAAAAAGAAGATAATTCTAGTTATGCATGTTAATCACTAACATAAACTCTGCTAAGTCTTTGGTTTTCCTGGCTGATTCAGGCAACCGGAGACCAGACACCTCATCCTACGAGACATTTCATCATTGCAACATTTCATCATTATAGCAATTCATCATTTAGGGTTAGGGTTAGGGTTAGTGTTGCTCACTATGTTAATTACTTAACGACACCTACATGTACTTATGTTTACAAAATACACTATATGCAATGATGAAATGTTATGGTGATGAAATGTTGCAATGATGAAATTTTCTCGTATGATGAGATGTCAGGGAACCCAGGCAACCCATTCCATTCTCTAATGGCATAAGGAAAGAAGGAGTACTTGCACGAATTAGTTCTAGCGAAAGAAATGTGCCTCTCTCCTTGTGTCTGAGTACTTCATAAGGTTTTGTTCTTCTACGAGTACGTTCTGGTTTAGTGTTTTCAATATAAAACATGGATGTAAGCTACAAAGAGTACACAATGTCTTGGAGAATGAGATACTAAAGTTAGAGAAAGTCTGAGAGCCATGCCGAATCTTCAATTAGTTCAAATAGATTTCGCAGATCAATTTATAGAAATCATTTTTTTAATGGAAAAAAGAAGCTATTTAGTTTTTCAGTTCCAAAATTCCGTTCGAAGACGTGCACTGCACTAAGCCATCTTGACTTTCGTGCTGTGCCTATTACCAAACTAGAATTTGTATTTAACTCTTTCTCTCTTAATAAAATTCTTTAAAATGTTTGATTTTATAAACTTAAATTTGTGTTGTATAAAAAGAGCATGCATTCCCCTATAATTCTATACCAAATAAAACACTTTATGATAACAATCAAAAAGTTATTGAAGCGTAGTCAGAACAGGCTAGTGAATTAGTAATGAGCGAAATGGAGAATTTCGTCGAAACGTGGAAAAATAATTACGGAAAGAGTTAATGGTGCCATTTTAAGAACAAAGTAATCCGCTTTGTAAATGAGGAATTATTTTTAAAATTATAATAGTATGTTTTTTTTTATTCTTTAAATGCTCTTTAAACAGTCTTTTTATTTTAATCTTTAAATGCTTCTCTCGTATTTTTTAACATCCATCTGTTTAATCTTTCGACACATTGTTCTTCAGGTGGGTGGTGGCGGGCCTCTGTTCTGCCAGCATGATGAGACTAAGCAGTGGAGCTTGGTGGGCGTGATGGCTTACAGCCATACATGTCTGGAGACCCGCATGGCTAATGTCTTCACCAACAGTTTAGTGTACGCTAGCTGGATAGAACATGAGATGCAAAGAGATCTATAGAAATTACAGTTGTATAAGTCTCGTATTGTTAATGTCGTAGCTCATTACATTACTTCATACAGAGTCAAGTCTACAGACCATGTGTTCAGATCATGTGTTCAGACAATGTGTTCAGACAATTTGTTCAGACAATGTGTTTTCTCTCAATTATTACTTTTACTCTTACAATGATAATGTAACAAGCAAAATAAAAATAAAAAAATACTTTTTAAAAAGAGCTTGTATCAATCAGTTTGAATCAGTCATGTAATTAAATTTGTAATGATAAATCTTTGCGAGTTGAACTATTTTACCGATTGTTTCTGTTTAGCGCAATTTCATGCTTTCTCAATGCCCTTTAATCCTATCAATTGTCTCAACCAGTTGGGAAAGGGGGGGGGGGGTGGAGAAAAAAAACGGGATATGTGGGTGATCGTATTTCAGAAGTATTTATTTTTTAAAAAGTGAGCGGCCTAAATTCAAACTTGTGGGCTAAAGACTTCTCAGGCTTCTAAAACAAAAGCTATGTAGACATAATGTAGAAACTAAAAGGCAGACGCCCCAAAGGCAGATTACGAATACGATGTCTTGATGATGTAGAGACAGATATACATCAACAAAGAGTTCAGGCATGGAGAGGATAAGCTAAAGATGAGTTCAGGCATGGATAAAATAAGCTAAGGATAAGTTCAGGCATGAAGAGGATAAAGTAAGGATGAGTTCAGGCATGGAGAGGATAAGCTAAGGATGAGTTTAGGCATGGAGAAGATAAGCTAAGGATAAGTTCAGGCAAGGAGACCCTGGCGCCACTATGAGGCAGGGTAGCATGCCCGGGCTCAATGGACTCAACGCTTCTAGTGGTGCCATGTTTCTCCATCAAAAGCTACAGTCTGCGGGTTTTTTCAGTGCACGGACCAAAGGTTTGGAACTCAATCCCAATTGATCACAGACAGACACCATGCTACACTACATTCAAGAAGAACATTAAGACCTATCTGTTTAAAACTTTTCTAGATAAGTTTGTCATTTTAACTCTCGGGTTTATGTTTGTAATGTTATCACAACGCCTTAAGCCTACATTTTGTTTGTTAACAGCGCTCTATAAGTTAAATTATTATTATTATTACTAAATTAACAAATTTGTGATATGTGTCTTGTTTTCTACTGGTAAATGTTGCTTTTCCGAGTATCTTTAATAGTTATCTATTCAAGGTTTTTTAAACTTATTATCATTACGTGGGGAAATAATTCAGCTAGTATTTGATTTTACATGCATAACTGAATTCACCCATCTCTTAATTTTACCTAGGGGATAATACCACTCATGGCGTACGTATCAATACACAATGGATCTGTCGCCTTCAAGCTTGCCTCGTGTTTAGAAAATACAAAATTACACCAACTATGCAGATTAATAAAAATTTATGAAAAACAAGCAAAATTTTACAAAATTACTTGAAACAAGATTACAAAGAGAGTTTGTGTTACACAAACTCAGAGGCGGCCCCCGTCGAAGTCGGATCCCTGTCGGATCTGCATATTCGCAAATAATATTCAAGAGGTGATTTAATTTTGATGTAAAATGTTTTACACGTTTCGGATGTTCCTTCAGAGTTGAAGATAATTACTTCCTAGTCCAAACCTCCCGCAGGACGACGGGGGATGGGAGCGGGCAGGGTTTGAACACTGGGCCATCCATAAATCTGAACGACAGTCCAGCGCGCAAACCGCACGACCAGGCAGCCATCCGATGGTCAAAAGTAATAATGTTTCAAAGATTCATTTGCGTAAATTTAAATTTAAATTTAATAAAAAATAGTAGATTAGTTTTAGTATATTAAAACATTACAATATTGATCAAAACGTTTGGAAATGAAAATCTACACTTTTTTTTACACTTTAAGTTTAGAAATTGAAATTCTACATCTTAATCTAGTCTATTTTAGACTAAACTAGATCTAGAAATTCTAGATCTAGACTCTAAAATAATTTTAATTAGAATATAAATCCAGATCTAGATATACTGTAATAAAAATCTAGATCTAGTTTAAAAAATCTAGATTAGATCTAAATCAAGATATTATTCCTTTTTTAAACGCGAGTCACATAACGAGGCTTAATAAACATTACTATGCCGAGTTCTTTTTTCATTTCGTTTGAAGAATTTATTCCATATAACGTCAGAGGGAAAAAAAAACATTACGTCACACGGCCTAGCTAGACTAAAAATCGCCTTCATCTATAAGAGCCATTTATCGAGTGTTCATAGACTTTGGTGCACCGAGTGCGTTCTTTAAGCATTTCATTTAAAGAATTCATTCCATATGACGTCAAAGGAAAAAAAACACTACGTCACACGGCCTAGCTAGAATAAAAATCGCCTTCATCATTACGAGCCTTTTATCGAGTGTTCATAGACATTGGTGCACCGAGTGCGTTCTTTTAGCATTTCTTTTAAAGAATTCATTCCATATGACGTCAAAGAAAAAAAAACATTACGTCACAAGGCCTAGCTAGACTAAAAATCACCTTCATCAACACGAGCCATTTCTCGAGTGTTCATAGACATTGGTGCACCGAGTGCGTTCTTTTGGCATTTCATTTAAAGAATTCATTCCATGTGACGTCAAAGGAAAAAAAAAACACTACGTCACACGGCTTAGTTAGACTAAAATATGTTTTCATTAATACAAGCAATTTTTTCAAGGGTTAATAGACATTGGTGCACCGAGTGCGTTCTTTTAACATTACATTTAAAGAGTCCATTCATATGACGTCAAAGAAAAAAAATTCCATTACTTCACAATAGGCTAGTACCGGTACCATAAAATAAAATGTCTTTATTTCCACGAGATATTTAACGAGGGTTCATAGACATTGGTGCACTGAGTTCTAATAGAATTTATTTAAAAAGGAACAAAGCCGCATTGTTTTTTGCGTTTTGTCTGTCAGTCGGTCTGTCCGTCATCTTGATATAAAAAAACAACTAAAAGTTATTAAAAATTGATTAACCTTTATTTTACGTTTCAAAACATCGCAATAATTTTTAGGTATGAACACAATTGAAAAGTTTATATAATAGATTGTTCCGGATGTTTGTATAAATAGTAAAAGAAAAAGAGAATTTCAGATAAATGTAATACCGTTAATTAAATTTTTTGGATGGTCTCGTATAAAAATTAGATGTACTACAGCCACGTGGAGAGATTTTCATACCTTACTTTGGTGTTTGGATTCTGTTTACCTTAAAAATCGGAACATAATATTAACGATAATTAGATTTTTTAATGTTTTAGGTAGAAAGTTAAATGTACTGTAAGAGAGTAGTGAGTTAAAATATTTTTCATAAAAATCCGTAAAAACATTATTTCGTAAATGAGAAGATTATTTGTTTATTAATTAGAAGAGGGAGTTCAAACAATTATTTGGCGTTAGTAGATTTTTAAATAAATTCGGAAATTTCTGGCGACGATTTGTAAGAAACAAAATCCGGAACTTTCTTTATCGATTACAAAACTTCTATGTTATGTTTTACAAGAAAATTAAATGTCTAAAAAGTAATTTTCAGTAATCAATTCTAGTAAATTACTTTTTTTTAAAGTCTTTTGCGATTTCAAACAATCATTAGGCATAATTCATGTTTTATAAAACAATATCCGGAACATTTTTACACTTAATGAAATATAAGTCCTTATAGAGATTTTGATTTAGCATTAATATGCTATTTACATAAAAAACGGAACAACATATTATTGATAATGTGTTTTTGCAACGTTTAAGCATGGAAATTGAATGTAATATAAATTAGAAGAGCAAACAAACATTTGTTGGGGTTGATTAGTTTTGCACAAAAAAATCCGGAACAATTAATTTTTAGATACTTAAAACTATTGAGATGTTACGGGAGGAACATTAAAGTGTAAATCAGATTTTTAATAGCTTTTAGAGTTCTAGTTTTTTTAATCTAATCGTGACGGACAGACTGACCAACAGACAAAACGCACAAAAATAATCTTCTTTTATTCGGATGGGGGCACTAAAGAAAAAATAAATAAAATCTGATTTTTTTAAAAAGTTTAAGGAATTGGTTTAGCACCCGATCATGTAGCGACGTTACGCTACTGCACGAAAATCGCTGCATAAAAAGTCCATTAAAAAAAATGTGCGTGATATTTACATACAAAATGCATTATTAGCCTTTATAAACAAACAGAAATGTTTTCTTTTAATTTTAGCAGCTAGTTGACCAGAAAAAACATCTTTAACTATTATTTATATTTGTTGTAAACATTTCCTGTACATTTTAAAAATATATTTGACTTAGTGATACTGAAAATACACAAAAATTGTCCATCTTTGTTAGCATATTGTAACATTGCCTCCCTTAAATTGTTTTAGAATTGGTGTATTTTTATGAAAAAATCGCGTGCACAATTAATTTTATAAATTAAACGGTTTGCTTTTAGAAAACCAAAAGTAGCCGTTGCACCTAAACTTTTCAAGCCGCATTTAATGATGAAATAATATTTTTCATATCTCTTCTAGTTTTCGAGATCTGAGTGTGACAGACGGACAGACGGACAGACGGACATTTTGCACAAACCTAATAGCGGCTTTTTCCCCTTACGGGGGCCGCTAAAAAAAAGAAAAAAAGCTTGTCTGAAAGGAATCATAGCACAATCACTGTTATAGCTATCAGTATTGCAAGGTTTATCTTCCCGTATCACGTGATGTCTTCGACTGTTAATCTTTTCTTTGTTCTCCTTTTCAGACCTTGCGATCTAGAGGGAAGATGATATTAATGTCATTTGTTTTGTTTTTTAATTTGTTAACGAGCAGGGTGTCATGTGGCCAGCACAACGACCAACCGCCTTTAATTCATCCAACTATACTTGGGTACCCTTTAGAGTAGGGTGGCCTCAGGGGCGCCCTAAAGATCCAGAAATCAAAATCCCTGTCTTCTCTGAGATTCGAATACAGGACCCCAGGTTCGGAAGCGCTTAATTACTTGGCCACCGCGCCCCACGATCGACAATTAATGTTTGTGCAAATTTCAACTTGATCCGAGTGGGAGCAAAAAAGTGTGGAAAAAAAAAATAAAGGGAAGTGACTAAGAAATGACGTGTTTATTGACAGTTACAAAACACACAGACAATGACTTTAGCCATCAATACACAAGGAGTCTTAAGTTGCACCAGTCCTTTCCTACCCAAACCTACAGAACACCCACACACTTTCCAGCGTCGATCCAGGCCCTTAATCCAATTATCTGCTAGCACGTAGCACACTCTTAGCTCATGACAGCTCAGACTCCTATCTCTTGCTGGTCACTTCAGCCGGATCTAAATAGTCCTTCTTGCTCGTATCAATATGGTGTCTATCACTTGTGTTGAACGTCGCGCTGGTGCGCACCATAAGCGCAAAAAAGAAGATGATTACGTCCTACGCGTCATGCATTCAGTCATACATGTTAACCAATGACCTAAATTCTGCTAATTCACTGGTTTTCCTGGCTGGCTCAGGCAACCCATTCCATGCTCTAATAGCACTAGGGAAGAAGGAGTATTTGTACAAATTTGTCCTAGCATATGGGATGAGGAATGTGTCTTTATCTTTGTGTCTTTCTGAGTATTTTATTAAATTTTGTATTTGAAGATTATGGTTCAGTGTTTTATGTATGATTTTCTACTTTACTTTTGAGTCTTCTGTCCTGAAGGCTTTCTAAATTTAGTGATTTACCAAAGAGTTGAGGGGTCCCAAACAGAGGATGCATATTCTATTATTGGCCTAACCAAAGTTAAATAACATTTTAGTTTTATGTTCTTATTTGATTTATAGAAATTTCTTTTAATAAACCCTAATGCTTTGTTTGATTTTTTGATAGCTTTATCAATATGGGGATTCAATGACAGTTTTTTATTTATTATAACACCTAGGTATTTTGCATTTTTAGTCTGTGTTATTGGCTTACCATGAATAAGATAAGTGGAATTAATTTATTTTAGTTTTTTTGTTACTCTTAATAACTGGGTGGAAAGATATGCACCAGTGCACGCTTGCATTTACAAAACAAGAACATTTTCAGTTACTGAGCGAAATGTTCTGGAAATTTCTTACACGTAGAACTGACATTGAAATTTGCTGAACTTTCTTCAATTCCGAATGCCTATGAATGATTAACTTTTTGCGATCATTGCGATGATAGCATTTTACAGAACTAAACAAATTTGCCCATAGTTATTCCCAGGAGCGGACTGGGTGCCTTCATTGGCCCGGGTATTTCTATACAATCCGGCCCATAAATTTTATATTATATAATGGACATCGAATTTTAGTATACCTGTACTCAAAATCATTATGTTAAGTTTGATCATTTATCGATAGATGTACACATACATACAGTGAACACTATATCCTTTTAAGGAATATACCAGTAGACCTTATGTTGCTTTTTAATCGCTAAGTGTGTAGGCCCCTAACAAGATGAAGCCTAGTAGATCTAGTAGCACTGTCTACGGATGTAGGCTATTACATTATTTCGGAAAATGTGTTAGATTAAATTAGTTGGCCCTAGTAAAGTCTGTATAAGATTATTTTTTAAAATACGTCACTCAGAGGGTCCTTTTTAATAAGAGAATACTAGAAAACTTTTAACAATTTAACTCTTTCTCTCCGCAATTATTTACCACATTCTGGTGGAATCAACGCTGGTATCGTCAGTTAGGAGAGAAAGAGTTAATACATGTAGCCCTTACCTTATAAAATGCAGACGTGACTTAAAAAAAAGAAGATGATTTCTGTGTCCTACCGGCCCATTTTTGGGGTACCGGGCATTTGCTCGAATGCCCATGGAGCCAGTCCTCCCCAGGAAGATATGGCTGTCAGCTCCTGATGCGAGATAGCATTTTTATTCATCAAATGATCAAAAACAAACTGAGATCATGAAATTATTTATTAATATTACAGTTTGGGTGAAAGCAGAGCAAATTATAAACACTTTGATTTAAAACTTCTCTACTGTACAGAAATGTGTTTCACAAACCAAAGATGTACTAAAGACTATACTCTATAAAGTTCTGAAATGTCTACAATTGTGTAAGTGGCGCATCAGAATGAGAAGTGAACAACAAAATGGAGCACGGAAGCAAAAGGTTGGCCACCCTTAACCTAGACAGGTTTTAAAGACAGACAGAGTCAAATTAAGCTTTCTAATAAAAAACAATTTGGTCACTTGGAAAAAAAAAACGTTTTGTAAACACGACTCAAACCTGGGACATTCGCCTCGGCAACCAAACATGCCAATGAAGTACCATACTCATCAGTATGCTTGCAAATTTTTAATCGGAAGTTATTATCGATTTCTATCAAATTGAAATAAAGAATTGAAAAAAAATGTAAATACAGTGCATCACTAGATCGCTCTTACCTTGAGTTCTGAATAACTATATAGGCCTAAATTCAAGGTTCAGGTCACTGTTATTCCTTGGCTTGCTATTTTATTAGTTACTATAATTATTTTGTATTAATGTCAAATTGTTGGTGAGACTTTGTCTATCTTTGTAAATGTTATTTGACAATGACTTGCTACCAATTAGTCAAAGTTGCCTTGAATAGATCTATATTTCTCTCTCTCTCTCTCTGTCTCTCTCTCTCTCTCTGTCTCTCTCTCTCTCTCTCTGTCTCTCTCTCTCTCTCTCTGTCTCTCTGTCTCTCTCTCTGTCTCTCTCTCTCTCTCTCTCTCTCTCTGTCCTTTTGTTTATTCGTGTACGTAGGCGAAGTACTTTTTATAAATCCGTTACAACCCAACTTTCCGCTCCCTATCCCCAGACTCATCAGTTCTTAATTCCTTATATCTGGTGGTAATACAAAGTCAAAGTTGGTGTGGTTGTCGTTAATAATCAATGAACATTTGGTGGATCTCAATCGAGTTGAAGCAGCCCTCAGCGTGCGCTGAAGATATAGACTATCTAGACCTTCAGACAAAATTTAATTTTAGAATTATCATAAAGCGTGGTCGAGAGGCTAAGTGCGCTTGAACTTGGCTTGTCTTGGCTACCTAGAAGGGGGCTCGAGGTTCGACACCCGACTCGGGCAGAGTTGTGTTTACTGATCGCCTAAAGGCAGCACGGAAAACCAACTCCTAGATACCCCCTCCCCCCCCCCCCAATGGTCCATAAGTGAGATTGGACCAAAGCGCTCTGAGCATGCTATAAGCATGAAAAGTAGCGCTATATAAAAGCTATAATAATAATAATAATAAAATTATCAAATTTCGAAAAATTATAACGGCCAAAACAAGAGTTTTCTCGTTGTGGCCAATAACCACAAGGTTATTGCAAGTATTCTGGTTCTCCGTAATTTAGTTACTTTCAGACTCTAGCGTGCTTAGCAGAAATTATTATCTAGTTTGTTAATTTTTCATGAAAATGTCTCAGAATCATTCGTTAAGTTCATTAACCTTAAAAGCCGAAATCTTGTAATTTGTGCATGGCAACAGTACAGTGACTACGTAAACTAGCAAGTTGAGTATAAAAAACAAGGCCTTCATCGTTAGAGGCGGACGAGCCCATTAGCGGAATGTGGTACGGTCTGTATAGGCTCAGGGCTCGTATATGACACTCTGCCAAGGCTGCCTCTGACGTGAACAATGGAAGGTCGATAGACTGGACAAATTAAACAATTGGGACAACAACTAATTTTAACGTGAACAAGAGAAGGTCCTTGTAAATTTTTGAATTATGAAATAACAGAGAAGGTCATGGGAACTGTAAACCTTGTCGTTATCATCAGCTGTGTCATCATAAACTGTGTCATCATTATATGTGATATCATCAGCTGTGTCATCATAAAATGTGTCATCATTATATGTGATATCATCAGCTGTGTCATCATAAACTGTGTCACCATTATATGTGATATCATCAGCTGTGTCATCATAAACTGTGTCATCATTATATGTGATATCATCAGCTGTGTCATCATAAACTGTGTCACCATTATATGTGATATCATCAGCTGTGTCATCATAAACTGTGTCACCATTTTATGTGATATCATCAGCTGTGTCATCATAAACTGTGTCATGATTATATGCGACATCAAGCCATGTGTATTTATCACTGCCTGGTATGGCAATCTGAGCATTAAAAATAAAAATAAACTTTATAGAATCCTAAATGCTGATGGTAAAATCATTGGCAAAAAACAAACCCCATTTGAGCAGTTGTTTGAGACAAACATCTATAAAAAAGCTAACAAGATCCTCGAAATAAAGAATCACCCTTTGTGTCAGGATTTTGTGATTTTACCATCACAAAAGAGATACAAGACACCGATAGCAAAGACAAACAGACACAAACACTCCCCTGGCACTCCCCTGGCAATCAAATCATTAAATAAAAACAATCTGGTATAAACTTTGTCACATGTAAATTATGAGTGAGTCTGGTGTGAATGTACATCTTGGTTTCTTATAGTTATAATATTTTTTGTTTGGTGTAATGCACAAATTGTAAGACAAATTTCCATACGGACAATAAAGATTATTATTATTATTATGTTAGAAATGAACAAGTAGTCATTCTCTGGCACTGCCAGGGTCGAGTTTCGCTAAAGAGAAACAAAATTCATCGTAGTCCCTTTAACAGTTTCCACTGAGGAATTTTCTGGTGATGTGGCAGGTCTGCAGCAGTACCGCCCTCTGACAGGCAACGAAGATGTTCCTAGGAATGTTAAGGGCCTTGAAGGTGTCTGTGAGGTCAGTTGTTATTATCCCCTCGGTTGATATAACAATGGGGTATATTGTTATTTTGGACAATTTCCATAGACGCTTAATCTCCAAGCCTAGGTTCCCATATTTTCTTTGTTTTTCTGTCTCAGTTTTTCTCAAATTATGAGACAGTGGTACGGCGATATCGATAATGGTAGCGGTTTTTTCTTTTTTATCAATGAACAGCAGATCCGGGCGATTGAAATCTACCGTTTTGTCGGTCAGAATAGGCCTGTCCCAGTACAGCAGATGTTCAGTAGACTCGAGAACCTCTTGCGGAGAGTATTTATAATAAGGGGGAGTGTCCTTACCGATCAATTTGTACGTCAAAGCCAGGTGTTGGTGTATTAACTTTGCAACTTGGTTATGGCGACCTAGGTAGGCTGATTCTGATAGGGCTGGACATCCTGCCATAATGTGTTCAATCGACTCGCCCACATTTCCACATTTTCGGCATTTGTCGACAACATTGAGTTTCAGGATATGCTTCTCGTAATTTTTTGTCCTGATAACTCTGTCCTGTATTGCTGTAAGAAAGCCTTCTGTTTCAGGGTAGAGATGACCTGCTTTGAGCCATGTTAAGGAAGCAGCCTTGTCGATGTTGTCCCCATGTAATGAAGCCGGAAATTTTCAGTGGAGTGTTTTTTCTTCCCATTGGCGAATCTCATGCCCTGCGTCGTCCAAACCGATATTGACATCAGCATTGTGTAGGTTCAGAGGGGTTGCATCGGAGTCGTATTTCCGTAGGAAGGAAACTAATTTGTTGCTGGAGGCGAGCAGTTTTGATCGTATTTTTAAAACTTGCATCTTACACAATTTAAAGATGTTCTGCAATCCACGACCCCCATCCTTCCTGGGCAGGTATAACCTTATGGTGGAGGACTTGGGGTGTAGGCATCGAAACTTGGTTAGTAATTTTCTAGTGAGTCTGTCAATGTCATGTAGGTCGGTGTCAGTCCATTTGATCACACCGAACGTGTAAAGGAGCACAGGGACGGCCCAGCTGTTTATTGCAGTGATGAGATTACTGCCAGACAGTTTGGTGTTGAGGATTTTATTAACTCTTTGCCTATATTTGCCAAGAAAGTCCTCTTTTAATTTCTTATGGTTTATCTTGGCATTCTGGTTTATTCCAAGATATTTATAAATAGAGGCGGAGTTCAATTCCTCGATGCCTTCAAATTCAATGTTTGTGTTCGTTGCCTTGCCCTTTTTAATGCTTATGATGCCACACTTATCCAGGCCAAAAGACATACAGATATCGTCACTAAAGCATTTTACCGTTTTGATTAAGGTGTGTAATTTTTGCTCGGTTTCTGCATATAGTTTTAGATCATCCATGTATAATAAGTGGGACACACATTTTGTACATTTAATGTCAACCCTAAAACCGTTTGTAGAGTCTTGGAGTAATGTAGATAGAGGATTAATCGCTAGGCAGAACCAGAGTGGAGATAGTGAGTCACCCTGGTATATACCTCTTCTTATGTGCACAGAACCTAGTTTATCACGATTAAGGTGCAGATTTATCTTCCAATTATTCATACAGACTTTCAATAGTTGTTTTATTCTTGGGTTGATTCTATGAATGTCCAGGGTTTTTAACCCCTGAAACGCGTGTGGTAGTTTAGCCTCTAAACATCAGAATTGTAATTCCATTGTTTATGTACTCATTGTAAAACAGCTCAGCACTTAAAGGTTAAAAGCCTATCATGCGGAACTGAGTCGAAAGCTTTTTTGTAGTCGATGTAACACATGTGTAAATTTCTCTTTCTTCTATTAGCTTGATGCAATATAATACCATCTATAGTTAGCTGTACTTTACAGCCCATCGACTCTTCAATGCAACCTTGTTGTTCATCTGCTAGTAGCTTATGGGCAGAACAAAATTTATACATTTTACTTTTTAAAAGTGAAGTTAATAGTTTATACACCACTGACAGACAAGTGATAGGGCGATAGTTTGATGGTTGGTTCGGATCCCCTTTTTTGGGGAGGAGAGATGTTCTCCCTTCAGTGAGTTCCAACAGCATTGAAGACGGTTCTGATATTAGCTCGTTAAAACTTGATGTTAGTGGTGCATGTACGGCTGTAAGTTTTTTCAGCCAAAAGTTGTGTGTATTGTCCGGTCCAGGAGCAGTCCAGTTGTGGGTTTTTGAAATAGCTGCGGAGACTTCCTCAGCTGTGAAATCCTCATCAGGCATTTCTGGTATTAGGTTGTTTTTAGTTTGGATTTCCTCGATCCAGTCAGCCTGCACATTGTAATGTAGCGGGTCGGACCAAAGCGCCGCCCAGTAGTCGGTAAAGGAGCCGTGTTTAGTGCTATCAATGGTTTGAATTTTGTCAGCACCATTATCAGCTAGTTTACGGAAGAACTGTTTTCTCGTGTGCTGAAATAAAGCGTTATGCTCCTTTCTTTTGGTGGTTTCGTTGTAGCGCTTTAACCTAGCTCCCTTTAGTTTAGCTTTCTGTCTCAGAGTATCTTTCAAACATAAGAGTCGTGCGTGGCTATCACAGTCCGTCAATTTGATTCCAGTTGTTCTTAGTATTTGTGACAAGTCAAAAACTCGCTGTCAGAGTCACTCAAATTTATCACAGCATTAATTATTATTTTTCCTTATTTATTTATTTTATTTCAATTATTTCCCCGTCCTAACCCCAATTTCTTCACCCGCGCCACCTTTTTCTCCTCCAGGCTAGACTTAGTTGACCACATTGGAGATAGCGAAGGCGCGTCCTTTCATTTATCTGCCCTTGATCGGGGAAAGGTAAACACCCTATCTCTTTTGTCTTGCCCGCCGGATGTCTGAAGGACAGTCGCGGTTGACACCACCTTGGTTTGAATGCAAGCTAATCCTTCTCCCCCCCCCCTCTCTCACGTCTCTCTTTGATCTAAGAGATTACCCTGGTCGACACACCGCGTTATATTCCAAGGTGCGGTTCCCACCTCGAGTCAAATCCACCCACGTGTAAGATAAATCTTAGCCTAGGGCATTTCCTGTGTCCGGCCGCACTTTCCAGGCTTATATAAAGTAAACCAACTCAAATCAGACCCTCTTTCATTTCTCATTCGAGCTGAGCTATCGAGTCTGGACTATATCACTCATTCTTTCTCCTAGAGGAATACCTGGTGGTAAGCCGAACTTAATCACAAGTTCCATCTCAATTACTTTGTGCTATTTCCATTGGATATTATCATGTGTATTTTGCTTAGTTCATTTATATTTAATTAGTGCACTGTGTATTTCTCACTGGCGTAAGTAGAAAACATAAACATGTCCTATGTATTTATTTATGTATTGCATTAATCTATTAATGCTATGTTGCTCGATTGATAGTTGATGCAACCATGTATATACTTGTACATCTTATTTTATTTTCTTTATCTCGGCTGACAACCGTGATAATTTTACTAGCGCACTGATACTGCGTTTAGAGAAGATATATGAATTATCTCCCCTTTACTCATTTTACTCTAAGGAGAGTTGCGCCGCTTGAAGGGACATTCAAGCACGCTCCATTGTTCTCGACCCACGGTCATATGCAAACAAAGCGTCTCGGTCACTGACCACCGCCCAACTCACCCCCCCCCCTTTTCTTTCACTATCCACCTGTGGTGTTTATTTGAGATTATTATTTCCCCTGCTATGTACATTTTTATATTATTACTTTCCCTTTTATGTACATTTTATATTGCTACTATCAGCCATCTATTATTCCAAACCCCATTTGTCATCTTCTCCCAATTATGCTCTAAAGCAATTTTACCAATCTGACGAATGCACCTCAGTGGAGGGCATCGATAAGATGCATGAGAGACATGTCCTAACTTGTCTTTGTTTATCCGCAGCCTCCCTCAGGTGTCTGCCTATTTATTTGCTGTTGCGGTTCAGTGTCTACACGACACTACTCAACTCTACTACTTGGCGCTATCGGCATTGCCCGCCTATTCGACAGCCCACCTGTCAAGCTATTAGGTGCGACGTCCCTATGGGCTCAGGTCTGTGTGAGACGTCATAGCTACGCCAACCCTCTGCAACTCACTGGACATATCCTGTCAACTACGCTGCCCACGGCAGATCCGCTCTGCCCGCAGTAACCTTGTGCCCACGGTAGCCGGACACCCGCCCTACTGTGCCCACTACAGATAATAGATTTTGGGGATTGAGACTCCACAAGAACTATATCGCCGGCGTCCCTCTATCCGCTAGAGCGCCACCTCCAGCTGCAGAACCTCAAGCCAGGACACAGCCAGCTGCGACATCAACAGGAATACCAGCTAAGTCAGAGGACAAAGTGACATACTCTCTTATTATGTGCAAGAGTGATGATTAAACATAGGATATACTAGAGATAGATGCAAACCCTCCCCCTTTTATTATTATATGTATATTTATGTAAATAAATATCCTTTATTTTAACTTTTGTATCTATCTTTCATTGCTTTGTCTCGTTGCGTGTCTGCTCCCGATTCACATGCTGATAAGTGGGGGTGTGATTGCTTTCAAAAATAATCATCCCCTAGACATAAAACGTGCCAAACACACGTCACATTTCCCCACCTGTCACAGTATTGTCTTCATTTTGTTAAGTATTTTCGCGGAATGGTTGTTTCCCAGATATTGTCCAATTGTATCCAATTGGCTCCTCAGTTGATTAATATTGTCTTCAAGGCGCCTTTTCCATGCTGGCACATGTTGTTTTGGTCTTTGATTAATTGGGCCTAGCTCGAAGGTCTTTTGTCCAGAGAGCTCCGTGACAGCCACAGCGGCGCAGTATATAGCGAGGTGTGTCTCAAACAAGTTTCTTGGTGTTTCAAAATGGTTGGCTAAGACTTTATTTATTTCGTTAATATATGTGTTTGTCTCTTTCTTGACGTTTAGCTTGGGGATACGAGGCCTAGAGTTAAGATTGGTGTTTTTATAACGGTCTATAAGATTAGAAAATTTTGAGTGTAGCTCATTGCTTATTGCCGATGTTGGGTCATTCTCTTGTTGGTTGGGTGTTCTACTAATGTCTTCGTTGGTCGGCTGTGTGGGCGTGTCGTTTATATCTGAGATGAGCTCTTGTGTATGAAGCTCATGACCTACTTCCCTTCTTATCACGTCAATTTCTGCAGGGGTCAAATAACATTTTTTAATTATTACAGATCTTCTGTCTACAACATTCTGCTCTGTAAGGTTTAGATTAGGGTATAATTTGTTAAATTCCAGGGAGAGTTTTTGCCTATAACCTGGGAGAGGTTTATCATCACAAATGTTTACACGGAAGAACGATTTGATAATGTCTATATTCATTTCTCTCGTCCATTTGATCCTTTTGGCTCCTCTTGTTCTACCACCAACAGCACCTCTCAATTGTGTGGGGTGCGAGTCAGGGAGTAGACCGACCTCTTGTGTTTGGTCATGAGGTTGTGAATTACCCTCAGTAAACACTCGACTCATTGGTGAATAATATTTACCGCCTAATTTATTTCATATTCATCACTGTCCTGGAAGAAGCAATGGGTCCGTTCTATTTCCTCAAAATTCAAAAATGAAGATAAAAAAAATGAACGTGCGTTGACTGGTTTATTTTGATCTACTGTCTCAGTAAACAAGCTTTTTAGATCTAGGTCTAGTAATCATGGAAGTGACGCAGCGAAAATGGCGTCCCTAGCCTAGGATAAGAAGTGATCTTAAAACTAAGAAAGTTTTCAAACCCAATGCATGAAAACATCCTAAATACATGCAGACCTACAACCATGTAGCAGTACTTCAGTATTTGTCAGTAGCCACTGTGTCCTCAGTATATATATATATATATATATATTATCATCCTCTGTGTCATCAGTAGCTGTGTCATCAGTATACGTGTCAGCATTAGTGATGGGCAAAAGTTAACTTAAAAGTTAGAAACTTTTAGTTTAACGGTGAAGTCTGCATTTGAAGAGAGATTGGTGAAGTAAGATGCTGGTAGAAGCTATTGAGCCAATATCTGCACTTGTACGTAGCAGCAGTATAAATGTTGTTAAAGCTTCTATGTAATATTATGATTGAGGTTGTTCAGAATTTTCAATTTCACGTGGTGGTGTTTAATTTCTGTTGGTTTATAGTGGTAATGTGATAAGCGTGTAAGGTCAATTATTAAGTGATTTTAATTTATTTGCGGTAAACGAAAATTTATTGCCTGCAAGAACATCAAGCACACCCATTTTATATCTTAGACCTTAGATGAAGCCGAAGCTTATGATAGATAAGTCTTTAGACCTATATCTAAAGTTAGGCCTAAGCGCATTAGGATAGCCGACTCTACACACACAAAAATTCATCCACAACTGCCCAAAAAGTAAATAGACTGTGTGTCCGACTGATTATAACAGCCTGGTCAGATAGACGTATAGCTGCCTGGTCATGCGGTTTGCGCGCTGGACTGTCGTTCGGACTTATCGATGGTCCGGGGTTCAAACCCTGCCCGCTCCCATCCCCCGTCGTCCTGCGGGAGGTTTGGACTAGGAAGTAAATTATATTAAACTCTGAAGGAACATGCGAAGCATTTTACAAAGGCACACATATAGGTCAAGTCAAGTCTAGTGTACTGTAGTGTGCTGTAGTGTACTGTAGTGTACTGTAGTGTGCTGTAGTGTACTGAAGTGTGCTGTAGTGTACTGAAGTGTACTGTAGTGTGCTGTAGTGTACTGAAGTGTACTGTAGTGTGCTGTAGTGTACTGAAGTGTACTGTAGTGTGCAGTCGATGGTGACAAGGCAAACTGCGTTTTTTTCCCTTGTGCATTATGCCTTTGTGTTTGTTGTATTTTGAGTAGTCCGACAAGAAAAGAACACATTGATCTAGTTCAGTGATGGGCAAACAGTTTGAACAGCGGGGTAAAAAAATGAAAAGAAAAATTGTGACGGGCCAATAATGTTTTATTTAAAAAATACAGAAATTTAACTTCAAAATGAATGATATCTCAATAGAGCTAAAACTAAGGCTGTATGAAGCTGTGAGATTTTTCGATAATCGTTCTTCTTAAATTGAATCAGCTTCGGACATAGTAATTATCAAAATTAACTGAGTAGTTCATCCGTCAGAGGTTTTTCTTTAAAATGTTTTTTTTTAAAAGGAAACCTCAGAATTTGCGCTATGCAATTTTAGCTTTGTCATCCTAGGAATCCTTGGGCCTTAGGCGTCTTTTCTTTGCCTCTTTTTTGGGGGGGCTTTATATACCTTTTTTGGGTTCTCCTGCCTCTTTTGTGGGCTTTTTTTAATTGCATCAATTAGTTTGGATCGGTCATGTAGTCATGTGTAGCAATGACCCTTACATAATAAATCTGTTCCATTAGAAATATTTTTACCAATTGTTTTTGTTTAGCTTTTAGATTTCTCAGTGCGCTATGATCCTATCACTTGCCAGGACCAGTTGTGAAAGGGAAAGGGAAGCATGGGTTGAATGTTTCATTATTCGTTTTTTTTTTAATGTTCCCTCAGGGCTCGAGTCCTCAAGGGGACTAATTCAACTTATACAACCACATCTGTCAAATATGATTTCTTTCCCTTGATCAAGATACCAAATAAAATTAATTTACTACCAATAGTTAATTAACTAATTGGTAAATATTTTTTTCCATTGATTCTTGTGTTTTCTGGTAAAAGAAATAATTGTGCAAAATTTGTAAAAATGTTTGTAAAATGTTTTACATGTTTCGGATGTTCCTTCAGAGTTGAAGATAGTTTACTTCCTATTCCAAACCTCTCGCAGGACGACGGGGAATGGGAGCGGGCAGGGTTTGAACCCTCGACCGTCGATAAATCTGAACGACAGTCCAGTGCGCAAACCGCACGACCAGGCAGCCATCCAAATTTCAGCTTAATCCGAGTTTGTTTGTGGGAGAAGTAACGTGTACTGCGGCTCTTTCTATATTTTTTTGAACAATCAGGGACTTCTGATGGCGCCGGAAGTATGTCTGGATGACACAGGGAACTGGCAACAAGAGCCTTTATAAAAGTTGTCGAGATAAATGAACTGAACTTGTACGACTGTAACTCATTATTAACCAACAAATCTCTGTAATAAGGTGTTGAACCCGGGACTCGTGACGTTGATTGCTGAAGTTGATTGCGTTTAAAACTGTAAATGTCCTTAAATCACAGTCGATGAGCCACCTCACCTCACCTATCTCTAAGTCTTGTGAACTGTTGGGGCACCACACAAGATATGTTGACCTTTTTTCTCCATCCCTCTCTGAGTTTTGTCTTCGATAGAATTTTTATTCAGTTAGAGCCTGTCCATTCTTTAATGTTGTCATCCCATGGCTTTCCCTATCTACCTCTTCTTTTTTTTCTGTTACTGAAGGAAGGTCTTTGCGAGGAGCCCTGTGAACCTTGTGATGTAGCTCTTGAGTTTAAGTTTGCCTTTATTTTCTCTAACTAATGTCAGGTACCCTTTAGATTTGGCTGGAATCAAGGGCGTGCTTACACCAAAATAGAGTTTAGGCTACTCTTAAAACTCTAATAATAAAACAATTGAGTGAAGCATAGTGATTAACATTTGCAATACTACTCCAATGTTTCATCAGGTATTACATTGAGAATGAAATTTGTACTTTATATTTTTTTTTATTTCAAAACATGTAACGGGCCGTATTAAACCTTTTCGGATCAGGCCAGAGTTGGCCCGCGGGCCGTAGTTTGCCCATTTGTGGTCTAGTTAGTCAAGAATGTACGTACATCTGCTTTACACTCAAATAGTTACACACCCTCCCTGCCCAAAAAGTAAACAGACTGTTGGTCCAACTGATTATAACAACCTGGTCAGATAGACGTACACATGTAGGCCTAGTGTACTATAGTTTGTAATCCATATGTTAATGAGACCACCCCGTGTTTTTTTTTCCTTGCGGATTATGTAGTAGTGTATGTTAAGAGTTAGATATGAAAAGAACAAATTGATCTAGTTGTCAAGTATTTGAACGTAGATATACCTTTACATTAAAATAGTTGCACTGGTCAAATGTTTCTTACAACTCAAGAAATTTCGTTCCTATTTCTTTGCTGAAAGATTTATTCCATTTATGAGATTATAAACTTAAAGATTTTCCGTTATATAACAAGTCAATATAATTTAAAAGAAAATAAAGTTACTGTCAGGGAGAGGTATGGCGAGAATGAATGTTAGTTTGATATTTTGGTATGATTGTTATATCCCCTTGTTATGAATGCTAAGTGTTGCACGTGTTGTGAACTGAGTGATTAAGTCTTCGTTGAATGTGCGAGAGAATGTGTTAGTCAGTAAGGTCTTGCTCCCGGTCCAGGAAGGTTGGACGTTTACTTCCTGGACTGGTATTTATGTATTTATAAGTTGATGGACTGGTGTTTTGTTTATTAATATTTACTTGAGCAATATTGGATATTAAAATATTGATATATTCTTGGAGATTTGGAGTTGGAGTTGATGTGTAGGCTATCTAGTGGTAACTGTTCTTATTTGAGTAATTAAACAAGTATTGTTAAGTGTTATTGAGGATTCATACCCCTAGCGAGCATAGTCAACAAGAACAAGAGACAAGCAGAGCATTGCAGCAGTATATATATATATATAAAAATTAGAACCCTGACATCTGGAGGCTTCGTCCGGGCAGGTATCGTTGTACCTGTTACCTGTATTATTAAACACCAGTGTATTAACCGGTGTACTAATACAGTATTATTCTTGACATCTATCTGAGGGCTAGTCCGGGCAGGTCAGTTATACCTGTTATGTCATTCGTCACGTTGAAGAAGTCGATAAGAAAATAAAGAATAAGCAACACAAGCAAAGAAAAGGATACCGAATTTTTTGAGCTTCGTCTGGTCTGGGACAGTAACTATTGTACATGACATTGTCTACTGAAGTTGGATTCAAGGCAATCTGTAGTATTTGTAACCTACTACTCGTTGACATTTTTGGGCCTCGTTCGGCCAGTATTTGAGAGTCTCTTGACACAAATTGAAGGACTTGACATTGTTTACATTTTTGAGAACACGGAGGAACTATTTTTTTTCGCCATCAACACGTTATTGTTGAAGTCAAGGTCATTGACTAATGTGGACTTGTAGCTACTTCTTGTATACCGGAGGTCATTGCGTCACCCACCATTTAAAGGGACATCACCATTTAATGAGACACTACTAGTACTACTACTACTTACTTACTATTGGATAATGGGATTTAGAGACATCGCCATTTAAAGAGACATCGCCATTTAGATACATCACCATTTAAAGGGACATCACCATTTAAAGAGACACTACTATTACTAGTTTTCACTTACTATTGGATTATTCTGCATGAATGCAATTACTCAAGTAATCGTGATTTATCTACCTTTGCTACATTGATGTTGGATTATTATTGTACTACCTGACTAGATAATCTTTTTTTTTATGCACCCATATTATTACTATTAGTATCATATCAATGTTTGAATAATTTTGTTTTGTATTTGTTTCATTCTCTAAATCTGCTGTGAGTCATAAAGCGTTTACAAGGAGGCCGAACAGCGACCTGACACTCCAGAAGTTCTATATTCTTAAAGCAACACTGTCGTGTGGGAAGAGTTGTCATTTCTTTCCTGGCATCAGACACAGATAAGTTGAGTTTTCTTTTGTCTGTTGTATAGGGCATTCAGGGTCGAGTGTACATTGCCTTTTCAGTAGGGGAGATAAAGGGTGAAATTTTTTTTTTTGTTGATCTCTTTTATAATTTATTGTCTTATGTAAATTGAACGTTACTTGTTAACTTAACCTTTATAAGTTAATTTACGCTTATTCAGTAATATTTCTTATTATTTGTGATTACCATGGACGAGTTTAAACCTAGGTCAATTGAGGTATTAATAGAACAGGCCCACATGTTTGGAATTCAGGGTGATGAATTACGAGAGTTTGTTTTAAACCAACAAAAACTAGATCTAGATAGATTAAAAGATTTAAACCGACAAAAACTAGATCTAGAAAGATTAAATTTAGAATTAGAAAGAAACGCAATAGAAGTGGTAAAGTTGGAAATAGAACTGGACGAGTTTAAACCTAGGTCAATTGATGTATTAATAGAACAGGCCCACATGTTTGGAATTCAGGGTGATGAATTACGAGAGTTTGTTTTAAACCAACAAAAACTAGATCTAGAAAGATTTAAAGATTTTAACCGACAAAAACTAGATCTAGAAAGATCTAAATTAGAATTAGAAAGAAAGGCAATAGAAGTGGTAAAGTTGAAAATGGAACTGGAAGTAAAACTGTCATTACAGGGAGATGTAAACTATAAAATAGAAATTGAAAATGACATATTAACTAATGAGGAACAAAATAACTGTCAGGATATTGATAACAATATAAGTGGAACAGAAGATAATGAAGAAATTGAGAATGTCTTATCTAGTAAGGAACTAAATGATTTTAATTATACTGCTAATGATATTAATGAGATAGAAATTGGAGGAGTAATAGAAAATGTCTTAACTATTGAGGAACTTAATGATATTAATGAGATAGAAATTGGAGAAGTAATAGAAAATGTCTTAACTACTGAGGAACTTAATGATATTAATGAGATAGAAATTGGAGAAGTAATAGAAAATGTCATAACTACTGAGGAACTTATTGATAAGGAACTTATTGATTGTCAGTTTATTGACAATAATATTATTCATGTTCTGAGACCATTTCACAGAGTACACAAACCATTTAAGAGATTAAACCTAACAAAAGGAGTTTATGAAGTTGTTGGTACTGGTAAAGTAAAACCAGACCCCAATAGGCTACAAATGTTTTTGTACCTAAAAATCCCCAGAAGACGAAAAAAAAGTCTTAAAGAAGTTTGTCAAGTTGTTGGTGGGGGTAAAGTTAAACCAGACCCCAATAGGCTACAAATGTTTTTGTACCTAAAACTTCCAAGAAAAAGAAAAAAATCTTGACGTAGTGTTTCCCCTCTCCCAGTTGCTGAGAAGGGGAATGTCCACGAGGGTCGCCTGAATTCCCGAGTGCGACTTGGCAATAGAGAAAATTCAGCATTGTCTGTCTTCATGTATTTTAATTATTTTTTTGTACCAAATCTTAATAGTTATTGTGTTTATCTAAACAGTACATCCGAAATAGCTTGCTGTGTGTTGCACCAAGTAGATGGCTTCCTTCCGGTTAAGTGCAGAGAGCTGATACATGGAGAGTAGCATTACTTCATTAGTAGCGTGAGTGTCCAACGCCTAGACAGATACCTCTGATACCCAGGAGGATGCACAATTCAGTTTGACCACAGACCATTGTCTACTAGCAGATACACTGTCAAGACTTATCATATTTGTATTAGTTATAATTGGTAAAATTATTTTTTTTCCCAATACAATGTGAAACGTGCCTTTAACTATTAGAGATGGTATCTTGTCGTATATTATTGCTATACATAGGAGTTTATCTTTTCTTGTATGTTTGCTGTTTTACATATTAAATATTAACGTGGAAAGGACTAGGCTTGCCGACTTCAAATTGTAATTTAATTCTCCATGCCACTTTTTTTTTTCTCATTTATTCTTTTCTCTCTTTCCCTTTGTTGTAAATAGCTGGACATATTTCTTTTGTTAGGTTTATAAGGGCTATTTCACTTTCATGTACATTATATACATTTGTGTGTAGATATATATGTTTATATATATATGTATATAAGTATGTGTATGACACAGTGTGTGTATGTATGTATATTTATGTATATATTTGAATGACTGTTATCTAATAACAGTCATATCGTGAGAGGGGGGATGTCAGGGAGAGGTATGGCGAGAATGAATGTTAGTTTGATATGATTGTTATATCCCCTTGTTATGAATGCGAAGTGTTGTACGTGTTGTGAACTGAGTGATGAAGTCTTCGTTGAATGTGCGAGAGAATGTGTTAAGTCAGTAAGGTCTTGCTCCCGGTCCAGGAAGGTTGGACGTTTACTTCCTGGACTGGTGTTTATGTATTTATAAGTTGATGGACTGGTGTTTTGTTTATTAATATTTACTTGAGCAATATTGGATATTAAAATATTGATATATTCTTGGAGATTTGGAGTTGGAGTTGATGTGTAGGCTATCTAGTGGTAACTGTTCTTATTTGAGTAATTAAACAAGTATTGTTAAGTGTTATTGAGGATTCATACCCCTAGCGAGCATAGTCAACAAGAACAAGAGACAAGCAGAGCATTGCAGCAGTATATATATATATATATAATTATAGAACCCTGACCCTTCTTTTCTAAAGGTTTTACATCAAGGCAAAAAAAAAAGACATATTTATTAAGACATCTTTTTTTTTTTTAATTCTATTATGGAGAAAGATTTCTACAATGTCGAATGATTAGCTAAGTCTAGATCAACCTTCCCCCCCCAATGGCGTAGCTAGGGTGGAGGAAGGGGGGTCCAAATTCGAAATCCCCCCAGCCCCATATGAGACTTTTTTTCTTTCGACAGCGTCCCCCAAAGCCTAAATCTAAATCTGTGGGATATCTTTTCTTTTCAAGGAACAAATGTAGTGTATTTAGAGCCTATTGGTTCATATTATAATATTTTTCAAGTTAAAAAGTTATAAATAAGGTTCTTAAAAATTATACATTTTGCGCTTGTCTAAACATTCGAATATCCAAAGAGCGTTTAACCCTCGTTCTGTTGTAGTCTTATTCTGACCAAAAAAACAGGCCTACTACAGGAGATCTCGCTTAACAGGAAAATAATAGTACGATAAATACGCCTAATAAAGATATACTTACGCTACCTGTGCCTTGATTGTCAGTCACTCTTCGGTGTCAGCTCTTTCCCCTTAAGTTACTTTAGTTTACTTAATTTGAACTACTTTTTGGTAGGATGAATAATGAACTTTAGATTCAGGAGAATGCGTGAAAAATGAACGAAAACGATTGGCGTCGGGGCCCCGCTTATAACCCCGCTGGGGGAGCTTACATCGATTTCCCAGACCCCTATCTGTTAAGATGTGGGCCACCAACGCCGAAAGTTAAGGAAAAACTTCTCTTATTATTGAACACTATGTTATTATTTGGTATATAATATATATAATGTGCGTTAATAAATAGAGTTAGGGTTTATTGGGCGTTAGGGTTAAGGTTTGGAATAGCACTCTCCTCTGGTTCTGGTTCGCTAGTGCCCCTAGTAAAACCCACTAGTCAGAACTTCAAACCCCACCCCTTTTCCAAGAAAAAAAAAGTTTCCCTTTTAGGCTATAGGGAAGATGATGTAAAGATCATCTTAACGAGGGTGTCATGTGGCCAGTAGAACGACCAACAGCCTTTACTTTTCCCCAACTAATGTCAGGTACCCATTAGAGCTGGGTGAACTCAGAGGAGCCCAAAGATCCTGAAATTAAAAATCCCAGTCTTTGCAGGATTCGAACTCGGGACCCCCGGTTCGGAAGCCAAGCGCTTTACCGCTCAGCCACCGCGCTTCCCTCCTTTTTCAAGAGGGCTAGGATAATTAGAGCCAGCACTCGCAAAGTAGACAAAGACATCATCAAAATATATTGTTTCGACCAGCTCCTCTCGACGGTTAGCGATGGCTAGTCAGAAAAACACTCCTGTCCCATTGAAGCTCTCAATTAAGTTATAATAAATTATAGTTGATATTTTATATAGTGTTTTGATACCCATTTAGGCTCCTCCTACACTCCGACGCCACTGTCTTTGATAAACCATAACGTCTATGTATAGCCTTCTGGACGAAACTCTCTATTCTATGTCCTACAGTTCTGCTTGCCAAACTCGTCCCAATTACCCGTTCCCATTAGAGATGTATAGGGGTAAAAAGTAACACGGTGTTATTTTATAGAGCAATAAAATTTATCATTGACAAACCGGGTTCAATGAATGTTAGATTTTATCTTTAAGGAAATGGTTTATGACCCATCTTCACCATGTGGGTCATGTCTTTTTTCTTTATAGTGGCTAAAATTGTCAACAAGAAAATCATTTAAAATACTTTTTGTTAAAGACAATACCTCCTCTATACAGCTTATAGAGCGATGGATTTTCTCTTAAACATTAATGAAATGTTAGATGAACTCTTTCTCTCCCGATCAACGATACGATCGTTGATTTGACCCAATCAAATTAACTTAATTTGGGTGTTTGTACACTTTAATTCGTTTTATATAAAAAGGGCATGCAATCATCTATTCCAATTAAAACATTTTCAGATTAAAAGAGAACCATTATTGAAGTTTAACCCTAACATGCTAGTGAAATACAAATGAGAAAAATGAATACTTCCTTCTGAACATAAAAAATAATTACGGAGAGATAGAGTTAATAAACAATGGTACATTTTTTAAGCTCACCCCCATCTACTTTCTCCACAAGAGAGAATCCTGGTTAAGCTAAAATATAGCTCTAGTACACTTTATAATAAAGGGAGGCGCGGTGGTTGAGCGGTAAAGCGTTTGGCTTCCGAATTGAGGTCTGGGGTTCGAATCCTGGTGAAGAATGGGATTTTTAATTTCTGTATCTGAGTCCACCCAGCTCTAATGGCTACCTGACATTTGTTGTGGAAAAGGAAAGGCGGTTGGTCGTTGTGCTGGCCACATGACACCCTCGTTAACCACAAAAAAGGAAATAACTTTCAGTGGATGATGAGGAGACATTCGACAACGAACTAAATGATTTTTATTCTCGTTTCGACAAAGAAGATTTTGTTGACCTACAAAAAGAAATTTTCAACACTCTGACCAAAGAAAAACAAGAACCTTACGTCAATTTTGTAACTGAAGATGAGGCTTATTATTTAAAAGAGTAAACGTAACAAAAGCTTCTGGACCAGATAAAATTAGTGGCAAGCTGATCAAGCTATGCGCGGAACAAATCTCTTTCATCTTCTCTCACATCTTTAACCACTCGTTGCAAACGTGCGTAACTCCACACATCTGGAAAACTTCAGAGATCGTACCAGTGCCAAAGAAACCAAAAATAGATTGCTTAAATGATTTCCTCCCAGTAGCACCTATAGTTATGAAATGTTTGAAAAATATATGCTTAAATAACTTGTATCAAAAGTCAAGAACAGCCTAGACCCTCGCCAATTTGTAAATAAAGCAGCTAGGGGAAATAAGGATGTAATTTTATTGCTTTTAGACCAGCTTTATAAGCATCTTCAATCTCGATACACCCAAAACTTATGCACGAGTGCTCTTTGTAGATTTCTCCTCGGCTTTCAATACCATACAGCCATATCTAATGATAAACAAACTGAGTAACGTAAATGTCAGCCCTTACTTACAAGCATGGGTTCTAAACTTTTTAACCCAAACGTCCCAAAATGTTAAAGTCAACAACACCAAATCGTCAACTCGAGTACTATGTACAGGTGCTCCACAAGGTTGTGTACTTTCTCCTGTACTGTATACTCTTTACGTTAATGACATAAGAACCATCTAAGACTCAGTTAAACTCATTAAATTCGCTGATGATACTGCCATAGTCGGGTCTTACTTCAGGAGACGAAACTCAGTATCGAAGCACGATAGAAGAGTTTACAAACTGGTGTACTGACAACTTTCTAGAACTGATTGTCACAAAAACTAAAGAACTAAAGAACTTTAATAGATTTCAGAAAAAAAACAACAGATGATACACGAACTCCAGATAAAGACTACATTGATACAACAAGTGAAGTCATATATATATCTAGGCGTCATCATTGATAACAAGCTCTAATGGGAAGACCACCTTGGAACTTTGGCAAAGAAAACAGCCCAGCGACTATTTTTTCCTATACAAACTCAACTGCTTTAAACTAAATAAGAAGATCTTAGATACATTTTACAGCGCGGCTATGCAAAATCTGCTAACATACGGAATAACTTGTTGGCAAGGCAACGCTTCATCTAAACTGTTGCGCCGCCTAGAAAACATTATAAAAAGGGCATCAAAAATCACACGCACAACATTATCATATTTAAATGAGCTTTATGAACAAAAATGTTTAAGAAAAATTTGAAAAAACGGTCATCTCGCGAACCGCTGGATATCCACAGACCTCAGTTTGAGAACTGGCTTAGCACACTTCCTATTTTTCTCTGCACCCGATACACCAAAAAGATTACTATTTATAGTTGACCACTGCAGATGAAAAATCTCCTACAAATTACAGGTGCGCCTAAGAAAATCTAAATAACTTGTATATAAACATTCTTTAACATAGAACAAAACTTTACATAAAAATGCTGCAAGATGGGCTTCTTTCCCATGAGTGCACTTATAATTCGTATATGGTCATTGAATAAATATTTCCTTAATGATTTAAAACTTTATAGCCAATGTATGTAAAAAGGTTTACATATTTAAACATTAATATTTAGTCCAATAAGTACGTTTTGTAAGTACGCAATAAGTGGCTTTTATTACAATTTTAAGCATTCTTCAAAATATAATCAAATTGAATTTGTAATAATACTTTTAGTTAGATCTAGAAGCGACATGTACACAAGCAGAGTAAACAGATGGACAGGTAGAATGCAGACAAACCAGTTGGATATATTTCCCGTTCTGGTCCGCATTTTAAAAAAAAAAAGACAAAAAAATAAATTTCAGATTTTATACAGCTACTTAGTTCATTAGAGCTGTAAGAAAGGTATGAACATGATTTATGCTTTGCTCGCAAAACTTAGTTTTGATTTCTTGTAGTTCTAGATGTCCTTGGTGTTGTAGTACGTGGCGTTGTTGTAGTAGTTGATTTTGTAGTCGAAGTTGTAGTACTTGGCGTTGTTGTAGTAGTTCTAGTTGTAGTTGAAGTTGTAGTACTTGGCGTTGTTGTAGTAGTTCTAGTTGTAGTTGAAGTTGTTGTTGTTTCAGTCGTAGTTGGAGTTGTTGTTGTTTCAGTGGTAGTTGGTGTTGTTGTTGTTTCAGTGGTAGTTGGTGTTGTTGTTGTTTCAGTGGTAGTTGGTGTTGTTGTTGTTTCAGTAGTGGTTGGTGTTGTTGTTGTTTCAGTGGTGGTTGGTGTTGTTGTTGTTTCCGTCGTAGTTGGTGTTGTTGTTTCAGTGGTAGTTGGTGTTGTTGTTGTTTCAGTGGTGGTTGGTGTTGTTGTTGTTTCAGTCGTAGTTGGTGTTGTTGTTGTTTCAGTGGTAGTTGGTGTTGTTGTTGTTTCTGTGGTAGTTGGTGTTGTTGTTGTTTCTGTGGTAGTTGGTGTTGTTGTTGTTTCAGTCGTAGTTGGAGTTGTTGTTGTATCAGTGGTAGTTGCAGTTGTTGTTTCAGTCGTAGTTGGAGTTGTTGTTTCAGTGGTAGTTGCAGTTGTTGTTTCAGTGGTAGTTGGAGTTGTTGTTTCAGTCGTAGTTGGAGTTGTTGTTTCAGTCGTAGTTGGAGTTGTTGTTTCAGTAGTAGTTGCAGTTGTTGTTTCAGTCGTAGTTGGAGTTGTTGTTTCAGTGGTAGTTGCAGTTGTTGTTTCAGTCGTAGTTGCAGTTGTTGTTTCAGTCGTAGTTGGAGTTGTTGTTTCAGTCGTAGTTGGAGTTGTTGTTTCAGTGGTAGTTGCAGTTGTTGTTTCAGTCGTAGTTGGAGTTGTTGTTTCAGTGGTAGTTGCAGTTGTTGTTTCAGTCGTAGTTGCAGTTGTTGTTTCAGTCGTAGTTGGAGTTGTTGTTTCAGTGGTAGTTGGAGTTGTTGTTTCAGTGGTAGTTGCAGTTGTTGTTTCAGTCGTAGTTGGAGTTGTTGTTTCAGTGGTAGTTGCAGTTGTTGTTTCAGTCGTAGTTGGAGTTGTTGTTTCAGTGGTAGTTGGAGTTGTTGTTTCAGTGGTAGTTGCAGTTGTTGTTTCAGTCGTAGTTGGAGTTGTTGTTTCAGTGGTAGTTGGAGTTGTTGTTTCAGTGGTAGTTGCAGTTGTTGTTTCAGTCGTAGTTGGAGTTGTTGTTTCAGTGGTAGTTGGAGTTGTTGTTTCAGTCGTAGTTGGAGTTGTTGTTTCAGTGGTAGTTGCAGTTGTTGTTTCAGTCGTAGTTGGAGTTGTTGTTTCAGTCGTAGTTGGAGTTGTTGTTTCAGTCGTAGTTGGAGTTGTTGTTTCAGTCGTAGTTGCGGTTGTTGTTTCAGTCGTAGTTGCAGTTGTTGTTTCAGTGGTAGTTGGAGTTGTTGTTTCAGTCGTAGTTGGAGTTGTTGTTTCAGTGGTAGTTGGAGTTGTTGTTTCAGTCGTAGTTGGAGTTGTTGTTTCAGTCGTAGTTGGAGTTGTTGTTTCAGTCGTAGTTGGAGTTGTTGTTTCAGTCGTAGTTGCAGTTGTTGTTTCAGTGGTAGTTGCAGTTGTTGTTTCAGTCGTAGTTGCAGTTGTTGTTTCAGTCGTAGTTGGAGTTGTTGTTTCAGTGGTAGTTGGAGTTGTTTTTTCAGTGGTAGTTGCAGTTGTTGTTTCAGTGGTAGTTGGAGTTGTTGTTTCAGTGGTAGTTGGAGTTGTTGTTTCAGTGGTAGTTGCAGTTGTTGTTTCAGTCGTAGTTGCAGTTGTTGTTTCAGTCGTAGTTGGAGTTGTTGTTTCAGTGGTAGTTGGAGTTGTTTCAGTGGTAGTTGGAGTTGTTGTTTCAGTGGTAGTTGTTGTCAATAACGTTGTTAAAGTTGATGTTGGTTTGACTGTTATACTGCCTGGATAAATATGGCTATCCGGTGAATTATAATTATAAAGATACTGCTGCGCTTTGCAGAGCGAGTGAACGATTGAAAACCTTTAAAATAAGAAAACATTATTAATTAGTGTTGATGTTGAAATTCTAAGTACAGCATAGAGTTTCTAGAGGAAGGCGAACTAGTTTTAAAAATACGTTGCAACGGTCCAAATCAAGTACTATCCAATACGATATATGCGTTTTAGGATAACATTGGACACAATGTCAAATTTACTTCATTAATATTCAACATAAATTTATAACTACTATGAAAAAAAAACATATTTGTAGTTTTGTAGGACTAACAGAACGTCTTCGCCTTGTTAGCATATAGCGTAAGGTGAGCATGCCTCACAATATGAGAAACGCTGATTTATATCAAGATATTATTAATTTTAACAAGTAGTTAATTAGTTTTTTAGGGAAGTTTATAACTTTCTATAAGTCTTTGATTCTATTCATATTCACACACACACACAAAATACCACAGTTTAAATAATATTACATTTCTGTTCTAACTGTCACGCATGACTTCACACAGTGCTGCTGGCCAGAGTACGAGAACTGACGTGGTTATTTGGTCACATTGTTAATGTGTATTGTTAAACACAAAATCTCAAAGACGTTGGAGAGATGACTGATGTCAGCAGACGTCATTTAGAAATATTAAGAGAAAAATGGTAGGTTGAAGAAAAAGACAAAAAAACAACAACTCAGAATTAAGTTACAATCTAGAAAAGTTTTTTTTAGAATACTATTGAAGTAAAACAAAGCTAGCTATCGGGGTTATTGTTTAATATCATGGTTCAGAGGACATTATTCTAAGATGTATAGTTACTAATCGTCTGTTTTCATTGTGCTTTATTTATTCAACACTAATAGTATATGTCAGCTAAGTTATTTTGTTCTTTTAGTACAAGTGATATATATTTTATGTAAGCTTGTTCATCGTTGGATTACTTCTTTTACCGAATTGAGTTTGAAGGCATTTAAGTCAAGAAAAACTTTGTGTTCGAAAATAGACACCCCGAATTCACATATGTTATCTACACCTATAGAGTAGAGTCACTATTGCGGAACAGGCATGTTTGCGGAACAGCTCGTCGAAATTAGTTAAAATCTACTTTATTTTGCTAAACTACTCTAACGGTACTGCACATGGTCCATTTCTCTACATTTCAATATACAGGTTTTCCTTTAACAGCAGAAAATTAATTTTGACTTTAGGTTAAAGTTGACAGGTGTGGAATCGTCCATTATTTTTCACGTACCAGGAGAACCGCATAGGTCAAGGCTTAAGGCTTTTTAAAAATGATAATGACCCATCACCTGCATGATACACCTAATTTTCGGTTTATAAATGGATGTGAAAAAACGTAATTTCATAGCTATCCTTCTGGAATTGAATTTTTAAAAAAATGGGAGGTGTTTACCCAGGTTTTACTTTTTTAAAGATAGTCACAATTGTGGAACACTATAAATGTTATTCATTTGACCTGCGCGTTTAGCTTAATATTTACATGGTGATTTGGATTTTTGGAATTTTAATATGAGTTTGCATTAGTATACATAAATTTAAAAACATTTAGTGAATAATATTAGATATAATATAGAATTTATGATTACCAGACGTCCAGAAAAAAGTAGACAAATCATAATATCAAATATCATATAGACCTATATAATATTAATATAACAAAAAAGAATGTGGAAAATAAACCTTGTAAGGAAAATCAGAGTAGTGTGACGTCAATTACAATTAAAGAAGAGGTAAAGAATCTAAAATGTGAGTCTTAGATCTAATGTTTGTCTTTAGCTTTAATTTTTTAAAAAAATGTAAAGAATAAGGAGTTCAAGTATTATATAAGACTTTATATAGGCTTTGTTCCGACATTTTTACCGTGTTCCGCAATTGTGACTTCTTAAAAAATCCTGTTCCGTAATTGTGACTGACCATATCTCAGTCGAGTTGAATTTTTAAATTTAAATATATGTTGAAAAACTAAACAATGTGTCCATTTTATCGGAAAATGGATGGGCAACGCCTAGGTACTTTTAGTTTTTCCATAGGTCTAACAATTATGGAGCAAAAAATTCAAAACTAAAAGTAGTAGCAAACTGTTCCGCAATAGTGACTTTACTATATAGAGAGATTGTTATATATTAATCACAGAACTATATATTCACGCAAATTCGTGAAATAAAGCCATTTCCTGTTAGTTTCCATTAAGACAATACTTTAAAATCCTAGATCGAAATAATTCACGTCTATTTTAGTAATCTTATGTAAATTTAAATATATTGATTTTCATTTTATGTACATCTAAAATTAGCAAAAAAAAATAAAAAATTATGAGACAAGAATGCTCTTATTTTCGATGTTTAATTACTAGATCTAGAATCTAGATCTAAACAGTAAATTATATGTTACATAGGTTAGGGTTGAAAAAAAAAATTAATTTACAGTTACTTTACAAAACAACGGCTTGTTTCATCTTTTAAAAAAGTTTTCACATGACATTTTTTGTAGTATTAAAAGATCTCCGTGTCCAGTCTAGATATAATATATATAGGTCTGTGGTTATCTAATTTTAAATACTACTCTCTAAAATAAAATCGTGACACTTACTATTTTAATACAGTGTGCTTCGGGAGGTTGGGTGGTGGAATGAGTGACTTTTATAGATAAAGAAATAAGAGAGAGAGAGAGACATGTTTAAAAATGTACAAAGCCCTGTTCTAAACGCATTAATTAATATAATATTTGGTCGTGCGGTTTGCACGCTGGACTGTCGTTCGGACTTATCGATGGTCCCGGGTTCAAACCCTGCCCGCTCCCATCCCCCGTCGTCCTGCGGGAGGTTTGGACTAGGAAGTAATTATCTTCAACTCTGAAGGAACATCCGAAATAAGTAAAACATTTTACAACAAACATTTAACATAAATTTTACCTTGTCGGTAACTGGACATTGCATGTTTCAGAACTGGATAGAAATTTCACAAGAGCCAAACAGGCAGCTTCCTTGCTAAACCTGTACAGTTCTAAATGTTGAAACATTTATTTTTTTTTTTAGTTGTATAACATCTACTTTGACATATATTTTATTCAATGACTATATATTTACAGTGTGAAGATAACAAAAAATAATTTTAAAAATCGCTTCTTACTATAACCAATAATTGCTAAGTGAAATGTTATTAACTTTAAAAAATACTTTTAATTAATTAATAAAAATGTAGCTGCATTGTAAACTAAATTCTGAATAAGTTTGGTCTGGTTTTTGGTTTGCTATTTTAAAAAATTGGTTCATTTAGTGGAAAAAAATAGAATCAAAATGTAAACAGATAAAAAGCTCTTTTGTTTAGGAATGTTTTGTGTTGGCAATCTTTAGTTTAGTGTTGTTTTGTGTTGGCTATCTTTAGTTTAGTGTTGTTTTGTGTTGGCAATCTTTAGTTTAGTGTTGTTTTGTGTTGGCAATCTTTAGTTTAGTGTTGTTTTGTGTTGGCAATCTTTAGTTTAGTGTTGTTTTGTGTTAGCAATCTTTAGTTTAGTGTTGTTTTGTGTTGGCAATGTAAAAGAAGTTCTTACCTTTGTCACTATAAGAATTCAAAGGCTCAAGGAAATATGGTTCTCTTGGATTTGACATTAAAAAATCTTTTTGTTTAATTTGAAAAAAAAAAATTGACATGTTAGAAAACATTATTTAACATATTTTTTAAAGAAGAGTAAAACTATAGCTTTTACGCAAAAATTTAATAATTTTAGTATTTTAAAAAAAAACTGAAAATTAAGTACATTATTATATTTTACCTTGTAGAAAGCTGTCAAAGATGTTGATCAGCCCTTGCGGATAGAATTTCGCTTCACTTAGAGCTATCATCGCAGTCACGGCAACTCTCATGTCTTCAAATGGTCCTGGTGGAAGGAGATTCCAGAAGACTGCTCGGGCTACATCTTTGAAGTCTTGGAAATAGACTGGACATTTTGGACATGGTACTCGTCCATTAGCTGCCAAAATAATTTCTATGAAAGCTCTACGCCTGTCCACGTCTGCCAAACTTCGGGAATTAGAATACGGATCTATGGCGAAAAAATACTGGACAACGTCAAGAACGTCTTCAGACGATATCCCTTTTTCCACATAGATCAAGTCAAATAGAAAATCCAGATCTTGCATTGCTACTGACAATAATAAAGTTGATCTCATCTGCTGAAATTGGTTGGGGTTTAATCCTGATTGTAAATAAAACTTTAGGGACAGAAATATTCTGATGTAATCTTTGTACTGCGATTGATGTTGGAACGAGGTTTGGGGTGAAGAATGTATGTCACTGACTGAATTTAATAATCTATTGCCAGCTAATGGATTAGCTAATTTCTGATCATGTTTTTTGATACTGTTGTTAGGATCAAACTCGGAAAAGAAAAACGGATTATTTCTGGTCCGTTGAATCCAGGATTGTAAAAGGTAATCAAGAGCTTGAAAGTCAGTCTTATGGACGATTTGAGCCTCTCTGCTATCTCCATAGGGCCCTGGGTTTTGTCTGAAGACGCCACAAAGAAAGTTTTTAAAATGTCCATGTGGAATTATGTTGATCTGATAGAAGAAGTTAGCTGGCTCAATGTTTTGAAAGTAGGACAATGAAAGACTTAAAACTGTAGCGAACGTCTTCAGAAGAAAGAGATTCCTTGCAATAGACATCTAAAAGGAAGAGAACAGAGTTAGGAATATTGTATTAGAAAATTGATAAAAGGAAAGATCATTTCTCTTACTAACTTCACATTTCTTTTAGAATACGAAGGCTTAATGTGAGGGGAAAAAAAGATGTTTTCTTTCAATCTTATAAATATATATATATATAACAAAAGATCATTTCTTTGACTAACTTCACATTTCTTTAATAATACTTAGGCTTACTGAAGCAAATGAAAGAAATGTGTTATCTTTAAATATTATGCATATGCAAGGGCCCTAACTGTTTCATTAATTCACCAATGATTCTCCCGCTTGCGGCGGGCGTAAAAATACGACACTTTAAACTGGTGTCACTCACCTTGCGTCTAGGACAACTAAGCCATTTTCACGATCGACACCGCAGCGGTTAAATTTACCAATAGCGATTTTTATTCAAAATTTCGACCCAATAGTTTGGGTTTTTTTTTAATGAACCGGTCCAATAAACATAAATAAACTAGAACGCAAGGGATCGTTGGAAAGCGGGCAGTTCTATTGTCAACATTACGATTTGCAGGACTTATTTTTTTTTAAAGTACCATGCTGAAAAATATCATTGAGCTTATGCTTATTAAATATTTTGAATAAGAGCTAAATAGGAGAAAAGTGGTCAGAAATTGTAAATAAGATTATTTATTAACGTGTAGATTGGGCTGGGACTAGTGTGAGAACCAAGGAATGCTCGCATTTACGTGTCAGTCCAATTCTACGTAATAGTATTGGAAGGTGGGGGGGGGGAGCTTTTACTTGTGGCCCTTTTCATTGTTATACGTAAGTAAATAAAAATGAGGGGTTCATTGCAAAATAAACAATATATAGACTGGGAATAACTCATCGGGCGTAGCCGGTGGGTAACGTTAGTTTTAAATATGAAAAAAAGGAGTCAAATAAAGATTTGTGATATAAAAATTTATGTCACTTTGAAAAACAAAAACGTTTTGTAGACACGACTCAAACCTGGGACATTCGCCTTGAAAACCAAGCATGCCAAGAAAGTACCATACTCAACACTATGCTTACAAATTTTTAGTCAGAAGTAATAATCGATTTCTATCAAATTGAAATTAAGAATTGAAAAAAAAAATGAAATACATTGGATTGCAAGATCGCTCTTACCTCGAATAAATATAAATTCAAAGTTCAGGTCACTGTTATTCCTTTACTTTTTAGTTTAGATACTATAAATATTTGTTTATTAATGTCAAATTGTAAGTGAGACGTTTCTATCTTTGTAAATGTAAATTTGTTTTTAAATTGTTTATGACTTGCTCCCGATGAGTCAAAGTTGCCTTTGATGGATCCATATCTCTCTATCTGTCGTTTTATTTATTCTTTTACGTAGGCGAAGTACTTTTTATATCAGCTACAACCTAACACTTTCTTCTTCTCATTCCCTGAAGCATCATTTTATTTATTTTTTTATTTCTTTCTAGCTAGAGGTAATACAATTCAAAGTTGATGTGGTAGGCGTTGATAATCAATGAACTCTTGGTGCATCTCTATCGAGATGAAGCAGCCCCCAGTTTCTGTAACAACAATCCATACGATGGCTACGTTTGTTTGTTGTTGTTGTTGTTGTTAGAATGGTAAATGAACTTGGTGCCACAACTTAACAAGTAACGTAATATTTTTTTTTTAAAGTTGTTGTTTAGAAGTCAATTTCCTCCTATTAAGCTGCTGATTGGATTGATGACGTGGAAGCAGATCTGAAGCAGCTTGGGGTTAGGGCGTGGAGACGAAAGGCCCAGGAGAGATCTGAATGGAAGGATGTGTTGAAGCAGGCCAGAGCCCTCCATGGGCTGTAGCGCCACTGTGACGGATTGATGGATGGAAGCTGCTGATTACTTTTTGCAAGAGTGTTAATTTTTCTCAAAACTAATGGATGATAGCTTTTCAAAAATAAATTGTTGAATTGCTTAACGCTCCCCAGTTCTCCCCCCCCCCTCCGAAATAAAATCCTGGTTAAAAGAATGTATAAATCTACTCATAGTTTATCCATTCTAATGATATGCCAATAGGTCAAGAAACTTAAATGTTTCTTGAATATCTATAAATAAATGCGGGAATATCCTCTGGCGTTTATGAGCTGAAGATATAGACTGTCTTGACCTCCAGACAAAATTTAATTTTAGAATTATAATAACATTATCATATTTCGAAAAATTATAACGGTCAAACAATAATCTGGTCATTCTTTTCCCAAAAGATTTACATAAATTGTCAATATTTTTTTCTGAAAATCGTTAGAGATGTTTTCGATATCCCGTTTCAGGCAGGTTTTTTATGTTTCTTTTTTGTTATTCCTATGAAGACTTTGCCAGTTGAAAAGAGGAATGAATAGATTAGTGAGCAATAGATAGACTGGACAGACCAAATGATTGAGACAACAATTATGATCGTGCGTGTGTGTGTGTGTGTGTGCGCGCGCACATATGTCAAATATGTTGATGTTGTTCGTGTTTGCATCTCTATTGTTAGTGTTATAGTTAGTTATGCCGCGGGGACAATTGTAGTCAAACTAAATTTACATTTGTTTAGACAAGTGGTTCCTAAACTTTTTTGTCTCGTACACTCCTTGCTATGTTTTTTGGTTTTCGGTAGACCCCCTGCTTAACTTGTATTGCATTTTTGCACATTCATAAACTCCGTTTTTTAAACTTATTTTTAACTTTAGTGAGTCGAAGAGTGAAAAAGTAATTGAAAGCTACATCAAAAGTTAGAGAGATCTTTTTTTAACTGATAAAATTCAAACTTAAGCCAACTAAAATAACAATTAATATGTATTACAGGCATGGGCGTAGCCAGGGGGGGGGGGTTCTTGGGGTTCAACCCCCCCCCCCCCGAAATAAACCCCATCTTCAATATAAAAAAAGCAAATTACACACTCAAAATTCTATGAGCGTAGCCAAAAGGGTTTTGAGTTGAAACCCCCCTCCCCTCCAGTTAGGGTTTGAAGCTAAAAAGTACCTCTTCAATATAAAAAAAAAAGCAAATTACACACTATAAAATCTATAAGCTTAGCAAAAGATTTTGAGTTTAAGTCCCCCTTCTCCAGATGGCTTTTTCTTTAAAGTTTAAAACCCCTCCAGATGGTTTTGAGTTTAAAATTCCCCTACAGAGCGTTTAGAGTTGAAAACCTCTCTGTTCAATATTATTTTAAAGCAAACTACAGTCACCAAATTCTATGATCGTAGCTAAATGGGGTTTTGAATTAAAAACAAAACAAAAAAACTCCAGAGATTTCTTAGTTTAAAACCCCTCAATAGATGATTTGACGAAAAAACTTTCCTTTTCGATATAAATATCTAAAGCGAAATACAGGCATGTAATTCCAAGAGCGTAGTCAAGAAAGGTTACAAATTTCTACCAGTGGCATGGGCGCCGTTAATAAAGTGTGAATAGTCTTCTGCCGAAATTGAAAATCATTAAATGTGTCTCAACAAAGATGACTAAGACAGATTTTAGGAGTCAGTCATAGAGATCGGGTCTAAATAAAAAAAAATCATATGCCGAACTGTGAGTCGAATTTTTAGTAAGGTTGTGACAGAGCGTCGCATGAGGTTTTGCGGGACATGTTCTCACACAAAATGAATTACGTAAAATAAGAGTTGCGGAAACAGCTTGCCGAAAAATGCGCCGAACGGCTCGAGAGTGTCTAAGTCTGTAAGAATAGCACATTAGGTTTTTAAATACACAAATGTTAAAGGTTATGGTATCAATCCATCGGAGAAAAGGTGAGGGCCCAAACGTATGTAAAGATTCATTTTTTAACCTTTTTTTTTTTGGTTTGCAAAGGAGATTTCTACACTTTGTGCCGACGTTTCGGTGGGCCGGATGGAATCACGTCGGGGCCGGATCTGGCCCGCGGGCCGCATTTTGGGCATCACTGGACTAAAGGATTGGGACAACAATTAATTCTGACGTGCACAAGGGAAGGCCCTTGTTTATTTTGAAGAAAAAAAATACGAAATAACTTAATGAGGTCATAGAAACTGTAAGCCTTGTCATCATCAACTGTCATCAGTATATGTGATACCATCTACTGTGTCATCAGTGTCTCTGTCATCATCAACTGTGTCATCGGTAGCTGTTTTATTATCCACTGTGTCCACAGCATATTTGTTACGATCCACTGTGTCAACAGGGGTTGTGTTATCCCACTGTGTCATCATTGTGGTGGGCAAAAGTTAACTAGAAGTTAGACACTTTTAGTTTTACTAAATTCTGCATCTGAAGAGGGATTTGTAAAAATAAGATGGTGGTAGAAGTTATGAGATACCAAACAAAGTAATTTATTACCAATAATTAATTAACTAATTGATTGATTAATATATTGATTCTTGTGTTGTCAGGTAACTGTGCAAAATTTCAGCTAGATCCGAGATTAGGTGTGGCAGAAATAACGTGTACAATGTTTTTACCAGACAGAGTGAGTTGATATAAGCTTTTATAACAAAAAGGAAGTGCTCCTCTTGGACTTTGTAAGTTGTGGATCATCTGATTCTTTGACCCCACCGTTGACGAGGGTGTCATTAGGCCAGCACGATGGCCAAGTGTCTTTACTTTTCTCTAACTAATGTCGGGTACCCTTTAGAGTTGGCAACACTCAAGGGCGTCCTAAAGCGCGCACCAAAATAGAGTTTAAGTTACCCATGAAACTCTAAGAATGGAACACAGCTTGTTTCATCTGGTATTTCACTGGGAATGACTGTACAAGTTTAACTATTCCGGGGCCAGAGTTTGCTCGCGGGCCTAGTTTGCCCATTTCTGGTCTAGCTAATGAAGAATGTACGTAGATCTACCTTTACACTAAACTATTTACACTGGTCAAATGTTTCTTAAAACTCAAGAAATTTCGTTTTTATTTCTTTTGTTAAGATCTAAATGTGAAATTCTAGATCAATTTCTTTTATGAGAGTTTAAACTTTACCGGTACTGTGAGATTTTCCGTTATATCTATGTCCATCTATGGCCTCCTTCAGTCGCGAAGCGACTAGGTGAGATGAATGCCTGGACATTAGCTATGGTCGGAACGATGTCGCCCACATATCAGTTCCCCCCTCTCCACACAGCTGATGTATCCAAAGGAACGGCAGCGCCGATTGTTTGGAGTCAGCGGTGTCGCAGGTTCTGCAAGAGCTTAGCACTGGGTGCTGCAAACTGCCTTAGGGTCGCCAGCTCCTGATTTTTCTTCAGGGTTGACTCCCGAAGCCTTTCCTATGAATGGGTATAGCTGCAAGGCAACAGAGGTTTGAATTCAGAGTTTTCCTTCTCCTAGGTGGGTAGCCAGCCATTGCTAACGAGCCCCTCCTGCCCGAAGCTTACTGGTTAAGGCGCCAGTTACTCGCCTTTGCCCCTTCTCCTGTTAGTGAGAACAGTTCCGCTGGACTCAATATCTGAGCCACACGTGAAGGCCAGGAGTTGGACTGGTTGCCAGAGGCTATTCGAGACGCATGCCATTAGGAAGCATTTTATAGGTAGTGGAGTGCTTACTTCCATTACCACTTCCAGCAATGACAACCTTGCGGAACCAATAAGTCCATATAGTATTTAAAAAATAAAGGTACCTTTTTTTCCTAAAGGTTTTAAATCAAGGCAAAAATACCAGCACACATGAAACAAATAAATGTTCTAGATGTGTTTTTTTTAACATTAAATATTACGTCACTGCAATGTAATCTTGCTAGTCACGTCGAGTCAAAAATACTTGATAGCATTGATCTAGAATCTAGATGATGGGTGACCCGACAAAATAGCGCGGACAAAATAATGCCGACAAAATAGCGCGGACAAAAAAGCGCCGACAAAGTAGAAAAATTAGTCAATCAAGTATGCTAAATTAATTTTATTTTATTTGGAAAATATACTAAATCGTTGGCGGGCTACCAGTGACAAACCAGTCACACCCCAACAAGGAAGCTAAAAAAATTAAACTAGCTATTTCTTCTATTTCTATTACTGAGTTGCTCAGTGGCAAACATGTTGGCCTTCCATCATGGAGGCACGAATTCGAATTCAGACTCGAGTATTTTTTTTATTGCTATTGAAGAGAAAACACGAAAACCTACCAGCTACTCACCCCCCCCCCCAAACCACCACCCACCAAATCACTGGATCATAGTTCATAGAGAATGTTATTAGGCATGAAAGTTGGGCTAATCAAGTTCCAATCCAAAATGAAAATCGGCCAAAGTTACTTTCAACGATCACAAAATACAAACACTGATAAATTCTAGTAGTGCTCTCGAATCGTAACTAAAAAGGTAAGGTCCACTGATAATCCAAACGGATTATCCTTTTCGAACAATAAACCTATATGGTATTACATGCATTTGGTTATTTTTTGAGTAATTAGGCCTAACAAGGTTACACAGACAGTTAGTGTGGAAACACAAACTCAAAATCGGCCCCCAAAGTGGTCCAGGTTTCAATATTTTCAGAAAGAACATCAGAATGAAATTCTATCAAAGACAAATGACAGAGAAGAATGGAGAAAGTATGTTGACAGATCTTGTGTGGTTCCCCAGCGGTCCAGCAGACAAAAGTATAGGTGAAAGTGAATTTGAAGTTAGATGTGAACCTGGTGTATTTTTATGAAAAAAATGCTTGCATATGTGATTTAAAAAATTAGATTATTCGCCTTCAGAAAAGAAAAAAGTAGCCGTTTCATCAGAACTTTAAATGATCTAAAATATTATGATGTCGGATTTTCACTATCTTTTCTAGTTTACAAGATCTAAACTAGACGGACGGACTGACAGACGGACAGACATCCCACACAAAACTAATAGCATCTTTTGCCCTTTCAGGGGCTGCTAAAAATTAATTACATGATTGATTCCAAATAATTTCACTCAATAAAAGGAATAATTTTTTAAAAGTGTTTTTTAAAGTTCTTTTTTTATTATTATTTATTTAACTGATGTGTTAAATCTGTTATGTTTTACAAAGACAGAAATAGAAAATGAGATGATAATAAAATGGGTCTGACAAAAGTGAGACAGAAAAAGAAAAGGAAAGGTGGGCAATCTGCCAGGCAGCTAAATAAAGGGTGATAATTTTCATGTCTTGGTTCAGTGGCCTGCGGGTGTATTGATAGAGGGAGGAGGGGTGGGGGAGGACGTAGCATTGTAATTGTGAATGAAAGGGGAGCCGGGGGTTTGTTAGTAGAGTGCATTCGGGTGTACATCTCTAGTTTACATCTCAAGTTGTTCTACATCTTAAGTGTGGCCTACAGCCCTACATTTGCTAGTGTACAGTTCTACTTTATTTGTATTGTACAACTATAGGCTGGGTGTTCCCCTTTTCAGACATTGCGATGTATAGGGCAGATGTAAAGGTCATCTGTTTCCTTGGCCCACGGTTAACGAGGGTATCATGTGGCCAGCGCAACGCAACACATATATATATATGTGTGTGTGTGTGTGCGTGTGCGTGTGTGTGTAATATGTATGTATGTGTGACATTGTGTGTATATGTACGTGTGTGTGTATATATATATATATATATATATATATATATATATATATATATATATATATATATATATATATATATATGTAGTGTAGTTCTACATCTTTAGTGTAAAACTCAAATTGTACATCTCTAGTATAAATCTCTTATGCACATCTCTAAAGTATATCTATCTTTAGCTGTACATCTTTAGTTAAACATATCTCTAGTGTATATTTAAGTCCTTATTATAAATCTTCTAATAGTCAGGGGGGGGGGCATTATATCGTTGTTGAAAGATAATGGAATGGGGAGGGCTGGGGATTTTTATTTTCTGTTTTTTTTAATACAAAAAGTGGGGGGGGGGTATCGGTATGAGACTTTGGAGTTGAAAATACGTAAAAGGGGTTGGATATTAAACTTAAAGAGGGCTGGGTGTTCAACTTGAAGAAGGCTGGGTGTTCAACTTCAAGAGGGCTGGGTCTTTAGCTTGAAGAGGGCTGGGTCTTTAACTTGAAGAGGAATGAGTGTTTAACTTGAAGAGGGCTGGGTGTTTAACTTGAAGATGAATGAGAGTTTAACTTGAAGATGAATGAGAGTTTAACTTGAAGAGGGCTGGGTCTTCAACTTGTAGAGGGCTAGGTGTTCAACTTCAAGAGGGCTGGATGTTCAACTTCAAGAGGACTGGGTCTTTAGCTTGAAGAGGAATGAGAGTTTAACTTGAAGAGGGCTGAGTGTTTAACTTGAAGAGGGCTGGGTGTTTAACTTGAAGAGGGCTGGGTATTTAACTTGAAGAGGAATGAGAGTTTAACTTGAAGAGGAATGAGAGTTTAACTTGAAGAGGGCTGGGTCTTCAACTTGTAGAGGGCTGGGTGTTTAACTTGAAGAGGGTTGAGTGTTTAACTTGAAGAGGGCTGGGTGTTTAACTTCAAGAGGGCTGGGTCTTTAGCTTGAAGAGGGCTGGGTCTTTAACTTGAAGCGGAATGAGTGTTTAACTTGAAGAGGGCTGGGTGTTTAACTTGAAGATGAATGAGAGTTTAACTTGAAGAGGGCTGGGTCTTCAACTTGTAGAGGGCTGGGTGTTTAACTTGAAGAGGGTTGAGTGTTTAACTTGAAGAGGGTTGGGTGTTCAAATTGAAGAGGATCGGGTGTTTAAAAAAAAATTCGTCAACAAAAAGTTATGAATTAAATTAATGCAATATTTACTGATATGTTATCCCGAAGGCAACTTTACAGTCATTTAATGTTTCCATTGTGTGGCTTCACTTTTAGATTTCAAATGTTGATATTTTTTTTTCTTGATGGAGATAGTAGAAAAGGTTTGTTCCTAATTGTTAATCAATTTTAAACAGTTTGTACATGAATACGTCAGTTAAAGCAAGTTGGCGTTAAACTGGTCAAGCGTTTCCGTGGGACACCTCTGTTAAGCGACCACCTTTCAGCTCACCAAAAATACTTCCTTTGGTACGCGTTCGTCGCCCTTATGGGATGCGTGTCCTGCTGGGCGTAACTGCCGGACTATACTGTCCATTACCGGCATTCACAAGAACATCGCTGTTAGTAGTGCAATCTTGCCCCAGCATGTCCATGATGGTGTGCAAGTATCTTTTGGTGAAAGCGTTCAAGAAGTCTCTGTTGCTTTCTGCATAGCGTGTCTCAGATCCATATAGAAGGGTTGAGAGAGTCACTGCTTGGTACGCACTGATTTGTATAGGCAGGCGGAACGAAACTCTCCACTGGAAGCAAACCAGGGGTCCTCTCCGTATTACTCGCTCTCGTAATTCGGGGATCACTGTTGGTCTCGGCCTCCTCGCGGCGGCCCATGGAAACGCTGTGAACGTCTCTAGCAGCGGCTAACGAAGACCATCCTCCGCTCGTGGTTTCAAAAATCGAACGAATGGAGTACGTAAAGTCCAGAGTCCAGCCCAACGTGTGGGAACCTGTGCATTAAAGTGGACAGAGTGCGTTGGTACGATAGGCACGTTCAATAAGCGTCGTGGGATTTCGAAATTTTGTTTCCGGAGACAACGCCATTGCATTAAGCCGCCACACCAATTGCGGCCCGAAGGGCCCTGAGGATAACGGTCGTGACAACCTCTCCAATACCTTCCAGGTATGCTCGGCAGTGCGACGAGGGCTTAAGCTAGCCAAGAGCTCGAGTTTTAGGTAGGTAGCAATGTCTCAACTGGTGAGACCCCTAAGTCTAACATGCAACCCATTACTCGAACTGGTGCATGCGGGGGTTTCGCCTTGTGCGGAGACAAGCGAACCCTACAGAACACTGTCAGCTACCTGCTGTAATGGATTAATCCCAGTACGGAGCCTTAATGCATGGAGGCGAACAAATGCACTACTGGAGTTTGTCAGAATATTATCAACTTTCCTTAAAAGCGATACGTCATTTGATACTATGCTTCCGAGATTGAAGGGAGGGAAGGCGGGGCTACGGTACTCCACAAGAAAGGGACCTCAACAACAGAGAAAAAAAAACAGGCTATATTTCGAAGGGTCAGCAACTTCACGTTTTTTTATACAATATTGTTTCGCATTTTTACCGACAATAGGCCTACTTTATTAAATCTTCCAGTTGGCAACATAGCCTTGGTTTTTAAAAAAAATGTCTGCTCGTAATATATATCGAATTCGCTCCATGTGTAAACCCTTTTAAAAAGATGTAGCCTACATTTTGTGTTACTTAAATATGCAATGAGATCATTTTTTTTTAAATAGGTTAATTTAATTTAATGTACAAGTACTCTCTCTTTTTATAATATGGCGCGTGCTTTTAGATAGTAGGCTAGCATTTTTATTAAGGTTTTGAAAAAGTGTAAGGGGTATCCACATACTTAAGTCTGACCCTGCTAAGGGGGGTATCCATTCACGTAATATTTGGGGCTAGGTGTATTTAATTGGGCGACTTCTGGAACATAACATCATATATATTTCAATAACACTTTTTTTTTTCGGCATTAAAATTTTTTTTATAGTTCTAGAGTATAGACTAAGTGTTTCTGTATTCCACAGGTCTCCTCTGTTACAACTGATTTAACTCAAAAGCAATTGGCAGAACTAATTATTTTTCTGATCTTTGCTGAATTACAGAGTATGGGGCAACAAATTGAATTGAGCAGTTCAAAAGCAGGATACAATTTTGTTTTAATTGTATACCATTAATTATACTCCTACCTGCAAAAGAAAAAAACACGTATTGTTTCCCTTTAACTCTTTCTCTCCTGATCGACGATACCATCGTTGATTTGATCTCATTAAATTAAATAAATGTTTCATTTTATAAACCTGACTTTGTGTTATATAAAAGAGCATGCACTTCCCTTCAATTCTATACCAAATACAACACTTTCTGATAACAAACAACAAAGCTATTGAAGCTTAATCATAACAGGGGAGTGAGACAGTAATGGACAGTATGAAGAATTCCTTCGAAACGCGGACACATAATAACGGAGAGAAAGAGTTAAGAATGTTACTTCCTCCTCTCCACCCCAACCCACCTCTTAGTATCAGCCCTTTATTTAGGTCATTCATTTCACGTTATTTTCCTCCGTTAACTTTGGCACGCCACATCCCGAGACGTGTCATTAAGTGTCATAGGAATGTTCTTTACACCATTGGATTTTGTTTTTCTATTCTATATTTAGTTTGAAATGTCATACAACTATAAATTATTGATTATTAGGATGGTCTATCACGTTTAGTCTAGCCCGTAGTCCTTTTTATTTGAACAGCAAATGGTCAAGATTGCAATTAAAATGAAGTAGTGTGTGTTTAATTGCTGTAGTATTTTACGTCTCGAGAGACGATCTTTTCGCTTTGCAACTTCAAGGCATCTGTAATCCGCGACACTTCTTTTATGCTCGCTCTCCATGTGGATCTAATCCAGTGCCACTTTTTCCCAGCTGCTATGTCGATTTTGAAAAGCTTCATGTCGCGTTTGCATACATCCGTATACCGTAAAAGTGGACGACCAGCGGCTCTCCTGACTTGTTAGATCGCCATACAGAATGTCTTGTGGAATTCGGCCTATGGCATTCTACGAACTTGACCAAGCCAGCCAAGGCTTCTGCTGCTGATAATTGGCTAATAAGACAATTATAGCAGACCCATAGAGTTATGTGTCAAAGCAATCCCAGGATGCCTTGTTGTGCTCAGTCTGCATAACACAAATCCGAGTTCTTACAGCAATTATTTGCAATGGGGAAACTTGTCGTTAAGTCTTCTTTCTTGAGCGCCCCTGACGTCACTACTAAGTGTCACTACTCTATGGGAAGCGTGGTTGAGAGGCTTGAACTTGGCTTGGCTACCTAAGACGGGGGCACGAGGTTCAACACCCGACTAGAGCAGAGTTGTGTTTACTGAGCGCCAGTACGGAAAACCTTCTCCCAGATACCCCCTCCCCATAAATAACATCGGAGCATGCTATAAACTCGGCATGAAAATAGCGCTATATAAAACCTAATTTATTTATCTATTCGTCTCTAACTATTTTTGACGTAACTTCCGGTCTACACTTTTAGTTACGAGATTTCTTCTCACAAATAAAACTAGTTCTTACTTGTTCTAAATATGAATGGAACAGCCTGTAACAACTGACCAGAAGGTTTCTTTGAAGATATTATTTTGATCCCACATCCACCCTGCTATTGTTAAGCATTATAAACAAGAATCACGGCGCCTGGTGATTACATATGCCCAACCTGTGACCGCAGCTGTGTATCAAGGATTGGCCTCTTTAGTCACACAAGGTTGCAAAGGGAAATGATTGTTTCTCGAACGTAAAATGCCACAGACAAATAAATATCTATCACATTTACTGGATTCTGATTGATTTCATATGTAACAATGAAAAAGAAAAAAAAAAAAAGCAGCAAATGAAATACTGTGAACTATATTCCCCCTTCTGACTAACTACAACACAGTGACATGATCTGTTAAAACTCAAAGTGGTGTGTTTGGTCTGGATACAAATAAAGAAAACACAAAATTTTAAAGCCATTGAAAAAAAAATGAAAGCAATATAAACAACAACAACAAAAAACAACAATAGTATGGTTCACATTAAAACAAAATTTCTTTATTAATTTTTCAAGTGGATAAAGAAATAAATATACTCTAAAAACTGAATTCAATCTTCAATACTTTTCACAGCCAATTTTATTTTCTCTGTGATCTTATTGATGTGCTCAAGAACACCCATATTTGGCTTCAAATCTAAATATGTTATCTGCAATAGAATATAGACAAAACATTTACTTGATCTGACTCTCCAGTTAGTAAAGATTAAGTTCAATAAACATGAGCATGTCCTTCCACTTACATGTATAGGTATGTAGCCTAAATGTTTCAAAAGCCTAGCAGCGATGTTGTAAGAGCCAGTGGGCGACTGGTCAGGTCCAACGACACCAGGGAAGGGAACTAACTGTAGGGCTAGCCTGTGGCATTCACAAGGAATAAAAAGTACATATCAAATGATTATTACCTCAGTAAAAACAATGAAATGTATGTCATATCATAATGCATGGTAATCTATTGCAGGGAAATAAATATCACACGCTTGATGTATGGCTATAAAAAAGATTATTAAAAAAATGATAACCCTAGAGTAAAGTCATAAAAGTGCTGCCTAATATGTTCATAAAAGTGCTGCCTAATAAGTTCCCAAGGGTGCCTAAGTTTGTGCAAATACCAGGTTATTGTGAAAGGTTTTTAAAAATACTGCAAATACAAGTATTTATGTATATGTTTGGATGTATGTATGTTTTACATGTTTGGATGTTCCTTTAGAATTTAAAATTATTACATCATAGCCCAAACTTCCCACATCATAGCAGCATTTGGCCAGTCCATTAAAAAATTCAGCCCCAAAGACCAAATTTAGCAGACAACCAGTGCAGTTCCAAAATAAAGTAGCGGCACCCTTTGAGTCAAAAACTACAACAAAAAGATAACTGCATTCCTTCTGTCTGCTTATCTCTATCTGACTTCATCTCATTTATAGAAGCAACAAATGTAAAATAACTTAAGAGTGAAACAAACCCATCTCAATAAATCTTCTAGTTCAATCACATTCAAAAACAGAACAATATTTTAAACAATGAAATCATTTTAAAGCTCATATTCTTGTTGACTGGAGGCGTGGTGGCTGAGCAGTAAAGCTCTCTGCTTTCGAACCGAGGTCCCGGGTTCAAATCCTGGTGGAGACAGGTATTTTTATTTTCACGATCTTTGGGCACCTCTGAGTCTACCCAGCTCTAATGGGTACTTGACATTAGTTGGGGAAAAGTAAAGGCAGATGGTCGTTGTGTTGGCCATATGACACCCTCGTTAACCCTTTGCCACAGAAACTGACGACCTTTACATCATCTGCCCGATAGATCACAAGGTCTGAACGGGGACCTTTACTTACTTATTCTTGTTGACTAAATACAACAACTGCTTCTTTAATACAAAGGTTTAAAGAACTTGTATCTACCTGTACAGTTTTTCATGGCCCTGTTCACTCTGAATAGCAGTTATAGGCCTGACTTCTCCATTCTTGTTGGCACACATGACATAATCTAAATCCAAAACAAAAGAGTTGCTTTTATGTGCATATTGTAACTCCTTGCTTAATAGTACATAATGTAAGTGAGGGGAGAAAGACATAAAGATTACTTTATGTTGGAATGGCTTTTTTTTAAATGCTTCTTGCCTTTACACTAGAAAAACATTAAAAATGCTTTTCTAAAAAAGACAATACCTCCTTTATACAACTTATAGAGCGATTTGTTTTCTGTTAATAACCAATAAATGTTAGATTAAAAAACAATGGACTATTTTTTAACCCCCCCCCCTTTTCCCCAACAAAGAATCCTGGTTAAGCAAATGTATAGATCTACTACACTCTATAATATTCTAATAATAGGCATTTAGATCTAGACTTAGAAGACAATGCAAAAAAATTTCATTTACATTAATTTATTCAACTCTTGAATTAATAAGGCCTTAAATTTGGAAATTCATGAACACGATGTTCCTTTCAAAATCGATGTAGACCTAGTTCTCTAGCCAAAGTTAAATTTATTTTTTTTTTACTTTGAAAAATTATAACAGCAAAACAAGCTAGTAATTCTTTTCCAAATGCTATACCAGTACATCAACTGTTAATTTTATAGGAAAATCATTAGAGCCATTTTTGAGATCCATGTCAAGATTTCAGGTTCCACCCTCCATGGAATTAGTGACTTGAATAGAGGCAATGTAAAAAGCTAGCAGGGCCACCAAATTCAAAATTTAAAAAAAAAATGCAATGTGATTCTTCAGAATGGAAAATCCACAAATGAGGTATACAAGTTGTAGAAACATATACTGAGATACTTCTGGCCAAACACCATTTCAAACAAGGGAGATTAAGATTAAGACAGAACCATTTTGTAGTCTATGGAAGATGAACATTGGTGAGCTAGGTACTTAGAAAGAGGACTAATGGACTAATAGTTGAACTAGTGTAACCTATCATTCTAATAGGAAGAGGTTATAGCCGAGGTCAAAATAAAATGTTATTCGCTTGTTGATGTGCTAATTGGTAAATACTGACAAGGATTGACTTGGGGATGCTTGTCAAAGTAGTAACTTTTAAAGAAAGCCAGCCTAAGATAGTTTTAAGATTTGCTCCTGTGAGCCACCAGTTACCAAACTAATGCTTTGCTTCAAGGACACATAACTCTTCATAGGCCAAAAAGTGCAAAGATAAAACTGACCTGTCCTGACACCATCTTGTATAACTTGCCCACTCTGTACATATGTCTTCATGTCTGCAAACTTGCTGAGGGCTCTCTCAAAAGTCTCAGTCAGAGCTTTGTCTGTACAGCCAGAAGTTACCTGAAACAAAGACAATCTATGACTCCCATGTCTTATGGGCACATATGACTTAAGAAACATGACATCTATGTAAAATGTGGGTAACCATTAACTTGCATGACAAAACCCTTGGCACAATTTATGCCAAAATTTGAAACTTAAGGTTACAGTGAGGTTGGAAAGAAAATGCCCCAAAACAAACCTACCTCGGCTAAACTGAAGAATTCTGTAGAAAGAAAAGCACCCTTGTAGTTTGGAATTTCATATTTAGCAGCCAAGCTGATCACAGCAAGCCTCTGTAAAGCGGCATGTTTCATGTGGCCTTCACAGATTTCTAAACACAATACAAATAAATATGCACTAGAATAGAACATACCAAGAGATAGCTATGTTCAATAACAAAGACACATGTTTTGTACAAGTGAAAGCTAATAATGTGTTTCTGAAGTTGAGTGTTCAATAAGAGAAATCTTTCTCAAGGCTTGCTGTTCTTGTTATCTATCATTTGAAATATTGCACATATTATTGATTATTTCATACCCTCTGCTGCTACAAGTGAATTGACCTTAGAATATTACCCTTACCCTTATTTGATGTGGCAATTTTTAAGGCCAGCGGTTAACGAGGGTGTCATGCGGCCAGCACGATGACCAACACCTTTACTTTCCCCCAACTAAGGTTATGTACCAATTAGAGTTGAGTGGGGTGTCTTAAAAATGTCAAAATCCCTATTCTTCAACAAGATTGAAACCCGCGACCCGTCGTCTCAGATGCCAAACACTTTACCCCCCATTCCATTAGAATATTAATTGTGTATTCAGGTTTTTCAGGTTTAGCAATTATGTCAATCACAGGGGGTAAAAATGGCTGGCTTGCAATAGTGTAGTTAATGCTTTAAGTTTCTTGTTTTAATTTGGTCCAGCCAAGTTTTTATTTGATCTGTTTACAATATTTCTCACTATATTTATGCATTTTATTTTATCTATGTTTACAATATTTCTCAATATATTTATACATTTTATTTTATCTATGTTTACAATATTTCTCTCTATATTTATGCATTTTATTTTATCTATGTTTACAATATTTCTCTATATATTTATACATTTTATTTTATCTATGTTTACAATATTTCTCAATATATTTATACATTTTATTTTATCTATGTTAACAATATTTCTCACTATATTTATGCATTTTATTTTATCTATGTTTGCAATATTTCTCTCTATATTTATACATTTTATGTTATCTTTGTTTACAATACTTTCAACACATTTGTTTATCCTGCAACAATATATCTTTATATATCTCTAGTGGTAACTTTAAATACTTTTAGAGCTTGTAAGCAAAATAAAATTCAATATTTACCCAAAACTTCTGAAACAAACTCTGGTTGAAGCAATTTTTTAGCCTGATCAGAAGGAAGGGACTTCAGTACTGCCAGGCACCAGCCACAGGTGACTTTTTCAAAAGGCAAGAAATTTTCTTCAACAGCCACCATTGCTATTTCTGTTGAAGTTGGAACATAGGCAAACACAAACAAATCAAATAAGTATTTACGGGTTATATAAAATTAAGCAAAATTAATATACACTAATATTACATTTCAAAGTTGGTATATATGCAAAAAAATAAATAAATGAAATGTTTCATCTAAATAAAAAGACCAAAGAAAATATTAAGGCTAGTCTGAAACATCAAACGAAAACAGTTTTCATTTAGGCTCAAACATTCACATAGATTGTGAAGATTATTTGTTCCAAGAAAACATTGGGCAGACTATTTGTATACAGCCTAGTTTTCATGCTACAGCATACTCATTATGGTCCAATCTCTTTGGTGGACGTGGCGGGAGGGGTAGGGAGGCCACTCAAATATCCAAAATGTTTGTGAAAGGATGTCATGACATTGTGAGATTTGAACAACTCTTTAAGGTGGTTGCTATACTATAGGATAGAAGTGTTTGGACCATAGACTTAAAGAGAGAAATAAAAAAAAAAAAACATTTCAAAAACACTTTTTACAAAAAAGCAAAACTTATATGAGGTGTACTTGAATCAGTTTGTTTGGAATCAGTCATGTCATTACATTTGTAAGAGATCTAGACCAACAACAATTAATGTGTGAGATTAGAAATATTTATAGTTTTAGTTCAGCGCTATTTCATGCTTTTAGCTTTCTCAATACGCTATGATCCTATCACTTATCTGGAATAGTTGGGAAAATGGGAAAAAAAAAGGGGGGGGGGGAGTGGAGAGAAAGAGATATCTGGGGGAATTTTACCAAAATTCCATTTTAACTCATGGCTCAATGGGAGATTGTAAAGTTACAATATATTGTTTGTTTTAATTAAACTTACTTTAAAGCATCAACTTATAAAGGGGACTAATTCAGCTTATATCACCACTTCAGTTAAATTCAATTTCTTTCCCTTGTTCAAGATACCAAACAAAAAAATTAATTACCAATAGTTAATTAACTAATTGGTTGATTCTTGTGTTGTCAGGTAAAAGAAATAATTGTGTACAATTTCAGCTTGATCCGAGATTGGGTGTCAGAGAAATAACGTGTGCAAACTTTTCCCAGACAAACAGAATAAAGCTTTGTACATTAATACTGCTTGTAAAACAATTTTAATTTTAAAAAATGTAAGTGAAATGTTTGTATCATATTCATGGAAACTTTCATGATTGATATCAAGTGATAACCGACCTTTAACACTGTGAGTTTCTTTATCATTAGAAGGCATCTCTGCCAAGTTTGCCAGAGACAACAAGCTGTTTTTGGCATCTTTTGCTGATAGGAGTTTCCAGTCATCATATAAAGATTTCTTGCAAGCAGACATAAGGCTGTCATTTCTCCATCGAAGGTGAGACAAAGATGTTAGCACAGTCGCTGCTAGGCTAACAGAGTCCAGGGGAACTAAGGACATTTGAGAAGTCAATTTGTCGAGAAATCTTTCATTCCTGTAGTTTAAAACAGAACAAGAATACAGCAGATTATTCAGCTGTACAACACTGAAGTCACTGAGGTCGGCCATAAACAATCGATGAAAGACTGCATTGAGGACCATTAAATTCCTGTTTTTCCATCTGGATAGAAGGATTATCACCTTAGACAAATCCTTGCTTTTTAATTCATCAACCAGATTCAAAATTCTGGTCTCTAAGTTAACACTAACTACAGGCAAGGTTTCAGCGTCAATCACTTGACTGATGTGTTCTGCAACAGAATGACTGCTGTCTTCACTTGATATGCTTTTATTCTCATGCACTCTTGAGCTCAACTTATGTGTGATGTCTTTCATGTCAAAAAGGCTGTCTAACTGATACATAAAAAAGACAACATATTTAGCTGGGATGTCATACCACCTTTTGTTCACTATGGCCTGGACTAGCTCAATTCTAATTTGCTTCCTTAATGCTGTCTCAGGGCACAATGTCAGCTCCTGAACAATATCAGCTACCACATTAACAGGCAAAATAAGCACATCCTGTGCAGTTTGTCTCAGCATCTTCTGTGTAATCATTAAGTCTGTTTTCTCACTTAAAAGTAAAGCTAACAGTTTATGTCTCATGTAAGCTGGAGCAGACGGAGTAAGGACCAGCTCCACAACAGAATGAATCGAATCCGATACAATGGTCTCTAATTTTATTTCCTCTTTGGCATTTTTTTTCTCTGCCAAAATTCGACCCCAATGGAGCAACCGGTGCTCACAATCCCTTATGGTGTTTTTAGCATAGGTTTTTTCAACATTGCTCAATATTTCTGAAAAAATGGTATCTTCTTTCGCTGAGATGGCTTCAGTACAAGATGTATCCATTTTCTTGGCGTCTGCTTCTAAAAGATGTTCTTTCAAAATCTTCTTTTTAACATTTGGCTGGAGAAAAAAAATGTTCTGTTTAAAATATTAACAAATTATTAGTACTAATACTTTATTTAAAATCTAGTTGCTATTTATGTTTCTATTTGATGTCATGGAAACATCAAACTGAGCAGAGAGTCTAAAAACTCTTCACCTAAGCCAATCACAAACTGGTATCAGGTAACCATAAATAACCTTCATGTCTAATCTAACCTTTAGTCACCATCATATAACAGGAGAGGAGGAGGGGAGGGGGGGGTTTAGTGGTAAAGAGCTTGGCTACCACCAAGGAGTCTAGAGTTTGAATCCTGATTAAGACTGTGATTCTGGCTGAGCTTGGAATTTTTAGGCTGCCTCTGAGTCCACTAAACTATAGAGGGTACCTGACAAAAAATGGGGAAATAAAGGCATTTGGTCAATGTGCTGGCTACATGATCAAAGAAACTGATGACATCAGCTGCCAAAGACGGCACAGCTTGTAAGGGGTGTCCAAGACAACAAACACTATACTCAAAATTTCATTTTTCCTACAAGTGCTTCTAATATCACCAATTTGTGTGATAAGTAAAAGCAATTTTATTGAAGTTCTATTTCTATCTATATACATAGTAACTGTAACTTACAATTTAAAATAAAAACTTAAAGAGACATATCAGGGCTAGTATAATTTGATAATTAAGAGTCAAAGTTTGTTTATGATAGACTTTGGGATAAGACCAGAAGGGACAGAGAGATGCACATATCCTGATTTGTATGGCCATGTATTTATAATAGCAAATTTATAATATACAATAAAGTTAAATATATACAAACATTTACAAGTGAATACAACTGATGTTTATTAAAGACTATAATATCATTAGATCTATATATTGAATAAATATTGTGTGAAGGATTTTGTGCTGTTATTTCATTTTTGGTAGGGAGAGCATAGAGAATTATTAGACCTATAGACAATTACAAATAAACTTAACAGTCACACCAGTACGTTCGAGTGTCTGACATATACAAGTATTCAATATATTGATCTAACATTTGTTATACTTCTGGTGGTGGTGCGGATAGGGGTAGTTAAGTGTGTGTAGCCACAAATCGCTCCAGGCCAGCGCTAGACAAGCAGTCAAGCATGACAAGTGGCGACAGTCAGCCACAGCGAGTAAAAACACAACGGTTTGGGATCTGTTTTGTGAAAGTAACTCAGGCCAGTCAAGTTGGATGTAGTCATGTGATCAAACAGAGTAATCGAGCGATGTTTCGTTGGTTTCTGGAAGGCCAGCGGGAACATTATGTAAAAAGCACAGTTCACTACAGACGATTTTGTCAGTGTGGTTCAGCTGTGTGGTTCTGTGGGCATCTACGGTTCGGTGGAGAGTAAAGTCAAGACACCTCATGAGTATGAGATGACGTCTTGGTGTTATGTTAATCTAGACGATAAAGTCTGACACAACGAGCCCAATCTGTGAAGTTAGTCCTGAACAGTGGAGAGGCCAGTGGAGTTTGATAGAGCAGCACAAGAGTTGATATGCTGGTATGGTTGTTAACAGTGAAAACATTTGTACAGTCCATTTTGTGTTGCCAATTGTACAGTAATGGCTGTGACTTATTGGACTGTTACATTACTTTGGAGCCCTAGGTTGTCAAGTTCTTTGAATTGGTTGTGTTGTGTGGTGCAGCCTGCATAGTAAGTCATTACAATATTATACTAACCCTGGATATATATACATTTAAGTCTTTATTTTAATTATATATAATATATATATATAATATAATAACAAATGTATATTCTTAAACTACATTAACATTTGGTTTTACCTCTAGTCCTTTTTTAGTAGAAAAATATCGCCTGGAGCCTAAAGATGGTGTTGAGTGAGTTAACCTTAAAAAACAAAATTAAGAATATTTTTTTTTTGTTTCATCAATTCAAAGGGAGTTAAGTAAAGCAAAATAATATATCTTGATTGTTTAAAAATTTGTCAGGCTTTTTATTAAACTAAGATATATTATAATTAATGGCCAATGGCATAAACATGATGCAGAGATTTTCTGCTTTGAGAATGTTATTAATCAACTCTGCAGTAGAGAAGGTAGACACATTTAGTATGATACCCAAGCATCTAAACTACAACAAAGATCTGGTCTTGAAAGATAAATTGAAGTCCTAAATGAGAATCTACTACACATTCCTGCATGGGGAAGAGAAAACATTTTGGCATTGCAACTCTACGACCCAATCCAAACTTGCTAAACATGTTGTCAGTTGTTGTTTTTTAATTCACATTTACATTCTTTGGACTTTTCTAACACAATCTTGATTCCAGTAACTAAATAATATTTTGATTTTTTTCTCCCCAGTTTTGGATAATGTGGCCAGTCTTATTTAATTGTATTATACAGTGATGTCAGGGCTACAGCCAGCCAGGCCATGTCAGGGCCATGATATGGTACTATTTGGAACCTCAAAATGTCTCCCCAAAATGCATTAATGAAGCAGTTAAAGCCAAATTACTGGTCAAGAGGTTAAGTACGCTTGAACTTGGTTTGGCTACCTATGAAGGGGGCTGACGCTCAACACTCAACTCGAGTAGAGTTGTGTTTACAGCCCCTCCTAGATACACCCTCCCCCACTGGTCCACAAAGCATGAAAGTAGCACTATATAAAAGCTATAATTTTAGATAGCATTTGAGACTCCCTATAAAATTGACTTTTGTTTTTGAAACAAAATTAATTCCAACATTAAAATGATATGGCATAAAGCTTTTAATTTAAAAAAATTGACAACTAAAACTAGTTTGAGTAAAAGTAAAAATTAAACCTAGATGTTTTTCACATAACAAGAATAACTAGGTTAATACAAGGAAACCAATGTAATAATTCTTTTTTTTTTAATAATGAACACCTGTGAATGTCTTGTTAAATAACAGACTCATTTTTCTGATTAAGAAGAGAGGTGAGCCGTAGTTGCTAGAATCATCAAGCCAGCACTCAAATCAAGCCAAGATGATACTGAACCAAAAAGTACTCTAGACAGTACACGGCCACTACATTTTAAATATATTTAGTACTTTGTGTGCCTGAAAAATTTAATGTAATTTGTTCTATTTCAGAAACAATTATTTTCTAGTTTGATATGCACACCTAACACAACATGTATGACCTTTTAAAAGGTACTATAGGTAATGATAAAATACTTAATAAAAGTTATACTGCAGGAAAGTGATTTAAAAAGAAAAAAGTAAATGGATCATGAAAGATAGGTCAAATTGCTGAGGCATAGAAACTATTAGGCTGAATGGTTATAAAATTGTTCAGCATTTTCTTTTTTTACTGCTGATGAGTGCTATGAACTAGATCCCAACCAATTTTCAGTGGTGAAAAAATAAAGATTTGATTACCAAACATTTGTCGATTTATTTCTAGGGTCGGCAGACACATGAAGGAGTTTGATAAAAAAGAAAACAAGGGGAAAAGTAATATTACTAAAAACTAGGCTTTTAATGCATTTCATTATTTATGTCAGTGAATCGAAGGCTTTAAAAGCACGTCTTGGAAGCATGGCGGCTGAGTGGTAAATCGTGTGGCTTTCGAACCAGGGGTCGCGGGTTTGAATCATTGTGAAGACTGAGAATCTTACTTTCTGGATTTTTAGGGCACCTCAAAGTCCACCCAGCTCTAATGGGTATCTGACATTAGTTGGGTAAAAGTAAAGGCTGTTGGTCATTGTACTGAACACATGACACTTTTGTTAAACATGGGCCACAGAAACAGATGGCTTTTACATCATCTGCCCCATAGATCACAAGGACTGGACTTTTTAAAAATACTTCATTATTAAGAGCCATATTTCATAGATCAAAGAACTTTCATTGTAGATCATCATTTGCATAAAAATTGTCTTACTAACTGATGCCAAAATGGTCCTTCAAAGCCTGAAAAACTTGGATACTTCCTATATAAAGCAAGACAGCTCTTGTAAACCTTAACATCAACAGCAAGGAAACTGTTCTTCAATGGATTCCAGCACACATTGAATTAGAAGGCAATGAAAAAGCAGATATACTGGCCAAAGATGGAAGAATGAGCAAACAAATGAAAATTCCTCTCTACCCAGAAGAAATGAGAAAAATTACAGAGTGCAGAATAAATGTGACTTTGACCAGCTCTTAATTATAAGAAAAAGGACACCTATTATAAGCTATCTCAACGCATAATTTTTCGACTCAGAACTGGACACTCAGAATGAGACTGTTCAAAAAGCTAAAAGTCAGGACTAGCAAAACATGCCCTTGAATGCTGACCATGTTCTTCAAAGCTGCATAATCAAGAGGGTCGAACAAGACTCTGCCCCCAAAACCCTCCTATAAAAGAAAAACTATACAGAGCACTGCCTGATCTGAAAACCACTGCGCTGTTCATCTCAGATATAGGATTACTGATATGAACCCTCCGACATGAAAAATGAGAACGTAGAAGAAGAATTCGCATAAATACAAGTATAGAACTCTTTGCAAGACATTTTCTTCTGAATTACTTAGTGAGAAAAATACCTGTCGCTGAGTCAATAGTGCATTGATTAGTGAAAACACTATTTTAACAGTAGAATTATGTGTACTAATCCGAAAGCAAATAATGATAAATCTTAATAACAAAGATTTACTGCTGCAGGAGTGAAGGACAGTATATGTATAGAAAATATAATAAACATGCATATAAGTAGCCTGCTGGACCAAGTAAAAGAAAGGATGTTTAAACCATGAGGCCTTCATCAGCTACTAAACAAACAAAAAAAAAAAAAAACAACTAACACAAAATAGGCTTAAGTTAACATCTATTCAATGCTGTTCTCTATCGAGGCAGAAAAGAAATGAGTTACGCTGGTGTAAAAGTGCAGGTAATCAGAAGGGGGCTGTCATGTAAGGCAAAGATAAATGGGGAAAGGGTGGAGTGTTAGTCCTCATTTCATTTTAAATAAAAGTGTGTTGGTTGCTGATCCCATGAAGTTGGAGGCTGCAATGCTGTAGAGGAGTGATGAGGAGATCAGTGGTACCTCTAGGATGTGTGCTATTGAAATAAATAAGAGAAGGTCTTAGTTGCAAAATTTCAAATGTCTCTAAGGTGTTCTTTGGAGTTGTGTTTTTAAGATGTTGCCTGTGTTTCCAATGTAGAGCATTTGACATCTTCAGCATATTATCACACTAATCTCCTCCACAATGCAATAACAAAAATACCCATTTGCAGATCGAAAACAAACATTTACATTTCAGGTACCCTCCAAGATAACTTAAGCCTATTTTGTGTTGTTTGTCTTTTTTTGTTTGTTTAGGCATTGTTTCTTTTTTTTGGTCCGGCAGGGTTACATTATATATATAATATAATGTAAGTTTATTGTATTTTCTGATAAATCTTAGGCAGCTGAGTAAAGAGGTGTTTTTAACACTCAGAACAGTACTGAATAAACTATCTACTATTTATTTGAGTTTGAGTGTAAATAAAGTTTAAACCACTAGAAAGGAAAGATTAATTCAATTGATGGAATGTTATAGTAGTAAACAACAGAGGAGGATCCAACCTTCAAAGTTAAAACATACGTCACAGATAGATCTATGTAGTATATATATATATTATATAAACCCTATTAGCTCATCAATTTAATGTCATTCATTGCAAACAAGTTTTATTAGTCCTTTGATAAAATGTAGAGAGATCTTTTTATCTAAATTAAGAAGCAGGTTACTGGGATGCTCAAGATTTACCTTATTTTTACAGAACTGTTGACATTTTTATATTGTAGATCAAAAGGATGGTCAGGATTTATCATGCGGAGATATGTAAGATGATGTCTGAATTTGGAGCATTGTGACTGCTTTTGCCAAGAACTTGCAAATGATTTCAAATTTGAGAGGGACATGATGATTTATATTATGTAGATCTAGTAAAAAGAAATTTAAAACTAAAATAGATCTTGGATCAAGACTCAAGAAGGCAGGCACAAAGCAGTTGAAAGCTGCTAGACTATTTAGATCTAGAATCTAGAGTAGACTTAGCTTAGTGTCTCTAGCTAGATTTACTCTAACTCTGGTGATTAATATTTATTTTAATTCTTCTTATCTTATACTTATATAATACAGACGTTACTCATGGAGATTAGATTTTAAATTAGATTTAATTAGATCTACACTAAGTTACGACTAAGTCTAAGTAGAACTAAATAGTAAATTAACTAAATCTTGTTTAGCTATATCTAGAGGCTAGAGCAGCTAGTCTAGCTGCTAGAGTTAGATCTAGAAATCTAGTTCTAGAAGTTTAGTTAAGTCAAAGAGTGGATCTGCTATAAATAAAAACTTTTTAAAGTCGTGTATTCTACTATTTAGATCTTTAAGTGTAATACTATTATTAGATCTAGTACTAGTAGACTCTATTACAATTCTTTATTTATTATTCTAAATTGAGTAAATCTAGATTGGATTCTAGACTAATTGAGTAGATCTAATTAATTGAATAGTTCTAGATCTAGTCTAATTCACTTATTTATAATTTTATTCTAGGTCGGTGCTTTGCCTGTTTTAGAATCTAATTTCCAAATTGATCTAGACTCTGTTCTAATGGCATTTAAAAGCAGATTGACGAGAGAATTAGATCTATATCTATGGCCTATGGTTACTAAAGACTTAGATCTAGATCTAAATCGATAGACTGAGAATAAAGTAGAGGTCGAAATGTATGAGAGCCATGGAGGCTTCCATATTGTCATTGGATAAAATTAAAAAGTATAAGCGAGCAAAATAAAAACAATACCCACTAACCCGCAGATCTATTTTTTATATTTAGATCATAGACTATGATAGACTTATATGTCTATGATTTAGAATTTAGATATATATCATCCTATATGTAGTCTATGTCTAACGATATAATTATAATATTATATCTATGGTCCACCCGAAAAGTTGAGTTTAAATAAAATTATTTTGATGAAATAGATTTCAATAGATTATAAATTTATGTATTGATATTCAGAAAGACACAATTAAAGATATAAAGGCACATTCCTTGTTCCATATATGCTATGACAAATTTGTACAAATGCTCCTTCTTCCCTAGTGCTATTAGAGCATGGAATGGATGGGTTGCCTGAGCCAGCCAGGAAAACCAAGTCATTGGTTAACATGCATGCATCTGCGCGATTACAAATAGATCTATTTTTACCAATTGATTTTGCTTAGCGCTATTTCATGTTTAGCTTTCTAAATGCGCTATGATCCTTTCACTTGTTTGGACCAGTTGGGAAAAGGAGCGGGGGTGAAGGAAGAGGATTGGAGGGGGGGGGGGTCTATTATATTACCGTGATCGCTTTTAAAATGAATTCAAACTCAGGTCTCGAGCCTCCTCAGGGGGACTAATTAAGCTTATTAAGCTGTATTATATAAGATAAGAAGATCTGTCATTTATGATTTTTCCCTTGTTAAATACAAAACAAAATAATTGATTAATTATTGTTTTGTCAGGTAGGCTACTACCCGGGTACGCTGTTCTGCCTCAACGTGGCACCCGGGTGGAAACGGTTAGTTGAGGGGGTAACTAGGCTAAATGAATTGCAAAACAAAACTCCCGTGGGAGTGTCCATTGCGAACCCATTGCACGGACGGAGTTGAAAGAGAGCTCTCACGACCCTGTCGATAATCCATGCGCCGTTCCTCAAGGGACCGTTACATTAATGGCGAGTTCCCCCATGGTTAGCTTGGTATAACATAGGAAGATGGTGCCCATGCGTAGAGGCCAGTTATGTCGGAAATAGCAATGCTTTATATAGGCATTGACTTGGGTCTCTTCCAGACAGAACTGCGGTTCAAGCAGGTTTTTTTTTTACTGTTTGGCGCTCAAACAGGTTTTGTTTTCAAACATAGAGCTCAAAGAGCCTTCGATCGGCTCAGCTCTTAGACGATCAAACGGTAGGCTATTAGAAATACCTCCTGCCAGAACCTACTGGTTTAGGAGCCCAAAAAATGATTTTAAAACATATAATTAAGATTGGCCTACATTTTTTTTTCTGTTATTCAATAAGCCACTAACAATTTACCAAACATGCCCTACTTTTTTTTTCTCTCATCAAACACATGTTCCATGGGGAGACTCTTTGGAGGCCGCCTCTGAGTTTGTGTTTACACAATTTTTTAAAAATTAAAAAAAAAGTGGGTTTTTTTTATACTATTGAATTAAAAAGACTTATTCACTTCCCAAGTAAATCCAGGACCTATATACAGTGCTTATTATTTTTTTTTTTTTTTTTTTTTTTTTTGTAAATAAATAGGTGCCGGTACTCAGTGATGGAGTTCCTAACTTTTAACTACTAATACATTAATAATAAACGTTAAGATACGTGCCGGTACGCCGTACCGGTGCGTACCGTCACAAAAAAGCACTGTATATATATATATATATATATATATATATATATATATATATATATATATATATATATATATATATATATATATATATATATATATATCGTTATCGCCAGGGCCGTCTGCACCAAGATCGACTCAAAATGTTCTCTTTCAGAAGACATTTCAATGTCGTCTCAACGCGATTCTACCAGTAAGAACGCTCAAACTTCTCTCCAGGGATGTAGGCCTCAACTACTATCGTCATCTCAGATCCAGATCCCGCTATATGATAGACAACTCTCAAAGATCCTTTAACTGACTGGGCTGGAGACATACATTTTGAATGCGAGGGTGGGGGTCACCAATAAACACTGAACTTTTTGTTATCCACCCCATTCCTTTGATCGGCTGTTCACATTAGTAGCATATAGTAGCATAGTCAACTGTTCGGCCATTTTCTCTAACAATATAAAACATGTAACGTGGCTGTTTTCACTAGTAACATAGTATATATGGCCCATTATGCGTCTCAGGCAGCGCAAGTGGAAACTATTCAATCTGTGCTTTTGGTACATGTATGTTGACCAGCTTTCACTGCCATAAAGGAGAGTGCTCACAACACAGGCGTTGTAGACTAGGATTTTGGTCGCTGTGGTCAATTTACCATTTTCCCAGACGCGCTTGGAGAGTTTTGCCAATGCTGTGGTAGCTTTTCCTATCCTTTTTGTCAGCTCGATTTCTAAGTCTAGGTTACTGACAATTGTTGAACCCAAGTAGGTAAATTCCTGCACCACTGAAAGGGTGTGGTTCCCAATTTGTATTATAGGTATTTCTGCGACGTCTTGTGCCAGGATTTTCGGTCTTGGAGAGACTTATAGTAAGGCTAAATTCTTGACAAGCAGCTTTTAAGGCGTTCACTAGCTTCTGTAGACCTCCTTGTGAGTGAGATACGAGTGCCGCGTCATCGGCAAACAGCAGCTCCCTTATCAAGATACGACGCCATTTCGTTTTGGCTCTAAGACGTGCCAGGTTAAAGAGCCTTCCATCGGATCTGCTATGGATGTATATTCCGTCTTCCAGGGATTTAAAAGCACTGGATAGTACGACTGAGAAGAAGATGCCAAATAGTGTAGGGGCCAGTACACATCATTGTTTTACACCGCTCTTAATGGAGAATGGCCTGGAGGAAGAACTTTCAAACTGAACGGTGCCCTGCATGTTTTCGTGAAAAGCTGACACTAGTTTTCTTAACTTATTTGGGCAGCCGATTCTCTCTAGTACAGCAAACAGACCGCTTCTGCTAACAAGGTCAAAGGCCTTGGTCAAATCAATAAAAGCTATGAAGAGGGTCTGCTTTTGTTCACTGCTCTTCTCCTGTAGCTGCCGCAGAGAGAAAATCATATCTGTTGTAGATCTACCTGCCCTAAAGCCACACTGCGACTCTGGATAAACACGATCTGCCAGGATCTGTAATCGCTTTCCGACTATGCTAAGCAGTGAGATGCCTCTGTAATTGTTACAATCAGAGCGGTCGCCTTTATTTTTATAAATTGTAACAATGTTGGAGTCTTTCAATTCCTGGGGGACCATTCCTTGTTCCCAGCACAAGCTTAGCAGTTCATGGAGTGGTTTGATTAGGGCATGTTTTCCAGCCTGAATTACTTCAGCAGGAATGCCATCTCCTCCGGGTGTTTTCCCATGTGCAAGCATGTCAATGGCTCCTTTACTGAGGGCGTTTCGTCTAATTCCGTCAAAACTGGAAGTGATGGGAAGTTGGAAACAGCATTTGGTGAGATGGCGTTTTCAATCTGGTAGAGTTCTGCAGAGTGTTCTACCCATCGTTCCATTTGCAGCGCACGATCACTGATGATTGAGCCATCTTTTGACTTGAGCGGAGCACACTTGCTGGTGTGAGGTCCAAAGGCTTTTCTCATGCCCTCATATAGTCCTCTTATGTTACCACAGTCGGCACAAGATTGAATATCTTCGCATAGCTCCTGCCAGTATTTGTTATCACATTGTCTCGCTACTCTTTGGGCATTGTTACGTGCAGCTCTGAGCCTTTTTAAGTTGCTTGGGGTGGGATCCTTCTTGTAGATTAGCATGACTGCTCTCTTGTTCGTAGTGGCAGTTTCCATTTCTGGTAGACTAGCTTCAAACCAGTCTTCGCTTTTCTTGGTTTTGTTTCCAAAGACCAGTGATGATGTTTGGTAGATTGTATCACGCATAAACGTCCAGCTTTTTTCTACCTCAGTCACAGAGAAGTTTTTAAAAGCTTTCTCTAATTTGTTCTCAAATTCGGTGCAAAGATCAGGATTTTTTGTGCTAGTAATATTCAGGCGTGATTTTCTTTTTCCCTGTGAAGTGTGGATCTTAGATGGCAGCAGTCTTGTCCGGCAGGACACTAAAGTATGATCAGTATCACAATCCGCGCTTTGGTAGCTACGTGTCAGCAGTATATTTCCAATGTCCTTTTTTCGTGTCAGTATCATATCCAGCTGGTGCCAGTGCCCAGATCTAGGGTGCCTCCATGAGACACAGTGCTGTGGTTTTGTTCTGAAGTATGTGTTGGTAATGCAGAGCTTATGGTATGTGCAGAATTCAAGCAGTCTTTGTCCGTTCTCATTCATCTTTCCGATTCCAAAAAGCCCAAGACAGTCTGGCCAGGTAGTGTGATCTGATCCTACTCTGGCATTGAAGTCACCTAGAAGGATCATATGTTCTTTTTGAGGAATGTTTGCAATGGCTTCTTTGAGGTCTTCATAGAACTTGTCTTTGTCCTCCTGAAGCGAGCATAGTGTGGGGGCATAGGCGATAATTAGAGGGACTTTTCCAGATGCTGTCATCATACTTATGCTTAGTAGCCGTTCTGAGCCACCAACTGGAGGGACTATCATGGGAAGAAGACTGTTCTTTACAGCAAAGCCCACACCATGTATTCGAGTCTCATCCTGTGCTTTCCCTTTCCAAAAGAAAGTGTAGTCAGTCTCGCGGAGCATGCCGTTTTCGGCCAGTCGGGTTTCTTGCAGTATAACATAGTAATATTAAACATTTCTTACGATGGCCATTTTCACTCGTTCGGTAAGATCAAACATTCTTCTCATATTGGCTGGTTTCAACTTGTAATTATAAAAACCTAGCTAAAACTTGGATTAGATCAAATTTTGATTTTTAAAAAATGATACTAATTCGTTTAGTTAAATACGCTTGCATTGCTGTATAAGACTGTGCTACGAGTTCTTTACCGTTATTTTCTACTTAAGTTTTTTCTGTAAAGTTCAGACAAATTAATTCTTATGAATTATCGAAACTTTGAAAACAAAACAAAACAGAACACAAGAACTGTTGGGGACAAGTTTTTATTCTCATAGTTCATTACAAGAATCAATGCACAACAGAGATAGCTGAAGGGAGGGCAATGTGTAATGAGGGGGGTAAGGGGTTGTAAGAGCTACTGTACATTGAATTATTTGATACTGGTGCAGTAACAAGTTAAACATGGCCATCTACAACATGTCAGTAAAGATGTCAACAGAACATACAAGAAACCAAGAAAAGTCAAGTGCAGATCTAGATGAGATGAACTCATTTTGTAAGTCATAAGTTAATAGAGACCCTAAGGACCATTCAGCAAGAGTTCAAGCACATACACTAGGCAAGTGTAAGTCATGCAAATCTCATACATTCATTCTTTGAATGAAGATACACAATTAGAAATTACATCACTCAGAATAAGTTTACAATTCAGTCACTCAACAAGAATTTTAAAATTCTTAGTCTACCAACATCACTGACTTCCATGAAATCACTCAAGTCAACAAAATGAGTTCACTATTCAGTCACTCTACATTAAACTTCTTAGTCTACTAACATCACTGACTTCCATGAAATCACTCAAGTCAACAAAATGAGCTCACAATTCAGTCACTCTACAAGAATTTTAAACTTCTTAGTCTTTCAACATCTTGCAAAGTTTCTAACTGTAAAGACATAAAACAAAATGATAAAAATTTCTAACAATACCACTTGGAGTGAATGTTGACAGGCCGCCACAAGGGGCATGTACAGCCATATCCAGCACAGTTATACAGTCACTAATAAAGCTACTCGCTATTAGCCTCATCTTATTCATTCATAGCTCAAAAGAAACATCCAGTATGTAGGCACACAGTACATCCAACTCAGCCAAAGACCTATGTCATTCCATTCAGACCTTTGGTACTTTCTTATCTATGTACACATCAACATTAAACCGGGAAGCAACATTTTGCACAAATCTAGATTTGCATTTTCAGGAATACTATTATGCTTAAAAAAAGCCTGGAAATTAAGTCACTTAGATCAAACTTGTATAGTATATAGTAATAAGAAAGAAAAAAAATAATAAAAAAATAAAAAAATACATTTGCTCAAACATCTAAGAAAACAAAGCTTGAGTTTCCTGGATTATGAAAAAGAATATTTGCAATGATGCAACTTAATGGAAATAATACAGATTTTAAAGTTAAAATAACTAAAAAAAAAAATTAAAAAAAAAGTTTAAATTAACAGTAAATAGAATATTTTTTTAAAAAGACTAGAAACTATATGGGCACCAAAACTAAATAATAACAACCTGTAACTAAGCAGATTTTGTCTTATAGAAGGAAGAGATAAAGACCAATTTCAATTGATATAAAAAAATACACTAATGCTGTAGCACAGACACAATGGTAATCCAACCTCGAATTACATGAAAGCTTAGTTTATTGAGACACTAGTACATTTTACTATCATGGTTATGTATTATGTTAAGTTAGGTCTTACAGATTGTTACACATTTTATACTAGTAAGCCTGCTTAGTCATGAATAGAACAGTGAGGGTTACTGCAGACATTTTATTCAAACTACAAGGTCAAGCAAACACAAGGACACCTGGGCATTATTGCAGTATGAACACAAGAGAGTTGGTGTGTCAGTTGAAAAGTTGAGCTCAGCAAGTAAGCCTATAGTTTGGACACAGTACAAGTGTCAATGGCCCATATACCCTTCAGTCAGATGAAATGTCTTTACCTAAAGAAACTTCTGATCAAGTGTGTGCAGTCTTAGTTTAAAACAATACCAAACTGCAAGTCAAAAATAGCTGAGAAAATCCTAAAAAAAATAAAAATAATTTTATTCTAAAACATGAATATTATTTTATTATATCCATCTAATTTTATCTAAGCAGCATCATGAGAGTTGCATTTAAATATCCTCTTTAAGAATCAGTTCATTTGAAAATCTTTAAAACTATAAATAACAGTCATTTAAAAAGCTTCCCCCCTCTATTATTTTGTTGCTTGAAGCTGGAAAACAGTTTTAATAAAGGTCTGTGTTTTTAAGGTTTCTAACTGAAGCACCCCCCCCCTTTTTTTTAAGGTAACTTTTCATGTGTATGTACATTAGTTTTTGAAAAGCATAGAGTTGGTATAGAACGCTCTATACTTCTCATGACACATTGGATGAGATCTTCTGTCACAGTAGTTCAAATGGTTCAATAAGATAACTCAGGCATGCCAAATTAACTCTTATGAACACTGTCAATGTCCAAACCAGTAATGGTTAAGAAAACTAAGTTATGTGTATAGACTAATTTAAAGACACCATTGTCAAACACAGTAACGTATTCAAATCTATTGACTATAAACACACAAAACTAGGAATCAATACCAAATCTAATTTGTTTAAACACCATATTAACTAACCACAAATTATTTTTTTTCACTTCTTTTAAGAATGTGCATAAACTCTCTTGCTGTACACAAAACTTTTTAAAGTAAAGAATGAAAGCCTTTTAAGGGGAGGTGTTGTAATGAACATTGTTTTTTTTTTTTATCAAAACATATGTACCATACATTTTAAGATAACAGATGATACCAAATTAAGATCAAATATTGCCAATGAAAATATTTTTAGTTACTTACAGAAATGATTGGTTGACATAATATAACAACTCAAACCTACATCTAATTTTTTCATAACAAATCTGAAGAAATTTGTCAAGAATCAGTCATACAATTAGTTGTAAAATATGTGAAGATTATTAACTATTAAAATATTGATTATTCATTTTCATTTCTGATGCAATGAGATTGAAAAAATTGCTACAAAAAAAATGTATTAAAATTTTAAAAAATGTATTTTAGCTGAAAAAATGTTTCCTTTAGTCATGTCATACATTAGATTTAAAATTAAAAAATTTAAAATCAAAGCAACAAAAGTTAGAAAAAAAATATAACTCAGTTAAGAAATGTTATTGATGTTTTCATTTTAAAGGCCTTTTCTGATGAACTATTATTGAAATTCTGACCTACACTTTTATTGTCAGATAGATGTCTATTGGTTTTATAAAGAAATAAAAAAATGTCCACATTTTTTGCACAGCCCCATAAATTCTTAACTAAAAGAAATTAAGCTTTTAAAATAAAAAAACATAATAAATCCAAAACATTTGATTTAAATTGTTTCAGGGGCTGTATTATATTCCAAGTTTTGTTTTCACCCAACAGTTTATATGTAAATATCTTTTTTTTTTTTTTAAAAGCAAGGAAAAAAAAAAGAAAATCCTCCATCAGCTCATGTCAAACACACAATCATATTGTCAGTTTGAGTTTTATTTTTTTTAGACAGTTGTAAGCAAAACATCTTATTTTTCTGAGACTGTCAGAACTGTTAAGTACAAGTCTTAGTAACGTTAAAATGATAAAACAGCACACAAGTGCAGAGCTCTGATTGGGTCGTTAAATAATTTCTCAATAATAATGCTTTATTTATGTTGGCCACAAGACAAAAGTTGGTTCCAGAAACCATCAAAATTCACTTGCTCAAAGAGGCTTAAAGGGAATTTCACCAGGGCAACTAATGTCACCATTTGTAATTTAACAGACATTTCACTCAGAGTTTAACAAATTTTTCTCCTGATTAATAGCAATTGGCTGCTTCTAATCATTCAAAGTACTATCTTTAGGTCAAACCAATAGTTTTTAACTAATCCAAAAAGTTAAATAAAAATAATGCAATTTTCTGAGACATTTGGCACTAAGGAGCAGTCATCTAATTATACAAGAATTACCTAGCCATAAAGGGGGAAGCTTACAGCTTAAAATATTACACATTATTCACCTAAATTGTAGTGAGATGTTGAATGTGGACACATTCTAATTGGTCTGAACAAAAAGAAAATAACTGCTCTAAAATGAAATAACAAATGTGCATTAGTTGAACAAACAGATGAACTTATTTCAACATTGTATGAACAAAAAAAATATCTTCAAAAAATTCTCACCAATTCAAACTTATTAAAACTCACATGCTAAAAAAAAAAGTTTTCCCATTAACATGGTATGTTCTCAACAAGGGAAAGAAAGCCAAGATAATTTGGAACATGTGATATTTAGTTTAAAGCAAGGATAAAGAAAAATTGACTAGTCAGTAGCAAGCCCCTCTCCCACTATGTGAACATTGCGAAGACAGTAGGTAACTAACAGTAAGGTTTTGATTGCTGCTTTTAGATTACATTGTTTAAAATGACTATGATGTAAAAAAAAAAAAACAATAAAAAAAAAAAAATTAATTTAAACTCATGTTTATTATAGGATTAAAATACTGCGTAGCTACATTGAAAGCTTTTTGATCTGTACGTAAGAAAAACAATTAGGCCAGGGGAAGGCAATGCATAACTAGAGAGAGTACCAATAGAAGAATATTTACATTGGCACAGCCAATGAATTGAAAATAGGAAGTTTTTGTTTTGAAGAAAAAAGTTAAAAAAAACGAACTTTTTTTGTTGAGATAAAAATAAACTCATATGATACATAGTGAGCACCTTACCATTTACATTTTTTTATTGCTCACATTTGGCAAATGAAGATTAGTCTCTGCTTGCAGTGTGGCTCCAAATGAAGCCAATAATTGGCAGATGAGTTAATGTGAAGATCATAGAAATAAGATTTTTTTTTCCCTTCCTTTTTTTCAGTCGCAACATTTTTTCACTCAAAAACAAAAAAAAAACACAAACAAAAACTTTTGAAAGCAGTGCTACCCAGAAAATAGATCCTATTCACATATGGGGGAAGTACCAGGGTCACTAAGATTTTATTCACATTGTTTTTGTACAAGAAAAGTGAACACAAGTTCATGAACAATTGGCTCTGTTCTAAAATACTTTTGTATTCATTTGATGTCACCAAGTTTTTAATTAGAAACTTGGACTTTTAAATAGTTTTTTTTTTGTTTGAAGTCTTCAAATACTTTCCTTAAAAACAACAAAAGCAGACTTTGAAATTATTTTTTCTTTTGGAATAAAACACTACACCATCATCTTAGATTTACATAATGCATCATCAGCCTCTAAAGTAGAGTTCAAAATAATGAGATGCAGTCTACCAGATAAATTGTACATAACTAAAGAATATAAGAAACATTTGTAAATCGCACTAGGTCTCGTGTCAATCTTTATTTGTAACTTCATAATGATGGGATGTGCTGTCTCGAAACAAAGTATAACTGTTAATTGAGTTATGTAACATTTTAAAGACAAGATAAACTCATCAATGTAAATAATTTGATTTAGAATATTTATTGTAATAAAAGCTTTAAAAAAAAAAAAAAAGAAGAGACAACTAAAACAACAGATGAAAACATTCTTTGATCTACTTGAATTAAAAACAAACATATTGACATGAACAGGAAATAAGAATTGTATATATATAAAAAAAAATGAGTTGACTTAGCACGTTAGGACTGGATTACTGTTAAATAATGTCTATTACAGATGTTTTATTAACAGATTTATATGACTGCATCATTAGTAACTGAAGGGAAAAAAAAACTATATATTTATCAAATTAATCCAACCTACATTATAGCTAATAAAAAAAACCCAAGTAAACACAAACCTAATTGAACCCTAGTTATCTTACAAAAAACAAAACCCAATGTTGGACTATTTATTTCTAATGACTTAGTTCTGTACACAAGACATCTATAGACTGACAGTACCAGACAATGAAAGACTGACTGCAAAGTGGAGGTGCCACTAGCTTATTCAATACTTCTCTTGAGGACTTTTTGTTTTCCTTGCATGATAGAAAATGCATGACAAGCTCTCTATTATCATACACCATTTATATATCCCTTTAGAGCCTCTAGTGTTAGTCAACAGCTATAGCCAAGTTGAATGGCATAACCCATGCCTGACAAGGTACAATGGACATACTATGCTAACTATGGTCCTTAAGGTTACTGTGAGGTCACAAATGAAAAGGCGACCTAACATAAGCAAGGCTTTTAGCTCTCAAGGGATTTTTGCCTTATTTTTCAACATTGTTTCTAAAAGCATTAATTTTTTTAAAGTACAAAGACAGCATCGTTTTAGTCTAACGACTAAAGTTGGTTGGGTTTTTTTGTTTTTAAGAAAAATATAATGTTTGACTTACCTAAATGCTTTAGGCTATTTTTTTATGATGCAAATGATTATATTAACCCCAAAATAGATTTTTGTTAGATCTATAATTTACTTATGAAATAATAATTTTTGAAAATGTGCATGGAATGTTTAAAGCAATCACAATATCAAATCACTCTCAGATACCTGGGCATTCTACTGTTCCACTGAATAATATGGTGATAGCTTAGTATTTCAATAATATTTTTTTGGTATCCAGTTGATAAATGTTTTACATGTTTCGGATGTTCCTTCAGAGGTAAAAATACTTTACTTCCTAGTCCAAACCTCCTGCAGGACGACGGGGGGATGGAAGCGGGCAGGGTTTGAACCCAGGACCATTGCTAAGTCAGAACAGTCCAGGGCGCAAACTGCAAGAAATTTCTACATTTCTTTTCTTTACCCAAACAAAAATGGAAGCAAAATATCTTAATATAGACACTATCTCTAAAAGTCTACAAAAAGACAAAAAAAAAAGTTTACTTTTTAAGATAGAAAGATAGACAAGTATCTTTACTTGTTAATTTTATGAACTCAAAATGTTACATTTTGTTTTCAGCATTCAAGTAATAAAACTAAGTATCTGATCCTTCTTCAAAAACGCTAGCAATGTGGCACCTCTCACTTGTTAGGTAACTTAAAATCTACACATAGTCAAAAAATAGAACATGTATTTATATATTTATATATATATATATATATATTGTTCACTGTTATAGTAATAGTTTCTTAACAAATACATCTTGAAAATAATTTGTTTTGTTTCATTTATTATGACTAATTTAGAAAGCATTTTTCACAATACTTCTGAGCTTGCAATCATAAAATCAGCTATTCTCAAAGTGACTTTTATTCCATCATCTATACTCTGGCACCATTAACATCAGATCTTTATACAAGCCACACCATAAGCACCATGTTTACTGTCTGAGGAGAAACAAAATGCAAAGCAATAGAGTATACTTATTTTCTTTTGAGACCTTTGATAGGGAAACATTTTTTTTTTAGCATTGAAATATTTTTATGCACACCACAATAGCAAAGCCTACCTATTAGAAGTGGAGGGCATTTGTTGGTAAGTTTGGGGTAAAGAACTAGGGATCAGTGGCGTCAGTGTTAGAGCTACATTCTGTGGAGCTGTGCTCCTTTGCTGGCCCACTGGATAGTCTTCTCCATCTCGAGTTCCAGGTTTCTTTTGACCTTTCTTAGCTTGACGAGCTGGGTTACTTCCCCTGCAAAAAAAAAAACAAACTTCAAGGTAAGAAAAAGTGTTATAAAAACATTTGCAGATTAGTGAGCATTAGCTCTTAATTGTCTCAGCTATTAAGATTTCAATAAGGACATTCCTATCTCCTAGTTTTGAGGTAGGACCTTGGGCTGTTCACATACAAGCTTGTGATTTCACAAGTGTTCAAATCAGTAAGACAAAGAGAGAGATATAGCTACAAGTTAAGCATTAATGCATTCTGTATCTTTCTTCATTTTACATTTTGTTACTAGCTCAGGAATAGAGTGTACAAAAAGTCATGTTCATTACTAATTATCATAATTATTTTACATAAATGAATTAACTAAAACATTTTTAGGGCCTTGCTTGCCAAAATAATCTCTATATTCATAATTTCTAATATAATAATATTAACAAAGTTGATATTGTACTAAGTTAAAAAATCTACATCCTGTCAGCCTTATATCGACAGCCAGTGAATGAAAATATAATACCAAATGATAACAGACAAGTTAGAATTCATGTTATGGAGTGGCCAGAATTATTTTCATCTGTTTCAACTATAATAATAAAAGGTCAGGATGATGAGTATTTGAAAAAGAAAGATTGTACCACAGTCAGTCCCACCCTGCAACACTGTTTTTTAACTTTGCTCTAAAGGTTACAGATTTGATGTCAAATGTAAACAGACAAAGCCAAATGGAATGAAAATAAGCTTAATAATTAATGCAAGCATTACTACAAGTATTTAATCCAAAAAAAGAAAACAAGACAGGTCACCTACTTGGGCCTAGGCTGCTGGTTGGAACCAGGTAGAGAAGGCTGTCTATGTAGAGCACCTTGAGTCATCAGTTTAAAATCTTACAATCACATAAAACAAATTTATTATTATAAGTCACCACTGTTGTAACAACATAAAATTTATATTACATGTTCTCTGACAAATCCTACAACTGAGCAGAGAAATTCCAGGATTAAAAGGTCACAAGATAGAGTGAGTTTGATGAGCCATTGTTAAATTACAAAAACAACAACAAAGATAGCACACTTAGACAAAAAAATTTTTTTTCAACATTTTCATGTTTAAAGCACTCTGGGCAAAATACAGCATTCCTACATTGTATTTATGTAAGCTCACTAAGTTCCTGAAAATTATACAATAATTCTAAATTCTTAAAACAAGTTTTATTTTAAACAACAGGTTTTATATTGAAAAGAACTCTTTTTAATACTCATGTAAAATTTTAAGAAATTTTTTAAAGTTTCAACAAAACAAATGGTTCAATCTAGGTGAAGGTCAGGCCAGCCTAAGTTAAACAATTGTCTGTTATCTCCACTACAACAACATATCTTGGGCTGATTTTACCTACAACAATTTGATTTTTTTTTTTTACTAACTCTAGCTATCAGAAGCATCCAAAATGGCAGTTACTAAATATCTAATTTAGTTACTGATAAGTTTGAATGAGAAACGGAAACTAAAAAACTGAGCGAAATGTTAAAAACAAAGAGATAGATATGATAAAATCAAACAGATGGGCAAGTTATAGTGAAATAATTTCAAAGCAGAAACTGGAACTAATTGGAAGTCTTTTTGTTATCCACTATTTGTTTCGATCTATTCTATTAAAATATTAGTGAAACTTTGTAGTTATTATATCAAATAGCTTTACATTTTCTGTTTACTATTATTCATCGTTTCCAAGCAGCTCCCACAACTAACTAGCTGCATGAGTAGACTACCACATTCACAGTTTACCTGTTATATTCCCTGCAGGTCTGTAAATTTGATATGACATTTGTGGCTGTTGAACGGCAGGGTTTAGCTGAATCATTGCACTCACTGGTCGCACCTGGTAAGAACTACCTTGAAATGTTACCAGCTGACTCGCCCCTTGGGGAGGAAGAGTCTGACTGGCTGGAAAGTTCATGGGCTGGCCATAGTTTAAAGTCAATGGTGCAGAATGGTGGCCATTGGATGAGACCGCAGCCACAGCCGAGGAAGGCTGTAAATGCTGTGGATGTTGCTGCTGGGGTGGAGTCAATGAACGAAGGTTGTTAGCTAAGTACTGCGCTGGTATACTTTTAAATGACGATGTGGATGACTGAGATGGATTTGACACTGGAACTGGATAATTCACTGGGGTAACAGTCAAATTGGAGGGCGTATAAAACACTGTTTGTTGATGCTGCTGGTGAAGGGGCTGAAAATGATGAGATGACGGTGGTGGTGGAGCTAGAGTTTGTGAAGGAGTTGGCGTAGAGACTGGCACAGCATAGTAAGTTGTTCCTGTGGGCGTGACTGAACACGGTGTAAACTGACCCTGGTGGCCATGAGCCACAGGGTGCTGGCTCGGCTGTTGAGGCTGGCTGGGATAACCTAGGTTGAATGCCTGTAATAGTCCTGTAGGTGTAGTCACTGCAACTGGTGAACCAGTGACTGCATTGGCAGAGCTGACTACAGTTTCTGCGGTAGCTGTGTAGTGATACACAGATGAAAGATCAACACACTGAGGTGTGGCCTGCCCAGGGGGTAATGATGCATTAGAAAAAGGAGGCCCAATAACCTGAAAACCCCCAGGGCCAGCAACTGGTGGAATTCCAACAGCAGGCATGGGCACAGTTGTCTGTCCCTGCCCTTCAACCGGAGTTGCTTGCAAAAGAGGTTGTTGGCTTTGAGGGTGAAATCCATAAGTCACGTATCTAACTTGCTGGCCTGCTGCTGGAGATTGTGGGGTATAGTACTGACCCTAAGAGAAGAGATTAACAAAACATTAGGATAGGCTCATATTTTGTACTATGTTTTTCTAAAACTGGCAAACCTATTTCTGGGGTCAACAGTAATAAAGGATATTGATGCCTGCAGAAAGACCAACTGCCTTGAAATTTCCCCAACAAATAAAAATAAAAAAACAAATCCCAGCCTTCACTAAAGTGAAAGCACTTTGAATCTTAAAAATAATATGGATGACAAGTTGTTGACCAGATTCCTCTATTGGTAAAATAAAAATTATATTTTTCTTAGAATGTAAATGTTGTGACAGATCTGTCTAAGATAATATCTAGATTTAAATGTTCCTATCACATGTACTATTTTCCATTGACCTTATTGAAAGCAGCAGTTGAGCAGCTCACCAAATCTTAAGGTATATGGTACACCTTTCAGGGCAGATGATGCAAAGCTCTCTATGGCCGGCAACAAAAAATCACAAAATGTAAAATTCACTGGGATTCAAACTTGATCCCTCAGTTTAGAAGCCAAATGCTTTACCACTCAGCCAGCATGCCCCATATCTCAAGAGTCTCCATACATCTATTACGAGCATTGTAAGGGATTCCAATGTACTAGCACACATCTCTTGATTTTTTATCATGGAAACTGGTTAGAGGAATGTTAAACTTGTGTGTTAACTTCAACATACAAGAAATTTGTTTACTTTCTAAAAGACTTGCCGAACTAGCCTAATTCTGGAATCTCAATTCAACGCCATACAACTAAATTAACAGAGCAACAGGCTCTACAGATCAAGCAAACTTAAGTAACCTGTGCATATTGTGAAGGATGTGTTGCTGTGTAGACAGGGTGTGGGTGCTGTAGTATAGTGGTGGGCATCACTGGCACCGGCTGCCCTACAGTGTAGGCCTCAGGTTCCACTGGAGACAGAGTAGTGGCAGCCAATCTGGCATTTAGTTCACTCACTGATTCCTGACAAAAGATGTTCAAAAGTCAATGAAGTGGCCAATTTATTTTTTTTTCAGTAAATTTCATACAAACTATAGAGCGAAGTTTTTTACATTTTATATGATTTACAGGGGCAATGAAATTCTTGCAATCATTATAATATAATATTAAAGCAGAAAACTCACCGAGCTGGCAGGGCCTACAGTGTGGTACACCACATTTCCTACTGGTGGCGTGGGTGGAGGTGGCTGAGGGGGCGCTGCCACCATAAATGGGGGTGGACAGCTGGGATCGAAGTGGTACAGTGAGCCATCAGAGTTCACATGTGGTTGCACTGCAGAAAAACAAAATTATCCAACATTACAAAAGTAGAAATGTTTCAACTTATCTATAAATAGACTTCAAAGCTACAAGCAAAAGAAAGCATTGAAGAAAAAAAATGTAATAATTAGTACCAGATGACATGCAAAGGTAAAAAGTCATTTCTGGAAAACAAAGAAACAACTAAAAAAAATAAAAATTGTGAACATGTACTGGCAGTAAACTTTCCTCAGTGTAAATAAAGCTAGATCTAGGTTAAAACCCAAGCATAGTAAGTTGACACTACTATTTAATGGCAGTGAGTAAATTGGCTTCTTAAAGATTTCACCATAGAAGTGAACATTAAGAGAAATGTCTGCATGAATGACAATTTGTAGCAAGCATAATGAGTTACTACTACTAAACTAGTAGGGTATTCCCCCTTAGAACTAGAAAAGTAGAGATCACCTCCCTTGGAAAAACAGAATTGTGTCAAGCAATGATGTTATTTGGCAAAACAAAGATCCAAAATGGCAAAATAGGATATATACATATATATATTTTTATCATTGTCATTTACAAAGAACAAAGAAATGTCAACCAAAAAAAAAACTACAACTGTTTTGTATCAACACTACAACATGCAGGAGGAACTAAATTGAATAGATACTAAACATTCATCTGTAGTTGCAGCCCAGCATAAAACGTTCTGACTGAGCTAATCAACTTTTCAGTTTCAAGATTACTTTTCAATCACGATTCAAGATTCTCAGTGGTCTAAGAGTTCACAATTTGCTATCTGATCTTCTATGCCAGTATGAGCAGTGTAGAAAAAAAAAAGGTTTCTTCTTTCCAGCATTAATGCATCAGACACATTAATTCAAACTTTTAAAAATTTGACGAGACTCAACATGTTCAAGAGAACAAAAATAGTAAAGCTCCAGTAGTGTCAAGATTTGTAAGAAAATTTTAAAAGTCATGCACGCAATTTCAATAATGGGCTAGATATAAAAAGAAATGAGTCAAACTTTCAAAATAGCTTTTCAAACAGTTTTCATCATGCATTAGGGCTCTAGTAAACACCAGCTTATTTTTTTTTTTTAAATACATCTTGTGATCATCATATTTTTTTAATGATGCCAATCTTCTTTTCAGACCTTTAACTCCTAGGAGAAAAAAAAACCAAGGAAGGAAGATGGGAAAATAAAATAAAACATGAAGCAGTTAAACAAAAACAAAACAGAAGTATTATCTGAGCAAAGAAGGTTTCCCCATAAGCCATAGTGTGTAAAGAATACATACCATACGTGATGGAGGCTTCATAGCTGTGTGGATAGCTTTGTGTAGGGAGCCACACTGAGATGGTGAAACAAAAAACTATCAAGATTTTAATCACAACATTAACCTTGCCAACACACTGAGTGTTTAGCTAAAAGTTTTACATGATCTGACGGTCCTTCATGTTGTCCCAAAAATGTAGAGCAGTCCAAGAAGCATATGTTGTATAAGCCCAAGTTTTAGTGCAAAGAACAATGATGGACATTGTAGGTATTGAGTAATCAGAAAGACGAAAGAAAGTTCTTTGCTTTAATAGACAATTAGTGTACGTAAAAAAACAAAAAACAGGAACCATTCTGAATGATATTCATTGGAAATTGAAATATCAAGGAAAACAATGTTTCTATAAGTTACAAAGATAATATGAATGATAAATCTCATGTCATTAAACAATTGCTTCAAGCTTACAACCTTTTAGTACAGTGCAAGGCATTTTATTTTGATAAACATCAAACAAATAATCACTCTATTCTCTTTGTTTAACAACCAAATTATTACGTTTTCTTCTGCCAGTAATCTAGTAAGCTTGGTCATCTTAAAAATAAAATATAGCTTCTAAAATACACCAAGAATTTAATATTGTAGCATGTAGTTTCAATGCCAACATTCACTAGAAAACACACATTTTAATGTAAACATTGAATGCAGACAAGTTAAAAGATTGATGAGATTTGGACACCAATGTTAACCAACAAATGATTAGGTGTTTTCTTCTGTCAGTAATCTAGTAAAGCTTGGTCATCTTAAAAGAAAATATTGCTTCTAAAGTAAACCACGAATTTAATTTGGACATCACCAATGTTAACACGTCAGTAGATAAGTAAACTCAATTTTGTTACATACTAATGGGGAAATAGATCAAAGTAAAACTTTCATGACCACACAATGAAACCATACACTTATGTAGTAAACATAATGAAACCATATGATGTACACTTGTACACTTATGTAATAAACAGAATGGGAATGGGGAAGTTAGCTAGTTGAACAAAAAAAGCTATGAAACTAACGATGCAAATTTGATTCATTCTTAAATTATTCAGTTTAGAATTAGATATTTTTATTGTTATTTTGACTGAAATACTTGTAACTTAAAAAAAACTTAAATCTATACAACATTTAAGAATAATTACCATCAAAGGTCCCAGATTATGAAAATAAATTTCTAAATCGTGAGATTTTTTCTACAAACACATTTACTTAGTACTGGTATATACAATCAGGATTTAATTTCCAGTAAATTTGCATATAACTTTGAACCTAACGCTTGCATCTGAGATTTTTTCAGTTTGAATGTTAGAGAAATTGTTCCAAGAAAATCTATTTTTTAGATGAAGCCCGTTTTCCAAACTTTTCTCCCTCTTTAAATGCCAGCTGGCTAATGGATGTTGACATGCTAGCTGCTGTCACACATACACACACAAAATAGACAATTCCATGCACAGAGACAATTCACTGAATTGATGCCATTCCACAAAAGTGATCTTGACAAGTACAATGGTAATGTGTCTGGGTTGTTGTGCTTTTTTAGAGTGCATATATACCTAGATTAGAGAGCGAGAGCGTGTCAATACGAGACCATTCGTTTTAGAAGGCCTCAACACTGGCCTGCAGCGTCACAACATGTGGGCAGTTTAGACCAATAGCTCGTTGCTACATCAAGTGTACGACGTGGCAACAAGGTATTGGTCTAAACTGCCCCACAGGTTGTGACGTTGCAGGTCAGTGTTCAGGCCTTCTATAACAGTTGGTTTCGGTCAATTTCATCTGCTGTCTACACATTGTGCACAATATAGTCTGCACAATTGTATGTAGCAGACAGTAGAAGCTAAGAGATCAGATTTTTTTGTTAATACCATACAGCAATTTACCAAGTTAATGCAATTTACCAAGTTAATGGAGAGTCATTGTTTGTGCCATTATTATTAAGTGAGCAAGTTAAAAATCTGCACTATTTATACACCAGATTAATTATGTTACAAGTGTATACATGTGTCAAGAGAAATATGGAAAGATGACTAGATGTTAATGAAAGTCACAGTGAAGCCATTCACCACAGATACATTGGTCCAGACAATAATCAAGGGGAAAATGAAGCTACTAGCTGGAACATTGGAGAGACCAAAAATATAGGAAACAAAGAAAAATATACAAGTAGAAAGAAATACAAGTTAATCTGGAAACACAAGACAAGTGTAGAGCAAAATTAAGTATATTGCTAGGACTAGCTTAAGAGGAAAGTTAACCCAATGCCAAAATCCTACAAATGTATCCAAGAAAAGTTAATATAGATCTAGATCTAGTTAATTTTCATTTTAATTAAAAATAAAGTTTTTATTTTTTTTAAGCTTTTCTTTTCAAGGTTTTACATTAAACTTCATTTTAACTTTTACTGCTCTTAGACCACTCATCCACCCTCCCCTGTAGTTTTCAAATATTGAACATCTAAATGAAATATGAAATTTAAAAAAAAAAAAAAAACAGAACAAAGCAAAATGCAATCTCTAGAGGCAGCTAAGAGCAAAGAGAGACTAAAAAAGTGAACATTATGGTTTGCTCAAGCAATGAAAATGTACATCTGGACAGATACACAACAGGATGTAGAGCTCTACACTACAAAATGAGAGGGGGAGGTAGTAGCTGTGCTTGTATAGTGCAGAGCTTCCAGCAAAGAGACTTACTTGTATGAGGGTTGATAATGAGACTGCCCACTGGTATACTACTGTAGTCAGAGGAGACCAGGTAGGCGTAAGTTGTTGGGTACTGATGAGCTAGGAAAACAAAACACAACAGGAGCGGTAACACCTCAACACTTCGCACACTACCAGCCAGACTTTGTTGTATACAAATACATCTTTGTAAGCATTTATTGCCCTAGCTTTTGTTTTTATTTAAAGAAGAGTTGAAAGTTTCTCACACATTCAATCGTACTGGCCATCATCCGCTCACCTATTGGGTCAAATACCAAGATTTGCATAAACGCATTTGTTTTCCTTCTTGTATAACTAACTGCTGATCAAACAAGTTAGAAATTGAGATGAAGTTAGAACACTAAACTATCTCAAACAATTTCCCATCAGAACTTCTTAGAGGATTTGTTGATATTATTTCAGAGTGAATATCATAAATAAACTGTTCATCAGTTGGGAAATAAAACCAAAACTATTTGTATAACATTCCAGAAGACTGTCATTCTTTCAGTCTATTCATTAAAGAAAGTAATCAGAGGGATTGGAGGTCAAAGCAGTAATCAAAGACTTAGCTCATTTTAATTCAATCAAAATAATTGGTTACACTATGTCTATATAAGTAATAAAGATTGAATGTTGTATGAATTATGGTAACATTTATATAATGATATTGCTGGAGAGAGGAGATAGAATATTTGGTTTAATACAACTTGTGTTCAAGAGACACCACACTACTACAAACACAATCGATCCAGAAAAGAAAAAATAACTGATAAGGAGGTGATGATAATATATAGAAATATAACTTTAGAAATCATGAGTCCATGTGATTTCTCAGCAACGCTAACAACTGTGTCTCTAATATTGATTATCACTTAAGTAAATAGTAGACGAACTAGAAATTAGTTAATTCATGATTTTTATGGTGTGTAGCTTTCTAGCAATCGTCATCAACATCAACAGTAAGTATTCAATGGACACTATGCCAACAGTATAATGATCATAGAAAACAAAATACAACAGGCCGATAAAATTCAACATAACCCCCAACTGAAAGGTATAAGCCCAAAATGACCACCTCCAAACAATTCCTGCCACAGTCAACTGCATTAACATGTACTTACACTGAGTGTGTGGGGAGTCAGGAGTAGACCTGGGCATGTGAGACTGGTCCAAGGGCAGACCAGGCATCGGGCAGGTGTAAGGTAAACTGGGTGGGCCCATATAGTGAGCTGTCGGAGAATCCTTCATAGACTCTAAAGAGAGGACATGAATAAAAGTCAGGATAAATTTTCATCAACCATGTACAACAGAAAAATGCAATACCTTGCCAACTAACTAATCTATTATATCAGGAAATAAACTGTGTTGATACACACTATTAGAACTGAAGCCAGTTAGGACTTTTTATTCTCAAAGTTAAATTTCAATACCTCACCCACAAAAGGGCAATGGTACAAGGTCAATAAAATATTCTATGAAAACTTTTACAAAGCCTATAAATAAAAATGTCATGTGAAATGTTACGAGAGTTAAGGTGGTTACAACAAAAAATAATTTTTATGCCACACTATGCTATCCACAAATCTGAAATGTTCACACACACAAAAAACTATTTGCACACAAAAACAAAACATTAATAGCTCAATAGACAAAAAGTTGCTAATATCGATCTTTATGGAAAATTTCACCAAGTTTGAAAGAGATGATCGTCTGATGTATACTAAAAAAAAATTATTAAAGCTGTCATTTTTGACATAGCTCTTCTTAAAATATATGAACAAGAAAATTTGTGCTTCTTTTAAGAAAGATATCTTGGTCAATTAAAAAAATATACATATATAATAATGCATACAAATATATTTATATTTATATATATATATATATGTGTTTACAGCTTGTTTATGTTTTTAAACTAGACTAGAACTAAAGCTGCATAGAGTTTAAACAGGTAGAAATCAAGATTAAAATAAACAAGAAATTTAAAACTTTGTGTTTTCATGTTCTACTGGCCAGGTTAGATCTAGATTAAACTTACTAAAACGTAACCACTCACAATTCGACTAAAACCATTACAAACAAAATCAAAAAATATTTAAATGTAGAAAAAAAAAATTATTTTCGCAATTACCTCTCCATGTTTACCACACTGCAACTTTCTTGCACCAGAAATAAATCAGTTATCAATTAGTGGATCAAATCAGTGGAATATTTTTCAGCAATGAAAGACTTAGCTACAGACTAAAATGACAATCTATTTGAATTTATATCTACATAGGCATGAAGTGTACTTTAATTGGACAGCACAAGACAACAAAGTTTGTGGGTTCATATTGAAAGCTTTCTACAACAAACAACACTGCTAAGGCTTTAGGGCAAGGTGAATGACAAGCAATGGTAATGTGATTGGAGTTGGTCCACTGCACCTCTTGCTAAACAGCATACAACTTCCTGGTACTAGTAGCACAACAGACTAACTGCCAAAAGACACACATGAAAATTATGTCTACAAATAAGTTTTGCTTCAGAATGTATAAATCTATGGCATGTAAAATTGTAATTCACTGCAATTTGAATTATATTCAAAGACTAATTCAGATCTTTTTTCAAATTAAAGATACTCCATGATCATCAATGTACACATCAGTTATCCATGATCATCAATGTACACATCAGTTTCTAGTTCTATAAAAAGATACTTTTACTACAAATGCATCAGAATGTAGCCAAGTCTACCAGCTATTTCCTAATGTACAAACTGATCAAAGACATGTAAAGCCAGCTAGTTACACCACCAGACAACAACTAGATCTTTCTCTAGGACTCCTCACCAGCCTTGTGTAAGCTAACAGACTGTTGAGACAAATGTGGATTTGGAGAGTTGGACATCGGAACGGTGCCCCCATAACTGTGAGACTTTGTCATGTTGGCACGCAGCCTAGCACTACGCATTAAGTTGTTTTCCATACCGTAGCCACTGGACTCCTGGCTGGCCCACTTGGAAGTCAACCTCACAATATCTTGACTTCGTTGTTGATGGTTCATTTGTGGAATATAATCACTGTGTAGAAACAGTAACTTTAGGATTACAATTTTTTAGATAACAGAAAACAAGCTATGGAATGTAATATATTAGTGTGTCCTTTACCACTTAACTGTAAAATGGTAATAAATCAATAAAAAAAAAGAAAGAACATTCTTTTCTTGGTAGTGACTTTTTTTGTTTTTAATAATCTATTTAAAAGATTATATTTAAATAAATTCTTTACAATTTAGCCATTTACTTATAGTTCTTTAAAAGAATTTACTACCAGAAAATTTTATGATGTGAATTTTATTTTCATTTACTTAGTGGACCTTGTGGTAGAGCACTAGGCTGCTAACCAATGATATGAATTTTCACTCTGATACACAGGCTGTCTTAATTCAACCAGCCCATCCCAGGTACCTGGACATAGGGAATGTAAATGATTTTGCCTTTTGTGAAACTCTCAGTAATGGCCTCAGAAAGGAGTGAAGATTCCATTACTTCGTAAAACTATAAATCTTACAGGCTAACAACTACATAACATTGTTTTGCCAATACAAATGAAAAAATTTTTTTTTAAACTGCGAGCTTGCTCTATGAATCTCTAGGTGGTCACTAGAAAATTTGAAGGTCTGATGAGATCATGGATAACAAGCTCCAAAAGGTCCAGATTTAAATGTCACAGATGACGGCATTTGGAGCTTATTAACAGAGCTTCAGAATTGTTTACTTCACATAAACTTTACTGATGATTTGAAAATGAGCTTGGAATAATAATCTCACTAGTTACCCTTCAAAACATCACACGAGATTGGATTTCAAAGTTAAGAGGCTGCTCTGAAGTGCAATATATAACAAAAGCCTTTATACAACTTTGTAAACAATAAATAGCTGTCTGACAAATTTTCCACTTTTCTAGCGACCACCCTGTATACTGTCAGCATTTTTTGTTACATTCAAGTCAAATATAATATGGAAATTAAATGTAAGAATACTTACGGTGACAAATGAGATGAGGTAGGATTTCTGATACCATCGGGAAGGTTCTGGAGAGACAAAGGTATAAATCAGAGCTAGAGATCTCAAGTTGTGTAAGAGTTTTAGTCTACAATAAAATACCACCCCACTGTACACCATGAGCACAAAGCTATCCTATCTCCCTACAGAGTGTAATTATGTAATACCTCTTCACCCTTATTAAAGATGCGCTCCCTTACTTCTGTATAAAACTGTTGCCTTTCTTCTAGTGACTTGGCTCTGTGGGACCCAAAGGCATTTTTGCTGGTATGTCGACCCTGTGGAAATAGCAAGATGTCCAATACACAGAACAGCCAAACCAAAAAAAGGGTTAAGTTTATAAACATAGACCAAGAAATTGTGCTATGCAATACCTCCAGTACTTACATGTTTTTCATCTAGACTAGCAGGTTTTTTTAACAAGATTTTCTTCTTTGGTTCCTCACCAACATCTCCTAAAATTAGATCTGTTAGCTTGACACTGAGGGAGAAAGCAAAAACAGTTAATTCAGCATCAATAAGATTCTAATTGACTCTAGCTGCAAGGCATTTTTATTTTCTTCAGTGTGATGTTAACTTTGTACAATATAGATATATAGATAAGAGAAAGTTCAAAGAATTACTTTTGGCTCAGCTATAACACAAAAATTGTTTTTACAAGTTAAAGTATGGTGTGTCTGATATTATGAGGTCAACTATAAAACTTTGGTTAAGAAGAAACACTCACGCTCTGGTCTTGTCTGTCTTGTTAACAACCACGCTCTTGCCTGTTGTATCCACATTGTGGTCTAGTCCAAGGTAAGCAGACAGGCGATGAACTATCATACGATCATAGGATGTCATTTCACTTGTCTTCAGGGGTACCTGACTGGAGGTTTCAAATCAAACTAAATATGTAAGAATGAACACACCACAGAAAGGTCCTATATGTTGCGCTGATAGTTTATAAATCACAATATGAAAAGCAAACCAGAGAGATGATCATCCACTCTTATAGGAATTAGTTGTGAAACTCCAGAGAAAGCTGGCCATATATACTACTCTATCAGTAAGACTATGGAAAATAGCTTTTAACTACTTAACCAGATAAAATGCTATTTAAAGCCTCAAAATATATACATTTTAAATAAAGCTACTGTATTAATTGTAAACCTCTCCCACTTGGAATGTGGGCACAACTTACCCGTCACTTTTGATAAAATCTAACAATTGAGCTTCTATTGTTAAAACAGTTTTTTTATCTTTTGGTCCCTTCAGTAGAGTCTCTCTAATAAACTTGGGTATATTAACACCAGAAGAATCTTTATAACAATCTAAAGAGGCATTTTCTAGACTAGAATCTGAAAGTTGATGATTGATATATCATTAGACAACAGTTTATATACATAATCATAATACATAGTGATTACAACTAAACACCAAAAATGATCACTGTAAAGAATAGGTTTTATGTAGAAGACAAAACAGAAGCCACACCTCTAGATAAAACTGAAGTATCACTGGAACCATCATTGTTGTCAAGTGTACCGAGACCAGAATCCTGAACGAAAAAAGTTAGAAGAAAATATAACAGTTGATTCAATAAATATATACATACATAGATATGTGAAGTGGGGAGGGAACTTACTGTTCAAATAGCAAAACAGTTTTGGCACTGAGCAAAAAAAAAAAAAAACAAACTTAACTGATAATGATATTAGATAAGTCAAAAGGTGTTACTGCTTGATTAAAAAGCATTGCAGTTTGTAGAAAATTCGATCAAGATATTAAAGCATTTATTGTTTTGAAGGGCTATACTGCTAGCACTATGGCTGTAAAGAACTGAGAATCAACCCAAAAGAACACTTCACACTAGACAATTCTTTACCAGTTGCTTGAGATCTCATTTTCAGTGGAATTCAAAAACTTTCTTTGAAAATGAAAATTATCCTAACTTATTAAAAATTTGAAAAAAAAAAAAAGGAGGGGGGGAGGAGAGAATTCGGGCCTTTAAATTACAGACTTTCAAAAACCCCAAAGTAATGTTTAATACTTCTCGTGAATAGTAAAGTAAGAATTAAGTAAAGTTAAAAAAAAATGTGTAGCCCAATCAGTGGTCAAGCTTACACTGGAGACCTTGTGTGAAGTCAACAGATATTCTTTAGCCTCTTGAGATGAAGACTGGTATTTGTTTTTGGTGCCCTTGTTTCCCTCAGCTGTCCCATTTGTTAAAAGGCTATCACTGGCTGGTCCATTTGATCTGATTTGGCTGAAGAATGACTCTGGTGGTGGCGAAGTGCCCTCTAAGGCTTGCGTTCGTATAAGTGTCTGCTTACGTGTAATCTGTGGCTGCAGGAAAAAAATATATTACGAATGAATAGTATGACAGTATCCCTAATAGTATATGACAAACAGTGAATTAGAAATACAAACCAAACAAATGAGTTGCTGTCAATGCAATAAATCCAACCACAAATAAGTTCATTAAACAAGAAAAACATTTTTAAAAACTTTTTACAAAATAATAATAATAATAAAAAGCATATGCAAAATGGAATAGTATCAATTAGTTTAGATTAGCCATGTAATTAATTTTGTAATAGATCTAGTCCACTAACAATAAATCTGCAATTATGAATATTATTGCCGATTGTTTTTTGTTTAGTGCTATTTCATGTTTTTAGATTTCTCAATATTATATGTTCTGTAGATTTTAATGTAGGTTTATAAAAGCATTTGCAATACAAAAAAAAGGGTCAGGGGGGTTTTGACCTAAAATAAAACTCGTACTCGCACCTCTTGCTGAAGTGCTAAACTCTCTGCTAGTGAGGTACTTATGACAAGAGAAGATTGTAGTTATATGTTGTTTGTTTCAATTTAGAGCGTGACCTATAAAGGGACTAATTCAGCTTAGTATATAATTTCTTTCACTTGTTCAAGATACCAAACATTACAAATAATTACCAATAGTTAATTAACTAATTGATTCTAATGTTGTCAGGTTAAAGAAATATTTGTGCAAAATTTCAGCTTGATCGAGCTAGGGTGTTGGAGAAATAATGTATACTTTTTATCAGACAGAGAGAGATGATATAAGCATAGTAAAAATTATAGCTTTATGACAAGATAATTTCACTAGAAAATAACATACAGGTACCGGGACTGGCTTGGAGACAGGGTCATCTGGAGATGTTTCTGATGAGCTACTAGCAGGCTGTACTGTTGGTGTGGGTACTCCTGGAGTTGAAAGAATAGAGACATGTGTAACACACAAACATCTTCCCTTGTTTAGTAAACCTTACACACAATGCAGTGTCTACAATAAACACACAATTTATAATTACTAGTTAGCACTGTAAAGTTTCAGAACCATATAATTCAGATCATACTATCAAGGATACTGAATGCTTAATAGTGCAGTGTCAATTAAAAATATAAACCCTACCCATAATGATGTAACTTTAATTCCAGTATTAGTTTAGCCAGTGGGATACATACCTGCACATACTGGAGATGCAGTTTTTGATAGACATTTTGAACTAGGGTCCTCATCATACACTTCTACTTCTGTTTGTTTATGGAGTTTGGCACATCGCTTTTCATTTTCTGACATTTTAGTCTGAGGAAGATTGAATGCTTAACTATTAAGCTGATTTAAAAAGTACTATAGTTTTAGGGCTGCATCATTGACCTTAAGTGTTAAAAGTATCTGGGGATGAAACAAATAGCCCGGTGACCCAGTCCAAAGAAGTCTCAGTAGTAAATTAGTCTGCCAAGCCATTCCACGAAGGAGGCTGTAACTTGAGACTGGAATAATAGCCTCTGCACAGAACAGTTGTGGTTACAGTATAGGTCAATCCCCCATGGTTAGCGCTGCCCTCTGACGATTATAGTGAACAGGACTGTGGTATGGCGGTCTGTGTACACAATATGGTTTCCTTCTTGGTCCATGGCCGTTACTGTTGGGAACCCTTAGACAAGGATGAAGGACTCCAGGTTCATGCCTGTTCGCTAGATAAAAGCCTTCCCAGCGATCAATGTGATAATGGTCAGATTCCCTACTGGACCTTTTTCAAGGTTAGAGGCCAGATTCCCTACTGGACCTTTATTAAGGTTAGAGTCCATCTGTACTGGACTACTAACTAGGTTTAAAGTTTAAGCATGATTAAGAAAACAGCCTTATAAGCTAATACAGGCTCAAAACATTGTGAGTTGAGAGATGAAGACTAGCTTAGCAATCATTGGCTATGAAGTAGCCAGACTAAAAAAATGGATTAAGTAAATAGCTGACTAAACATTAACCTTCAATAAAATAAAAAATAACAAGCTGAAAAAGTTGAAAGCTCCCCATCTATCACTTATCTCTCACTTCTAGACCATACATTTATTATGAATTATGTAGCATAACTACACATAAATGGTGCTATTAGAGTCCAACACAGTAACACTTGGTGCTAGGACTGTCTGTAATCAACAAGTCTCTCAACACACAATCACACACATGGTCATGAACAATGGGCACTGGGGTGGGGGGTCCCTAATTTTTTTATCTAGTGCTAAATTACAGCAGAGTCTAGTAGAGATGTAACAGTGCTTATTCCAACCAGACCAGTGTTTCTCTAGTACTAATAAGCCTAACTCAACTAACTGCCATAGCCAATAAATTTTAGAAGAAACTGTTGGGCCTAGACATACACAGTTGAGTTACTGTGTTAGTATTGATACTATTAATGATTATAATAGTGTGCTACATATCTATATTGATTATTAATGGTGAAAATATGTGAAACACTGCACTCATTCTTTATCTTCAGAATTGAAGACATTGCCATTTACATCTATTATATTGGTTACAATTAAAGGTACTTGTGTTATCAAAGGAGGGGAGGGTACTCTATGACTTTACATGGACTATCCAATTCTTATTCTATTATTCTATATAATATAATATTTATATATGACAATGACCAACTAACAATATATTTAGAAGATAAAATTATCTAAATACTAAAACTTTATTTTATAGATCTAGATCTGCATCTAAAAAAATCTAGTATTAGCTCAAATTTACCGACGTTCATGTGAATGTGATAGACATTTAGAGCTTATAATTTTCAATGTAGTCATAGTAACTGTATCAGGTCTTTTTTTTAATGTCATTTTATATATAATGTCGAGTTAATTCCCGTGGCAGTAGTTTAGTCAGCTTAGACTAATTTAGAGAGGATGACGCGGCCTATAATGAAATTGGGAGGGGGCGTATGTAATATTGATTGAGCCATGATTGAATGGGTCAAGTAACGAGATTTTCAATCATCAATGGCTCAACAACAACGAATCCCTTATGCCAATAAGACGGAGGCAAACCAACCACCGAATAATGAGTTCAATGAGAGACAACAGTACTGTGACTACAAGCGACTCAAGTGACAAGTAGACTAGAAACATTCATTTACATTGTTTCAAAAAAGTCGACAGAGTATATTCGTCCAAATAGAGTCACTAAATAGAGTATAGAGATTTTATTTATTTTTGGAGAAAAACAACAAACCTTGCTTTGTGACTGTGAAGAAATCCTAACCAGACACCATATAGATCTGTCTGCGGATGTGGTCATTTTGAGTGACCCACTTCAGACCACTTTCGTCTATCAGTATTATTTTATTATCTATCTGCGGGACAAGCCAGCCTCTACTGCAACTAGTAACTACACATCAATGACCACCCAGCCCCGCCGCACGCTCCCCTCCCACACGTGCTATCCCGTCGCTGCAAGAGAATCACGCGTGCTGCTGGTCAGCAGGCTAAGTAATAGGGGTAACACATGTACACAGGCCTCGTGACCTAGTATGTTCAATAAGACTAGTCTTATCAGCAACCACTGGGTCAGTAGATCACCCCTACCCCACCAGCGGTGTATTGAACCAAGTCCAGGAGCATGTGGAGTAGGCAGAGACAAAACAACTCCACGCGCTGTGACATGACCTCAATCCTATCTACTCCATACCTACTCCAACCCACAGCCTGGCTATGTCCAGTACGTTGTGATGCCGAGCACACTAAAGGCCTGGGCCAGATTCGCCTAATGCCCATACCCCTGGGGCCCAAAACTAAGTTGTAAGCCTAAAGTGCGGCGTGTGTAGTTGGTCCCCCCCCCCCCTTGTTCTCTTACATTACAAGTAGGTCTCTTGTTTCTGATACCGTGCTCTTCTTTTGGGTTAGAGGCATCAAACAATAACTGTCTAGATGACCTAAGATTAGTTCAGTCAGTAGGAAGGAGGTCGGGAATAGTTTTAAAGGCAATCCTTTTGGACATTTTTAAACATGGCGAAAAAACCTATTAATTGGTGTATCCGGTGAACAAAATAAAGTATTGACAAGCTATGTGTTTAATAAGGTGTGGTTACATTCGATATTTTTTTTGCGCACATTTTAGCACAGCAGAATCTTTTTCTTTTAACTCTTCCTGTTGTGACTTTTATTTAGTTGGCAATATATATATATATATATATCCTCGCTATTGTTAGGTTTAGCGTGAAAATCTCCACTACTATGATTGTATGTGTCCAGCTGTATCTTTAACACAATATTAAGAGAATACAAAGAGAAGGAGAGTGTCTCAAACATCCCTCTCTCACTATGTCTATTTCAATGTTATTAGATATTGGTATATACTGTGTTCCTAGTAGACAGACGAACTACGTCGGACACTGTTTGTTGTATCAGTGTTGTCTAGACCAGAGTCTAGTTGGAATGGTTCCATACGACTTCAGTAACAATACCTTTTCTGATAGTGAATTAATCAATGAATTTTATTTAAATGTGGCAACCATTGTGTCCAGGACAGACAACAATAACAAAAAAAAAAAACTTTATAAATAAAAATTTAAGTCATGGTGTCTTAACGAGATAATTGACAGTTTGGTGCAAAACAAGGAATGTTAGTGATACTCATTTGTACTACAGGGGATCTACAAGACACAGCACATACGTTACTTAACTCCATTTCATTTCTTATTCATTCTAATAAGTATACTTCGTCACTGTGTAATCATGTGTGTAGGGTGCACATTTCTTTGGATATTCTATATAGTAATAACCTATAGTCTAATGACCAACGGATGGTTGACTGGTCGTGTTTTATGCGCTAAGGACTGTCGTCACGAGTCCAAAACCCGCCCGCTACCCTCTGTCCTGCAGGAGGTTGGGGTAAGGACGTAACGATGCTCACATCTGAAGAAATGTTTGAAACATGTACACCTAACAATTATACTTCAATGCGCACTTTCGCCCGGAACAATACGGTATTTATATTTATTTGTGCGCCTCTCCCAGAAGACAAATAACTCTTGTTAGAGTATTAAGGGGAGATAAATACAGGAATAATCGTCATGATACACATTTTATTTTACATGAGTTTGTTCCCTTTTACATTAGACTGAATAGATAGGTATATACGTTAGTTACGTAGAGACTGTGGAGACATTAAGACTGCATACGAACTAAGCTACAGCGAGAGAAAAAAATGAGCCTTTAATAACCATGAAAAAGTCATGACCCTCATAAGCATTCATTCCCAGGGCGAAACTGTTAGTCTACTGTGTATTACACATTTCAGGTGCTACATCAAGTGGTGAACATTTGTGACATAAGTCATGACATTGTTCCCCTGTGAGGCTGCAGGGTCTTAGAGGCCTACACGGCCTTCTTTTTACAGGCACAAGACAAAAACCTGAGAGTCATGGCTGAATAAATTATATGTATACATACATTCAACAAAAAAAAAAAAAACATTTTGTGAAACTGAACTCGTAAGCAGCCCGCGTTTTTTTTTTTTTATTGCAAAAACGTCATTGATAGAATGACAAGACACTACGCTGAGGGAGTCAGTATAAGCGAGATCATCAACATACTACGCATACAACATAGCATGTGTCTTTGTACAAAGTGGTGGCTGGGACATTAATGTTATTTGAATTTGAGTCTACCCAGAAACCCAGTTAACTGCAACCACGGCCAAACAGAGCTCGCACTATTATCAGAGAGAAGCCAATAACAATGTGACTGTGTTCCAGAGAGAAGCCAATAACAATGTGACTATGTTCCAGAGAGAAGCCAATAACAATGTGACTGTGTTCCAGAGAGAAGCCAATAACAATGTGACTATGTTCCAGAGAGAAGCCAATAACAATGTGACTATGTTCCAGAGAGAAGCCAATAACAATGTGACTATGTTCCAGAGAGAAGCCAATAACAATGTGACTATGTTCCAGAGAGAAGCCAATAACAATGTGACTGTGTTCCAGAGAGAAGCCAATAACAATGTGACTGTGTTCCAGAGAGAAGCCAATAACAATGTGACTGTGTTCCAGAGAGAAGCCAATAACAATGTGACTATGTTCCAGAGAGAAGCCAATAACAATGTGACTGTGTTCCAGAGAGAAGCCAATAACAATGTGACTGTGTTCCAGAGAGAAGCCAATAACAATGTGACTGTGTTCCAGAGAGAAGCCAATAACAATGTGACTGTGTTCCAGAGAGAAGCCAATAACAATGTGACTATGTTCCAGAGAGAAGCCAATAACAATGTGACTGTGTTCCAGAGAGAAGCCAATAACAATGTGACTGTGTTCCAGAGAGAAGCCAATAACAATGTGACTGTGTTCCAGAGAGAAGCCAATAACAATGTGACTAACTAAACTTTCAGTCTCTGATTTAACAGCTATCAGCTAATGGTGGTTTTTCAGTTCTATAGAAACAATAGACCTAACTACGTATAGTCGAGATTGATATAGACCAAGTAAAGCTACTTTGTGATTGAAGATCTATATCTAGTCGTGATTGATATAGACTAAGTGAAGCTACTTCGTGATTGAAGATCTATATCTAGTCATGATTGATATAGTCTAAGTAAAGATACATTAAGATCTACATATAGTCGTAATTTATATAGACCAAGTGAAACTATTTTGTGATTGAAGATCTACATCTGATGGTAGATGATAAAGATTATCTTGACCTAGTGTTAGTTGATAAAGATCTTTCTATACACAAAGTAACACCACAAAAGTACATTCAAAACTTGATCGCCCCACGCACACACACACATGCAGAGAAATCTAGAATCCAATTAAAAAATGTAAATTATTCGAAAAAAAAAAAAAGGGGGGCGTAACGGCGGCTATCGACATGAACTCGCTGTGGTCTAAATATCTTGAAGTGTTTAAGTCAGAAGTAAATCTAGTCATGGCCAGACACCGAGCAAAAGACTGGGACACACCCAAAACTTGAGGCAGAATGGGAGTGAACCTATCTAGTAACTTGTATGTACCGGTACTCTCAATTGTGCATATTGGTTTACTGTGCAGTCACTTCACGTGGAAATCTAGAACAGAAAGTCTCACGCTGGGTGTGTCACCACTGTCTTATCAACGACACGTCCCAGACTCATTGCAATAATACTTTTCCCCCCTCGGTTAGGGGAGGGGGGGGGATACGAGAGGTAGAAATATTTTATAGCTTTACTTTTGAAAAAACAAAACGCCCTAAACTGATCCATCATACTAAACTAAGATCCAGCGAACAAGAAGATATTCAACAGCCACACGATGTTGACATTCTGTTGGTGGCTTGCCTGATCTGACTTATCAATGTAAGCACAGGTCCCCCACATTCCTAAACATCTAGACCAGTCAAATAGTTCAACGTTTTTCAGATATGTCGAGGTGAACAGTTGCGAATCAAAGAGTTGCAAGCGTTCCTATCCGTTGAATGTGTCTGCAACTAAATGTAGTGTTATAGTTATAGTATAAACTACTTCCACAATACGACTAAACAGTGAATTTTTTTTTAAACTGATATCTGCCATGTCTCTATAAACTCTCTCTGTCTGTATGTCTGTCTTATTAAAAGTTTGTGAACGTGCATTCAATGATGCAATGTGTATAGTCAAGGACATAACGCATATATTCAATGATGTAATGTGTGTATTCAATGATGCAATGTGTACAGTCAAGGAACTGCGTGTAGTATCGTGTGTATGCTAATGATCAAAGACAACAAATTTGGGGAGATTAAAAAAAAAAGGTAAACACCATAATGAGAAAAGGGGGGGGGGGAAGTGAAATCCGCATTGTTCAAAATATAAACCAATGTCACCGCAAGGATCGATCAAACAAAACATAAGCGAATAGTCTTTTGTTTGTATCACTGAGTACTTTCCCCTTATCATGGTACAAACGTGAAACGTAACACTCATCATTTTACAGACACACACACAAATGAAACATCTACAAGTCATTCATACATGTTTGAAGGCTTCCATGATAGGCAAACGAAGTTTTGTAGCAACATTATCACACATTTGATACACAGTGAAAGTCTTTTCAAACGTGTGTCATCAAAAGAAAACAAAACAACCACGTTTGTGTTACCTACACTGCTATGTATCTGCAAAGGAAAACACAGACTTAGAGAAACACTAATGTAAGCCTACGTAAACATACATACAAATAGGCACTTTTGATATTTTTTTTACTATAACAATAAAGAATAATTAAAATGTTCGTCTGTGCCTCTGATACCAAACAATAAATGCTGTTTATTTTATGTGTGATTCTAATTCTCACCATAACGTACCTATAGAACTGTTTTTAAAAGTCATTTCTTGGTTTAATGGACAGACAGGCGAATATGAAAGCAATGATTGCACATTGATGAATACATTAATGATACATTTTATCAATTAATGAAATCTCTCATTCTCTATTGAATTCCTCATATTTTCTTTGATTACGAGTAAAATGAATTGAGAAAAAAAAAACACAGCGGATGTGGGGGAGGTATAGTCTAGAATTGAGCCATACACTAATCAATAAGTTTGTTTGAAAAATTGCGCAATCAACTTGTAGAGTGGCTGAGAGAGAGCTGCCGATGGCTCCAGCACATCTCCTCCAGGTCCGTCGTATTGATTCACTTAACCCGGGAACACCTTTTCTGTTCTTACCGACATACCTACACACATTTCTAGAACGATTTATGCAACTAATTAGAGTTATTTTTAGACAGCGGACCAAATAATGAGCTGTTATAATTGTTTTGACATCAATGAATTAGGTCACGGTGACTTGATTTAAAAAAAAAAAGTATGGAGACGCGGGGGGGGGGGGGGGGGAATCATTCCCTTAGCGCGTGAGACAGCCTGAAAATGTCACCAGAAAATAGCACAACCCTGTCTCTCTAGACTGGGAGCCTAAAGGCAACGTTGGACGTAAATTGTCCATAAGTCGCGTGGTGATTACGTCATGGGCAGCACAGGATGTTTTTTCTTCTTTTTAATGAAGTTCTAGATTTGTTTTGCCAAACTCATTTGTTTCATCCACTTGGCCTCGTTACCTGCATGGCTTAGACATCAAGCTTACGTGATTGTTTCGATGAGCATATAGACGTGACTATTGTTTACACGTTATAGCGAGGACCCGGAGTAGCCAATAAAGTGAAGAAGCCAAACCAAACAATACATAGATTTAGTCATTAGTATTTCATTAGTTTTTCTTCGATTAAAAAACAAAAAGCGAAGGAAAGCGCTCACAGGGTGGTCAAAGAAAGCGCTTCAGGGACACCCTCAAAGCTTCTCTGAAGGCGTTCAGCATATACCCAGCCATCTGGGAGACAGAGGCACATGGCCGAGCATCATGGCGTCGCGCTGTGAAAACTGGCGCACAGGTTGCTGCTGAAAAGAGAACAACGCTGGCAGAAGAAAAACGCCAGAGAAGAAAAGCAAGACCAATGACACTAGCTGGAATAACCTGCCCAGTGTGAAGCCGAACATTCCGGGCTCACATGGGTCTTACCAGCCACATGAGGAGGCACAAAACCCCAGTGCAAAGCCCTCAGCCCCCTGGATGACAAAGTGGTCATCATCGAACCACGAACTATATATTTCATTAGTTACAATGTCGAGTATTTCAACAAGACAAAAAAAAAAAAAAAAAGATGACGCGTGCGTGCCACCAGGAGAAAGACTGCATTCCCTGAAGCCAGCTAACAAAACAGTTTCACAATAAACCAATCGCACTGTTGCAATGTCCTAGAGAGCATTATTTGCAGAGACAAGAGAGAAGGAAGGGGGAGAGGCGCTTTAAAAAAAAATACGTCACGCCATGTCAAACGCTTAAATTATTGCGTAATTGGCATATATCATTCTACAGGTGAATACTGTAGAGTTCTTATAAATGGACAAGGCAGGTTGGACAAAAAAGGAAGGGAGGGGGGATAAGATACGAGGTAGTTTGGCCATAGATTAAAAAAAAAACGCAACTGAATAGTTGCTACCTAAGGCGTCAATTCAATTCACCCTGTCAATGCTGCTACATGCTGTACATTTACTACTTCGCTCATCATTATCGCCAAGATGTTGAAACGCATTCATCTCAAAGAATGGTGTCTACATTTTCAAATTTAAAAAAAAAAAAACGAAATATAAAAAAAAAAATTAAAAAAAAATTATAAAAAATTTCCATCTTTCTACAGCTGACCAACCTTTGCAAAAGCATTTAGTTTTTTGCTTTTAATGATTAATGAATGCGTTTTCAAAAGGGACAAAACAAACGATTTGCAAGCTAAATAGAGGAGTTGTAAAAAAAAAAAAAAAAAAAAAGATCCAAGTTTTTCATATGCAAGAGAAAAACAAAAGCTCAAGGGTATAGAATAAAAAATAAACTTTGAACATTCGACTTCAACTTTCTTTGTTGAGACTTGCTTATATTTGTGAATTATCTTGAACATTGTACAAACATCATGAAACAAAACATGACATTTACATCATGACATACAGAGAGAATAAAACATAACCTATATATATATTTATATATGTTAATTTTAAAAAGGAGAGGGATATTTTCGTATAACATAAAATACAAACACACAACGCCGTAAAGATCCCGAAATTAAAAACTCCAGTCTTCACCAGGATTCGACGTCAAGCCCCCTGTTTGGAAAACAAGCGCTCTACTACTCAGCCATCACGCCTCATGCATCTGTCTTGAAGACGAGCATCTAGTCATTTGCCGGGGGGGGGGGATGAGATACGTGGAATCTCTTGTTATTTCAAAGAGGATTACAAAAGTACATTTCTCCTCCCCCCTCCCTCCCAGTTAAATATCACCATTTAAAAAAAAAATTCTTCCCATAGTGTTCAAAGTGACAAACTCGGTCAAAACAAGGAACGCAACCTTTTGACTTGTTCGGCCTAACCCCCTTCCCCCCCAACATATTGTGTCACTGTAACCTCGCGGTAGAAACTGGTGAATGGGCTGACGACTTCAATAGCGGACAAGAAGTGTGTTGGAATGTACCTACACTTAAACCGGGTCTGTACTCTAGGCTATGTGCACTCCTTTCAACACCTTGATAAGCCATGGGGGAAATCAGGAAAATCCGCTAACATACATCTACTAAGTACGTTTTGATGTATCGTTCATTTAGTGGAAGGATGATTTATTGAATGCTAAACAATCTCAAGAGACCTTGCCCCAGGACTCCACAAGTGAGGATTCCCCACAATCGAGATTTAAAAAAAAAAAATCCCCATTTCGCCAAGTGATAAACTTATACTTTTTTTTGTTAATTTCATTTTTTGTTTCTCATTTTTTGCCTTGAATGTTACGGTCGGCTACACTGTCGTGGATAAGAAATGTCAAATTCTAGCGTGCTTGTAATATATAAACGAAGCTCCGGATTTACGTCAGTCCGTCAACCCAGAACTAAAAAAAAAAGCCTACTGTTTAAAAAACAAAGAAGGAAAATGAGCGTCTATGTACAAGTACACTAGTTCTTTCTTCTCAACTATGTCACGGTGTAAGATTACTATTAATTTGGATGAAAGTTGTGTACAAAGTGCAGGGGTCTCCACATACTTCAATGTGGCCCTGCGGGCCATTTGTGTAGGCCCTGGTTCATGAGAATGTTATAGGATTAAAAATAACGACCCACACCCATTTACTTTATGAGATTGGAACCATAGCGCTCTGGAGCATGCATGAAAGTAAACACGGTGATTTCACATTAAATTAGTTCAAATACAAAATTGTGGAATTTTGGATGCTTGGCTTTTGAGGATGACAAAAAATCTGGCCAGCCTTTTATAGACAGTAATGATTGCAAAACACTGTTCTTCACCTAAAACTGATTCATCTCCATACATTCATACATACTACATCTTTTTAATATTTAGATTTGGTTAAAATCAATATACCGGTAATTATCGATAACGTCTCTTGGGGGAGGGGGGGGAGATGGTAATGAAAAAACGTTGATTTATACTGAATGTGTACCTAAGCATTTCCACTAAACGCAGCTATACACATCACGACACGTCATAACACAGCTATATCACAAAAGTGCACACATCACAACACAAATGTACACATTCAGTCAAAACACAGCTGTCCATATCATGTCATAACACAGATGTCCATATAACAGCTGTTCACATCACGTCATAACTGAACATATCACGTCAAAACACAGCTGTCCATATCGTCATAACACAGCTTTCATATCACGTCATAACACAGCTGTCCATATCACGTCATAACTGAATATATCACATCAAAACACAGTTGTAAACATTACGTCATAAGACAGCTGTACACATCACCTCTTAACATAGCTGTACACATCGCGTCATAACACAGCTATACACAACACGTCATAACACAGTTGTACACCTTGACGTTTATATATCAGGTGAAAAAAAAAACTTTGACAAGGTAAGGGCGTGTGTCTCACACACAGACTACAAGTGAAAGTACTAGACTAGGTAGAGAACAGAAAGAATGCGTGTCTTACCTCCTGGAACAAACAACATGCTTCCTAGACTGCCGGTAAACATCTATATATATAATTCTCTTCGAGGCCAAACCATGCAGGACACCACGATGAAAAGGTCATGGAAAGATAACTCTTTCATTTCTGCAAGTCGGACTAGAGTTACCCCACGTAACTTTCGCGGTGACAGAGCGAGTCTGAGAGAAAAAAAAAGAGGGGGGGGGGTGCGTATGGGTCGGCTCGTGGATTTTTAACAAAGGAAGGGACCATCGTGATATGAAGTGGTTCCATTGGGACACACACAAGGGGAAGGGGGGAAGAGGGCATTTCACCAAGTCTTTTAAAACTTTTTTTTTGTTGTATCTTTCATAAAAAAAAAAAGTGCACGTCAAAGCGTAACATTAACATATAGACGACCAAGCACAACACAACAATGTCATTCAGATCTACAAGAAATGGCATTTTTATGAACTTTTCTGTACTGACAAGCCACGTCGCAACCTGTGGGCAGTGGAGACCAAAAGGGGGCCCAAGTGCTGACGCAATACGCACGGATATTTACCCCTGGAGCTCTGACACTGAAAAAAAAAAATTCTTCGGTATAGAAGTAATAGATGCGTAACCAGCTCAAGGAGTTCTTCAACAACCATCAACGAGACTTTCGAGACTTGTGTAGCCCCAAGCAGCCACGCCTGACTTACGCTCTCATAAGAGCACAGAACTGAAAGCATGAATGCGACTGCACAATAATATTCTACAAGACTCATATGTAAATAAATACCCTCTTTTCTTTAACAATTTTAACTTGAAAATGAGGAAAACATACAAGAATCTGATCCAAACAAATTTGAGCCAATACTATACTGGCTACGCCCACAGACACACAAATACATAAAGCCACATGCACACATCATAGCAGTAGACTAAAATTCAGCAAACTCAAGTGACAATTTCAAAAGGTCGTGATCATAAAAAAAAAAAAAGGTTTAAGTGTTCCCCCTCCCGTTTCCCCATCTCTCAGTTTCTCAAAGATTGCCAGTGATTGCTTAATATCCCCTCCCCAGCCAGCCTCGACTATAGTCCTGACATTTCAAGAAAAGGAAAACGTCCCCTTCATGTTTCAATTTGTCATCGCTTAGTGCAAGTCTGTTTACATTTCCGAATCTCGTTCAACTGCAGACGACACAGACTAGAAGAATCAATCGTTTGGTAGAAAACAAGGAAATATAAACACAATTACCTCCCCTCCGTGAGATAAGAAGTTCTGATGCACCTTGGGTGTGGGGGGGAATGTAGTAGAGAGTCTTCTCTCACCCCCCACACACACATTTTTTTCACCTTTTCAAAGCTCATCTCACTGATATTGAACGAACTGGAATATTCTCTTCATAAACTCGTGATTGGGGACGGCAGTTAAAACAATTTTGTGGGAACACATTTGATGTCATGGAAATCATTTATGAACCATCTTTTGGGACGTAATTAAGACATCCGTAAGGGTCTAATACCTTTTCTCAACATTATAAATAGTGGCATTGAACCGGTGACGGAAACCTGAAAACCATTTTGTCTCTTTCATGAAAGTTTGGAAATGACTAATATATTTCTCCTTAAAGTATAAGTAAAGATCGACCAGCAAATAAAGGGAATAGTCGACCAATGGTAGGGTACACAAAGACTTTGTGACATTTCCTCATTTAATGAGTGTCCAACTTTCATTCATCAATGAAACAAGACATCGTTTCATGCACAGAGACTGCCGATGTCTACACGTCTGATATTTACATAACTTAGTAGTGTAAGTAGATCTAGATAAAACAATTATATATGAAAAAGTCTGGCTCAGAATTCAATGTCTGAGGTTGACATGTAAGGCTGTCCAGTCATAAGATTTCAGTTTGAGACTACAGAAATGTACTTTTTCAAGTTTCTTTTACAAATATAAATAAATTATAGCTTTTACCTGCCTTTATGCTACCATTACTGTCTATTGTGGGTACTCTGTCGCTACCGTCTACTGTAGGTACAATATCTCTACCGTCTAATATGGATACCATGTCGCTACCGTCTACTGTAAGTACAATATCTCACCGTCTAATGTGGATACTCTGTCGCTACAGTCCAGTGTGGTTACTCTATCACTACCATCTCGTGTGGGCACTCTATCGCTACCGTTTATTGTGGGTAACACAAACCAAAAATACCAAGTTAAAAAAGCGAAGCTGACATGCAACCACAAAAAAAAAGTGTAGACATGTCTTTAAATGTCAGAGACAACCAATATCCTGGGGGGGGGGGGGGGAATCGAGCCACCCCCCCTCCCCTAGTCCAAATATTTAAGTAGCGGACTCGACTAACGAAGATGGAATGATCGATCGCGAACATTGGAATAATGCGGTATTAAAACACGCGATGACAAACGAGGTGATTCCCGGAAGCCTCAAATGAATGGATTCGATTCCACCCAGTGTGACCCGCAATCTTTAAGCCGTTTGTGTGAGCAATATTTCTATTTTCAGTAAGTGAAGAGAAAGGGGAGATTATCTTAAAGCCTACAGCACATCCTCTGGACAGAGTTTATTGACTTGTGCCCTAATCTACTGATAAATCCAGCCACCACCAACCCCAACCTTTTTTTCTCTCCCCGTTTTTCTAACAGAATTCGGCTGACGCTTATTGGTAATATTTGCACATTAGGGTCAATGATAGTCGGGCTCTTCCGACTAACTATGTATCAAGCGTAAGGCAGACAGTGACAGCGATCTCCAATTCAAAAGAGGTGACAGAGCTTACCGAGAAGTTTATCCAATTCAAAAAAAAAAAGGAGCTAGAGGCGTAGTGCTAGGTTAGTCAGACTGCATATGAATGAAAGGGGTGGTCAGCTGATCATCCTTCGTATAGATTCCAAAATGATTGTTGACTACTGTTACGTGCGCATCTTAGTGTGAATGTGAAATGGTGCGATTGCGTGTTGAAAGGAAAGAAAAACCGAAATGGAGGACTATGAACAAGAAAGTGTTTTCAGTGTTAATAAAGATTAAAGTATTTATAAACTGTGATTTTGTCGTTTACATGTCTAAAGAGTCTCATCCAATATGAAAACGTAACAAGTGGCGCCCAACGCAAAGGTAACCCACGTATCCCTCTATTCACAGGGGATCTCCTGTCAGCAGACAGTAGAGATAGTAAAATCTAGATCTAGAGACAGGAGAACATTCGATTCGATATTATTAGAAATAGACTATGGCGGACAGGGCTGAGGTAGCAGCGTTGAAGGAAGAGGGAAGGTTGTTGGAGCTTGAAGGGGCAGAACTAAGAAAATACGTACAAGAAAGGTTGATGGAGAGGGAGAGATTAGCGATGGAAAGAGAAAAAGAAAAGGAGAGATTAGCGATGGAAAGAGAAAAAGAAAAGGAGAGATTAGCGATGGAAAGAGACAAAGAAAAGGAGAGATTAGATAAGGAGGACAAAAGAGAAAGGGAAAAAGAAAAGGAGAGATTAGCGATGGAAAGAGACAAAGAAAAGGAGAGATTAGATAAGGAGGACAAAAGAGAAAGAGAAAAGGATAAGGAGATAGTAGCAATTGAAAGGGAAAAGAAAAATGAATTGGTCGCCATTGAAAGAGAAAGATTAGCATTTGAAAAAGAGACAGCAGAGAAAAAGTTAAAAACAGACCAAGGAAAAGAGAATGATAAAAGAAAGAGTGAATCTACAGGGAATAAACTGGCAAAATATAAAGGTTTGATATTCAACGAAGACAAAATGGACATAGACATTTTTTTGAAGAAGTTCGAAATAGAAATGAGAGAACTGGAGTACCCTGAAGACAAATGGACATTCTTATTGTCAAGATCATTTACAGCGGAGGTGCCTTCAAAAATATGTATGAACCAGAGTAACTACAGCATTGTGAAAGAACAACTACTTCGAACTTTCGGGAAAACAGAAGCTTTCTATCGCCAACAGTTTTTTAATTGTGAGATAGAACCAGAGGATGACCCGCAGACCTTCTTGGACAAAATGAGCAGCCATTTCGATAACTGGATAGAAACCGCTGAGGTAGAAAAAACCTTTGACAGTCTTAAGACATTTCTCATGCTGGACAAAGTGATGTACGAGTGTCAGGAGGAATTAAAAATATTTCTGTTGGAGAGGAAACCGAAATCCATAGAAGACATAGTAAGACTGATAAGGGCTTATAAAGTGGCACATCCCGAGAAGAAATTATCTAGAGGCAGTGATATAGAAGAAATAGTTGCCTTTAACAGAACATGGGAGACACAGAATAACTCTCACAGAACAAGGGAGACACAGGAGAGACAGTATAGAAGTGGTACATATGAAAGACAAAATGATAGCCGCAACGGAAGATATCAAGGAAACAGACAGGAAAGAAAGGACTGGGAGAAAGGTAGAATAGAGCAAGGCTTATCATTGTCATCTGATACTGGAACATTGGAGATTTTTCATACATTCGTAGGGAACAAGGCAGCCAAGACCATCAGGGATACTGGGAGCACTATTATTGGAGTGAATAAGAATTTAGTGGAAGACCATGAATATACAGGCGAATCTAGGAAGTGTGTTATGTTTAATGGGAATATTGTACAATTACCGATTGCTAAAGTTAGTATAGACACACCGTATGTTAAGGGGACAGTGGAAGCTTGTGTTGTAGATCAGGGTGAGATAGATTTAATTATTGGGAATATCCATGGGGTGAAAATATGTTCAGTAAGGGAGATTGAGAATTGGAAGAAATATTATGGGATAAAGTCTACGCGAGGTAGAAATGGGGATGTGGAAGAAGACATAAGATCTCATACATCAGATGACATGGGTAGCAGAGAGCACGAGAAGAAAGAATTAACAGATAAGGTAGAAAGCAATGCAATAGGAATGGGTCCAAATCAAAGTAAAGTAAGGCAATCAGTGGTACAGGGAAAGCGATTTAAACCCACATATAGACGTACAAGTTCATACATCTTATGCTTTAATTGTGGGAGAAGGGGGCATATTAGAAGACAGTGTCAACAATTAATTAGAATTAAGGATTCAAGGTACAATAGTGAAGAGGCGTATACGAGAAAAGAGAGGGATATTAGCAGCCTAGAAAACAGTACAGCTAGATCATTAGGTAGTAGGATCACAATGGGACATCATTGCAAAGGAGGGAAGCGGAAAGGATGGCATGTCAATAATGTTAGAATTATATAGATAGGATTAGAAAAGGTGGGAATGATGGACATTAATTATTGTTCTATTCTACAATGAATAAATATATGTGTAATGAATTGAATATTGTTGTTACAATATGCATGGAGCAAGATAGACTTTGTTTGTTAACTATTTGATTGCGACTGGAATGATGGTGTTTTGTACAGGCATACGATTATGAGTGGGGAGTTGTATTAATAAAAATATGATTACTTATAGATATATGTTAACAGAAGTGGTTTCAATTGCTCATAATAACAGTTATTATTGTGATGAATATAATTGTTATTCCATGTTGGAATTGTATTGGTATTAACATGACATTGTGTTTGATTTTGTGTAGTTATTACATTATGGTTTTATATGTTACCGATTTGTTTTAACTTGGAATAGTCTGATAATATATTCAGTGATTTGTATTTTGGACGTTCGATGTGCATCGAACTTGTTAAACAGGGGGGGTGTTACGTGCGCATCTTAGTGTGAATGTGAAATGGTGCGATTGCGTGTTGAAAGGAAAGAAAAACCGAAATGGAGGACTATGAACAAGAAAGTGTTTTCAGTGTTAATAAAGATTAAAGTATTTATAAACTGTGATTTTGTCGTTTACATGTCTAAAGAGTCTCATCCAATATGAAAACGTAACAACTACTATACACCACAGACACGCAAGTCATAGTCTACATGACCCTACCATGATGAAAAGGGGAATAAATCGTGTGCGGTGTATAACGAATGAAAGATAAGGTTCAGTTTGTGAAGACATCACATTGACAGAGACAAATCTGTAAACAAATACACCTTGTCTGTTGATAATTTAACCAAAAGTTGTTTTTTTCTTATTACATACTTTTATTGAACCTATCTGTCTGTGCAGTTGTTCAGTCTATCCAGTCTCTCGCGCGTTTAGAAGTTTAAAACAAGTGTGTAAAAAATATAGGCAGAAGTAGGATTCAAACCCACGCCATACAACTAACAAGAAAGAGGCTGTGGCATACAACTAACAAGAAAGAGGCTGTGGCATACAACCAACAAGAAAGAGGCTGTGGCATACAACCAACAAGAAAGAGGCTGTGGCATACAACTAACAAGAAAGAGGCTGTGGCATACAACCAACAAGAAAGAGGCTGTGGCATACAACCAACAACAGACTTGAGCATACAACCAACAAGAAAGAGGCTGGGGCATACAACCAACAAGAAAGAGATTTGAGCATACAACTAACAACATTGATCACTTGGCCATGCTTCTATTGCAAAACCTCAATAAAAATCATATTTGTATGATCAATAAGACATAAGACTGTAATTTTCAAAATATATTTCTCACAGTTCTTATTTAAATAGGTAAATGACTGATTGTTATTGCAAGTATTGTATTGTATTTAGAAATAAGAATTTATTTTCCCAGCACTCAAAGTATGTTTTGAATATATTTTTTCTCTATTAACCCACATAAAAAAAAAGATAAAGATGTTACTTTATTAATGAAACAATTCAACTTTCCTCTAAAACATTAAGTGGCTTCAAACAAAGAAATAGATTGTTATGGATCTGGTTATTAGGCACAAATTTAGGCCACTCTGTACCCACATTGTACTGTTTAGTTTAGTAAGTATTTGTATTGTACTATTATTGTACTATTTATTAAGTGATAAAAATTAACAATCATTTTCAAATTCTGATAAATTTTAGTCACTTTAAACTGTCACGAGTCGAGTCTGTGACCTATTTCGACCAGTTTCTAGAAGCTTGAGTTCAAACCAATGCAAGTGTCCAGCGTAAACAAGTTAATTTTAGGTATCCAATCAATGAAAGGGGTTAAGGAAAAAAAAGCACACGTCAGCTTCTAGAAGGTCAAAGTTACTAAAATAATTATCTGAGAAGTTTCCACGATTCTGGAATGTACGATTAAGAAAGGTATAAATTAAGGGAAAGTCAGACGGGGTCCTCGCATAGTAGTAGTTCTTGTAGAGCGATGGTCCTCGCTCAGTCCTCGATTAGTAATGGTTATAAGTTTTGTGAAATTAGCGGGTCCATTAGTTTTATTAGTTGAAGTTATACTAAGTGAAGTTTTATGTATCTTTAAGTTTTATTTATGAAGTATCAAGTCAAGTTGTTATTGAATTAAGAAGTTAATTTGATGTGAAAGTTGAAGAAGTTATTAAAGAAGTTTGAAGAAAATACAGAGAGATGTTCTTTATTCGTTTCATTGAATTGTCAAGTTTGATAATATAATCCCCTGCAAGTGTGCTTGTCACATAAATTATTTATAAAAATTCTTTTTGTACAAGGAAAAATCATTAACGAAAATAAAAATTAAGACAACTTGAGACAACCCAAATATTGAACTTATGTGTGTCAAGCTTGCCCTACCATTCGCCAAGAGAAATCACACTGATGTGTAGTGATATTAATAACATATTAACCATGACTTATCTCCCCTAAGCTTAGTAGATTTTTCTATATAAAAATTAAATTAATTTATTACAACTAATTGGTTAATGTTTTTATTCATTCCTGTGTTGTCACAACGCATGAGATTGTATGGAGAATTTGTTGACAATTGGATGAGTAGAAGTGGCAGAAAACCCATAGCAAAAATCCAAATGTACAAGAAAAAATACACAGTGTATTAATACAAACTTTGTAAAAAAAAAAAAAGGGCAGTCAAAGAGGCATTGAAAAGGGTATAAAGTGAATATGATATGAAATGAAATAACAAGAGATAACTTAGGACATTATGACCCTAAAGTAGATATACAAGAATAATAAAAGAATGGACATACCTGATTGAGTTCCAAGCCTCCCTTCAAGAGGGAATGGTTGTTAGTATCAGGTTCCTGCCAAGAATTAGACCTCCCTGTGATAAAACATCTACAGTGATGGAGCTGCGGAGTTCTTTCCACAGCCTCAAGAAGTAGTGCTCAAACCTGATTGAACAAAAAAAAAAAAAAAAAGGTTACTAAACCAATACATTTTTGTTGCTCACCCCCTTCCTTCTTCTTCATTCTCATTTTACATGTCGGAGAGGTCAGATCAGTAATCCTATATCGGCACCATGTATTCCTGGGCCGTCCCCTCTTCCTTTTTCCTCGGGGGTTCCAGGTTAGGGCTTGCCTTGTTATGTTGGATGCAGGCTTGCGAAGGGTGTGACCTATCTCCAACGTCTCTGATGGATATCTACTTCAATGGGCTGCTGCTTTGTTCTTTGCCACAGTTCCTCATTCACATTGGCTTTGTGATTTGGAAGCAGATGCCAAGCAGATGGGCAAGACATGGGGACAGTTGGAGAGACTCGCTCAGAACCGAAGCTGGTTGGTGGCCTATGCCCCAGAAGGGACCACAGGCAGAGATGATGAGATGAATCCTATATCAGAGATGAACCACGCAGTGATTTCCTCATCAGGCAGTTCTCCGTATAGTTTTTGCTCTATAAGCAAAATTTGTTCTTTTAAGTCTGCAGCAAGAACAGTTGTAAGTCTATCTCTGCATCTTCAGTCTGAGACTTGATCTACTTATTGTTATAACCTAATACATGCTCTATATCCAAATGACCTTACAGAATCTCAAATCTGCTATCTGCTACCACCTTAGGCACTTGAAATATTTATTTCAAGTGTTTAGTTCATTTCAATGATCATGCTGTGTTAATCCATATATTTCTGCAAACTTTAACCTCTTAGCTTTTTAATAAGCTCTCTGTGACTTCATTGACCAAGTTTTATTGGCAAAACATAACACAGATATCCTATTTATGTTTTTTTTTATTATACAACAAAAAAGAGATAAAATAAAAAGAGATTAAACATTAAAACAGCTAGAAAAAAATGAACACCCCACCCCCCACTGGCAAAACAATCAATCTCTGACTTAATGCTTCTAATTATTTAATGAAAATAGATAGTTTTGGGGATTACAAAATTCAAGGACACTCTGGTAAAATGTAAATATTTAAGATCTCCAGGACTTTTTTTTTTAATTCCACAAGATTTTCTGTGCATTGATTTATCATTTTAAGTTGATGTTGACAGCCACTTCAATAATCTACATTTGAAAATTTCTGATAAACAACAACAAAATTCAAGGCTTGGAGCAATCAAAATAAAATGTAAAGAAAACTGGAATTTTTAAAATGTATAATTTAAAGCTTAAAAGAACATGATGAAACCTTTGAATTATTGAGCAACTTATAAATTACAATTAATATTTCCCTGAATAGGTAGATTGACTCAAAGGTTACATTGACCCATCCTTTTTCTCATACAGGGCTGATTTCACAAACTGAAGGGAATATTTTCAAAACTTCCCCTATTTTCTTTTTTTTTTTTAAATAAATAAATGCTTATCAAGGATAAATAACTAAAATGATTCTAAGAATCTCAAAATTCAATCAGACAAACCACAATATCAAATTTTCTAAGTAAGAAAGTTAATAATAATGAATTTATTGAAAAAGGCATCAAGCCTGCGCTAGGTATTTTTATAGTGGAATGTGGATTGCGAAGACCATAACTACTCATTAATAGGCTAGAAGCCAACCACAGTAGTGGCTCAGTAGTCTGAGACGGATGTAGATAGCAGATGGTTTTATTTTTTAGTTTCCATCCGACCAAGGCTGTGGAGCCCAGTCCACCATTCTGAAGCAACTGCATGAGGATCAAAAGGGTCTAATGAGATTCAACGGTGACCTGTCAGCTCAATTTTCTACAGAGAATGGTGTGAAGCAGGGTTGTGTGCTTGCTCTTTGCAAAATTATTTGTAGCAATGCTAAATAAATTGAGGCGACTTCTGCATGGGGGCATCTTCATTAGGTCCCACACCAACAGCAGCATATTTAACATACAGCACCTACTCTACCGTTCTCACCAAACTTTTGTATGGCTCTGAGACCTGGATGCCCTACTGAAGGCATTTAATGCTCCTCGAGCGCTTCTATCCAAGATGCCATCACTTTATGATGGACATAGGCTGGCAAGAATACATTACAAATAGCCATGTTCTGCTGGAAGCCACTAATTACCATTAGACAGCTGTGCTGGGTCAGACATATATACCGCATGCCAAAGGCTATCTTAAAGTTGGACGACGTAACAGAGGTGCCCCCATAAGTGCTATAAAGATCAACTCAGGCACCATTTCATCCTTACTTGCATAGAGGAAAGTAGCTGGCAGCAGATAGACTCTCAAAGAGACGGAGAGCTCTCACAAAGGCTGCAGGACATATTTTTTAACTCAAAGAAAAGCCATTATTGTAGACAGACGCAGAAGATGGAAAGAAAACTTACAATGGCTTTGTCTGCATGAAATGCTGGAAAACATGCAGATCACAACTGGGTTGGTGTTGTCATGTGATGCACACTGCACTCATTCTCAATCTTCGTAATCGAAGACATTGCCATTATTGAAAAACAAAAATCGTAAACTAGCTACCAGCTTAAAAATTTTTTTATTGAGTTTATACAACCACTACACAATTTCTGAAAAAAGTTCCAAATGGTGAATTTTGTTTCTAACAACTGAATTATATGCATAATGAATATCTGTCTTATCTGTCTCATCACAGACATGTATTTCCCAGAGTTTTAACAATTTACTTTCTAAATGAGCTCTTCGTAAAAAATGTAGTACGTCCAGATATTCAGTGATATTAAATATCTTGTACTTTACTTAAATACAACTTGAAAAGCAATATTGATTAGTGATGATATTCTCAAAACTTGGAAAACCCTCCTTCTCCTAACATACATGTCGCCCCCACTCTATTTGCCTTCCTTCTGAGCCCTCCTAGCACTGTCTTTTTCCTTTTGGTCTCTGTCTCTCTCACTCTCTCTGTCTCCTACACACAGTAATGTACCTTACACAAGCAACATTTTATTCAAATCATTAAATCTCACTTTTTTTAATAAGTTCACACAGATTGATTCTTTAACTATTCAAATATTGAATTTAAAAATATCATGCAAAGGAACATTTAAGAATGCATACATATACAAATATATATATACATATGAGTGTGGTCTAAAACATTTCTTACTAATGATAATATGTATAGTTTTAGAAGAGTATTAGCATCTTTCTCCATAATATATATATATATATATATATATATATATATATATATATATATATATATATATATATATATATATATATATATATATATTATATATGTTTCATTGCTGTTTACACTTACAAAATGAGATCTCGATCATCTAGACTTTAACTTGATTTAGGTCTAGAAACTAAGTAAAGAGATCTACTGTCTAATCTAGAATTTAAAGAAGATAAATTTAGCCTAGAATAAAGTCAAATCTGTATCTAGAGAGCATGGATTAAGAGATTTATTATCTAAAATTAGGAGTATAATCTAGAATCTAGATCTATGACTTTTAAATTGAGTATAAATTTAGAATCTAGATCTAAATCTTTCAGGATGATGTCTAGACAGGTTTAGATCTAGATTTATTCATCTTATTGGATGGCTGTCTAGTAATGTGATGTGCTCTGAACTGAACTTGTGCTTAGTTGTTCCATCACCTAGACCTATACTATATATAGTTTTTCTTAAATACAAATTCTAGTTCTAGTAGTCTATAGATAAATAGAATCTCTCTATTCTTATATGACTGTTGTAACAAGTGCTGTCTACTAGACTATATATCAAATAATATCTAGATCTCTATATTGTTCTAACTCCAGTGGCAGACTGATAGGGTTAATGTGTGTGCAACCTACTGACACATCTGACTCAGGAAAATCACACAGGTCAACGGCTGTCAATGGACAAGGGGCATTACTGCTAGTACACGCAAATATAACCTGTGTTATGGTTATGTGATTGAAAGCCTTCACAGATGAGAGACAGTGTATAAGAAAGGCAAGTGAGTTCAGGACAGCAAGGCAGTAGAATGTGAGTCCTTGAAAATGTAGCTGTACGAGTCCGGGAGTAGAGAGAGAGACTTGTAGTGTTTAGTAGGCAGTTCTGTTAAGTGCAAGAAAGCATTTGAAGTTAATGTAACCAATGAGTTGTATTGGCTGTTGATGTATTTGTAATTATAAACTCTTGTCGTCAAGTTCTTGTATTAGATGTGTTGTGTTAAGCAGTGTTTACAGAAGGCCTGGTAGAGAAGATCGTAACAATATATAGATTATAGATTAAGGACTAGGAAATATCTCTAGATTACTCTAGAATAGATGTAGATCTCTACTTAGATACATTTATTTTATATATATATAGACTCTCACTCTACATGAGTCTAAGACTATAGCGACTACAGACTACTGTCAACATGATCTAGACTCTAGACCAGTGTTTCCCAAACTGTGTTCACTGAACCCTAGTGTTCCATAAGTTCTGAATAGGATTACAGATGTTCCACAAACTACTGGAATAATTAACTTGTAGGCCACCACATGAATTAATCTCTCTAAAAAAAAATCAAAGTGTACCATTAATTTAAATACTCTGAATGTGCGAAGTGTTCTGTTAACTTAAGGTACTTAAGGAAAAGTGAAAAGGTATGGGAAACACCAGTCACTACTCTAGCATCTAGACTCTAGATTTAGAATTCTAGATCAAGATCTACTTATCTACTAATCTAGAATCTACTACTGAGTAGACTAGATTCTAGAATCATGTAATCATGCTAATGTTTGTTTATTAAATATTAATATAGATAATAATACTTAGTCTATATGTAGAGTATTGTAGAGTCTATATAGATTATAGATTAGATATGTAATAATAATAGACAGCCTGCCCTAAGAATTAAGAATCTACACTCAGATTTACTATCACTATTACTATTTACTATTAGTATTACTATTAGTCTATAACTCTATCTCTATAACTATAAATATAAATAGTATAAGTATAAGTCTATAAACTCTATTTCATAGTACTAAGACTAATAGATCTATCTAGTAAGTATGATCTTATGATGAGTTACTTAGACTTAGATCTAGACTAGACTCTAGACTGGTTAGTCGTCTTAGTATGATAAAAATAAAAAATCAATCTAAGAATCTCTGGAATTTTCAATTTAGACTCTAGATCTAGTTAGTTAGAGTAGACTCTACCGTCTACTCAGGATACATTATACTCAGAAAAAATAAACTGCGAATACGGAATAGAGTCTAGTCTGAAAGGACTGAGACTGACTGAGGTCTGAGTGAGGAGTCTCGAAACGAGTCAGTCACAGAACGAAAAAAACGAGTCTTAGTTTAATTTTTTATGATTTATGGAGATCGAGTAGCTATAAAACAAAAACAACATGGAACCACGAGTTTAAATTATATAAATAATCTAAGTAAATATAGACTAGAGCCTTACCAAAACCGAAAAATCCTTAACAACTCGTAGATTGTTCACTTTTCATATGATAAAGGCATCATATAAAATTAACAAGAGATAGAGAGAGGAAGAAAATGGCAGCCTATTGACTAATGACGTCAGAGGATTTAGGAAGCAGAACTCTTTTTTCATGACATCACTATTAAACTTGCGCTTAGTTGTTCCATCATCGATCGGTAGCCTACTTTATAACGAATAAAAAGAAAGAGGGTTAGAAAGGGGAAAGAAAGTCGTAAAAAAAATGCAAGCTGATGGAGTCCTTACTCCAATGCACGAAATGAGTAGGTTATCTCAATGATTGTTTCCTTCAGAATTGTCAAAAGTTTACATATCCATTGAGCCTTTCAACTACAGATCCGAGTACAGGTTATAAATTAGTAGCATTCCAGACTGAAAGTTATTTTAGTATAGATTTATGCAAATAAAGCTTCAAAGAGCATCATTATTGCTCCTAGCATTAATATTTAATGTGTCTCTGCGGTGAAATGCATATCAAGAAAAAAATCAGCATCAGAACTGTTAAAATCTATCAAAGAAACGAGAATGAAATATGCTATAAATATATTTAATATGCTAGGACAAATTTCTACAAATGCTCCTTCTTCCCTATAGCGCTATTAGACTCTAGATAGAGCATGGAATGGGTTGCCTGAGCTAGCCAGGAAAACCAGTGACTTCTCGCAGAATTTAGGTTATTTGTTAAAATGCATGACGCGTAGGACGTAATCATCTTTTTTTTTTTTTTTGAAGTAACGTCTGTATCATATAAGATAAGATAAATGTATTGAAGGTTGCTTACAACTATTAGGCCTACTATTTACGACATAGGGGCCTATTCTACTTTATGATCCAATATCAAGTTGAACTATTTTATATTTTGTATAGTCCTGTAGAAGTTATAATACATTAGTGTGAGGCACAGTCCTCATCCCATATGCTAGGACAAATTTATAAAAATACTCCTTCTTCCCTAGTGCTATTAGAATATGGAATGGGTTGCCTGAGCTAGCCAGGAAAACCATTGCAGTGATTTGGCAGAATTTAAGTCATTGGTTATTATGCATGACTGAATGCATGACGCGTAGGACATAATCATCTTCTTTTTTGAAGTAACGTCTGTATTATATAACATAAGATAAGAACATACTCGGGTCAATTTATATAACGAGACGCTGAGCTTATAAATTAATAACGAATTTACCGTTATAATGGGGTAGAGTTGTAGACAGTAGGCCTAATCTAAGCTGCTATAGATCCACTTTTACCAAAATTGACTCAGAGCGTCCATTCAAATGTGCATTATATTATTGAGTTGGTTCGTCCAAAGATCCAAGGATTTCATCGGTTCGAATTTTAAGCACTTTGGGAAAGAGAAAGGTGTGGAGACAGAGGGCTACAGCTCGGGGACTCCACAATAAAGGGGCCTCCACACACACACACACAGAAAATAATAATAATATATCAGAATCTCGATGGGTCAGAAACTTTTAAGGGGTTTTTTTTTTTTTCATTTTTACGATTTGCAAAAATGTCGTGATTAAGAATTTAGTGTACACTTGTAGCATGCTCGGAATAAGGCTTGTCTTCGAGTCCGAAGATAAATGAGGAATGCAGTATTTTCCGTGGATACACAGCCCCACCTGTGACCTACATATGTTGCCACACCCGGAATAAGTAGACCTGAATAGGTCTATTATACAGCTCCGGATTTACTACAGGTGTGTCTACCAAGGGCCTTACCCATCACTCCAGTAATATGATGTCAACAAAAACGAAGAGATTCAAAGAAGGAAACCCTGGTAGATCTACTGAAATTTAAGAAACGCAAGAGGTGTGCATATAGCGCCTTCAAGTTTGTAATAATAGATCATCCTCACGGATAATAAAGATTGTTAGGCCTATTAACATTCAATTAGTTTGCCGCCTTCAGTCATAAAACAACTATGGCTCATGTCGTAATGCATTTTTTTAATCATGTGTTTGTAATAATATTTTGGAAAGGTATTTTCACATCATGTATGAAAGTAGCATCTGACTGTCAGCTGGAGGAGCCATTAATTCTTTACCAGTTTTAATTAGATTGCTACAATACTTTGTCCTGCTAGAGGAGCCATTCTTTACCATTTTAATTTCACTGCTACAATAACTTGTCATATTAGAGAAGCCAGTCTTTACCAGTTTTAATTAGATTGCTACAATACTTTGTCCTGCTAGAGGAGCCAGTCTTTACCGTTTTAATTCTACAATAACTTGTCCTGTTAGAGGAGCCAGCCTTAGCCAGTTTTACTTTGTTACAATAACTTACTACTTCTTTCAAGGACTGTCTCCCCATACTTTAAACTTCAAGTAGTAAATATTTCAATCGGCTACTTGGTAGATTAACAATCCAGAATATTGGAAATGATCACAAAAGGCACTCCCCCTTCCCCCAAATAGAAACTAAAGACACGGGCATTTTGCAATGGACTGTAAAAACTCCTAGATGATCCAAATGTCACAGACCAGTGCCCTATTACTGTTACATCTAGCATGTTTAAATAAATAGATGTACCATTTATGAAATTAAAAGCCTGTTTGAAACTAGACATAGTTATTTGTTTGGAATGTTCTTTTCATCACAGTGAAGATTTGATTTTATTTCTCCCAAAGACATTAAAAGGCAATGAAATACTGAAACTATACTTTTGATTATCATTTCAACATGTAGCCAATGAACAGGTAGGCAATACTCCAACAACAAACATCTAACCTTTCAACAAAATAAAACTAGTTAGCAAGATATATTTAATAAAAAAACAAACAATTTATTTATGTATTTACAAAGTATAAAATAAAACATTCATAGCCTATACAAAACAATCAGACAGTTATCATCATTTCATCAAGCCAGATCAAAAACACAGTAGTCATGACTACAACAGGAATAAAGTTTTGTATTAGTTTGATGATACTAGAAACTAGTTGCAAAACAAAATACTGATGTCTTAACAGGTACAGTTACCACACTCTTGGAAGAGTGTTATTGATCAGGTTTATTTAAGAATGGGGTTTAGTAGATTTTAAGAACCTCTTTTTTTTTTTTATTTTAAAGCTCAAAGAAAAAGTGTATGTTGTGACTGGCTGGTTTATAGATTTGAGTTCCTTATAACTTAAAACTAATTCAACATTTGGCTAATTTTACAAATTAAAGCTTATGACTAATTTCAGCATCAAATTAAAAGCAATCAATTTGTTAAGTAAACTACACAAGAGCATCATTTATAAATGTTCCAGCACATTGTAAATAGTTTCTTGGCTTAGGCTTAAAAGTAAACAAATATTTCTCTAACTATATTACACACGCCACACCGACACAATTGATAATGTTAACAACAACAAAATGATGACAGATAAAGTCAAAGATAAAAAAACAAATCCTGTACACAAAATAAATATCAGAAATGTGAACTCATTAGATAAGACAAGCTTGCAGAATAAATAACACTCGGTATTTCTATCTTGAAAAAAAAATAGTTTTGTCTTTGATAATATTATAATACAAATGATGGTAAGGGACATTATTAGTCTACAAGTCTAGAATGTCAGAGCTGAAAGGGGGCATTACTCAAAGTAGCTAGATACATTAAAACTCTTTAATAAATAAAAAATTTGATCAACTATGATAGCCTAGAGGAATATATTACTGTAGACACTAAAATGGAAATCATGAGTATGATATATTAAACTGTTGTACAAACATTGGTTATCAATAACAATGCAGTGTTAATCCCACACAGTTATGAAAGTGGTTTAGGGTTGATTTATTACTATCCTTAAAATAATGACAAAGCATTCTTCCCAACAGCTGAACACCAAATGCTGATTTAAAAAAAAAAAAAAAAGAATCTTTTGTTACTTACAAGACATGCAAGACAATGAAAGCAACACATATAGTATATACTCTATATACACAAGGTCAAATGATTGTGCTTAAAAACTATAGTATAATCATACAAAAGTTTATCATCATCAGAAGATAATCATGTTTTAAAAAAAGGCATGTGAACACCTCAAGTCCTTTACTTCATAAACTATTTTTTTTGTGAAGAAACACAATCCAAGTCTGAGAAAGTAAATTGTAGACATGGCTCATTAAAAATGTGGTAAGCTCTCAGGTTATAATTGACATATTTAGTATGTAATATTAATAAATAGTACAAACGAGGTAACATATAATGACCAGAGGGAACAAATATTGTTTGTGTTCAAATGACTATCACTCATTTTGACATTACAAATTTTTAAATTAATACTTTGCAATGTTGCATACAAGTGTATGTTTCAAAATTTACCACAGCAACTTAGTAGAGGTAATACTCCTATTTATTTTTTTATAGCTTATTTTTTTTTTTTTAAAAAATAAACATTTTTAATGGATAGTATTGTTTCAATAAACTAACTTCATTTATATGAACATTGATTAGTTGCCATTACTATTAAATGACTAATACTAGTTGCAATTCTCATTACAATATAGTCCTAAAAGTATACTAACACTAGTGAAGAGATGATGATGCCTATTGAGACTTAGTTTTCTTGCCATTCTGTTGAGTCTTTTTACTATTGTGTTGAGTCTTATTGCTATTTTGAGCACTCTTTAAACTTTCTTGCTTTGCGTAGTATTCTTTAAACTGCCTGTCAGTGCCGAATATTTTATCCCACCATGTGAATGTTGAGGAGTAGTTGCCAGTGAAGTTAAAGTGGTGAAAGTCATGAAATCTAGAGCCTAGAAAAAAAACAAAACATCATGTGAGCTTGAAAACAATACATGAAAATGTCAGAAATAAAACAATATTTTTCCCCCACAAAAAATGGAGCCTAGGGAAAAGTGCTTGTATCAACAACAAATATTAACAGAGTTTGGTATTATTACTGCGAACATATTTAAGAAAAGCTTGCTAAAGATAAAGTGTTGCTTAAAAAAAATTGGAAAATACTATTCCAAAACAAGTACACTGAAACTAATATACATTGAATCATAAATTGTATTAGTCCAATAGATACTATTATGAAAAAGTTGTGTCTAACCGAGACCAAACACTGACATGTCACAGGTCAGGTTTCAGGCCTTCTATAATGATTAATCTTTTTCTAGGTCCTAAATGAAGAGAGGTAACCCTAAATTATTTTTTTTTTATACATTGTGGTATCTGGACTTTGATAAAAAAAAATAAAATAATGCATACTAATCAGATTTTCACAATAACTAAAAAAATTTTTTTTTAAATTACAAAAATGCAGTTATCTTACAATGGTGTCATTTTTTTCCCTTCCATAAGGTATATTAAAATATTCAGTAAAAACATATATGCCTGCTATCTTTCTCATTCTAAACCAGACACAAGAACTTTTTTAACACCAATTATATTAAGTTATTGGTAACTTTCTAATGCATTGCACCACAATAATCCTTCATAAACACTGCATTCTACTGTACCAGTAGTTTTTGTGTTAATACGTATAGCGACCAAAACATTTCATTTACAAATGTAACAGTAACTGTTGGATTCTCTTCAATGTTTCAGTTGAGACATTGGACTATGTCTATTATTAAATATACAATCTTAAGAAGACACTACAACTCACCTCCATAGAAAGGGATAAGATGAAATGGGTTCAGATAAGGTATGTCGTATCCACTGTGCACGTCTATTGTTTCAAACAAACGCACACACACCCAAGCCCACAGTAAGACCATGTGGTTAGCCAGCAACAGGATGCCCCAGAAAAATCCCATACCTAGAACTGAAACAAAATAATAATGTTTACAACTCAACTGACAGAATGCATAATTCAGTTGTAGATTTTTTTTACTCCCTATATGTAAACACCATACAATACTTACTTGTCTAAAATACACCATTACTAACCTCAAATACCTTATGTCAAGATAAAATCAGTAAGCACAGTAATTCATACATTACCTGTCTTCTATTACAGTTATTATTAACCCATTAGCTCCTTCTGCAGTTGGAAACATTTTCCCGTTTTAGTCCTAAACCATTGTAGAATGTTTCCAAAATCCCCTATTCATTATTGTTGCTAAACTTTAAAAAAAAGAAGATTTCTTCTAGTCTCATTGCAAGAGTGATTACAAATCATTTTGGAGATTACTAATTCTATTTTTAATAAAATCAGGAAGATTTTTATTACTTAAATAATCTTTCAGATGAATAGGCCCATAGCCCCAGTGTATAAACCCCCATGTGGGAAAATGGGAATTAAAAGTATATATTTTTTAAAACTAGACATATTGTTTTATTTTTTTAAGTTGTTTGTTTATATGTATTAGATCTTAAAATTGATTTTTTTTTTCAAAAAAAAATATTTTCTAGGATTTTTTTAATTCGGAGGTATCCCTCTTTGCTTAGGGCCTGGGAAGGGTTTTTCTTAATCGGAAATAGGAGCTATTGGGTTAAGTAAGGGAAAAATTAGTTCTAATTACTTTACCATTACAATTGAAATTTAAAAGAATCAAAAATCAATGGTACATTATCACTAAGAATCCTTTAACATTATATGAACCAACCATCTCAAGCAATATTAATGAATCACTTACTAAGAGTCTCTGCAGGATGAGCATATTCAGCAGTCATACCAAAAGGTGACTGAAAAAAAAATAAAAAAATTGCATGATAATTAATTTAGTCATAATTATTTTCATCAGAAAAAATGAGATGGTTAGATGTCAAACATTTGATTATGTTAGGTACAAGATAAATCTTCCTAATATCTTTTAAGTTGTTCTTCTTTTGAAGAAATTATTGTTTTTGATTGATTGTTTCACTAGATCATTATGTGAACTTACATAAAGCCTACAGAACACAACAAACTATGCACCACCCTATGTATTTATTGTACTTGACATATTTACAACCACATATAAATGCAAGTATCACACCAGCACTGGTAGATCAAGGCTAAGCTATGTTTTACCCTCACCAACTGACTAGCTCTGAAAGTATCTAAAGTTTAAATCAGCAAAATGCACATGACGTGAAATTATTAATTTGAGAAAGTAAAGATAAGTTGATCTTGATTTGACCTCCTCAATAATAATTACCTAAACTTCATCTGTCCCATGTTTAAAAGAGAAATTGTACTTTTTTTATGCAAAATATATCAGGTGATTGATTGGTTGGTACTTTGCTGCAAGCAACATTTTTAAATTTGAAAGGTGGCACACATGTAAATGATCCTGATTAATGTTGTGCCTGGCATAAGTTATAATAAGTAAAACTTGTGCCTGGCAAAAGTTATACAAAGTCAAGCTTTTTGTGCCTGCCACATGACAACCTAGATCATAACATCATTTAGCACATGGACAGCAAATGGATTTTCCTTACGAATGGACAGCAATAAAAGTACCTGAAAATTATGATGTACTTTGTGAATATATTTGTATATTCTCTTGTCATGCAATGCACCATGAAGAAAGTAATGCCATGTGTCTTCAATTACTGCACAGCCAAACACTCTCAGAGCTAGATCATACCTAGGGACAACATTGTTAAACAAAACATAATGATTCTGTTTATATTCTATTCAATATTAATAATAAATAATGACAAATTAGTTAATTTTCTAATGGGAAGACATCCATGATGACATCCCCTTAATTACAATTCAAATTGTTAAGTAGCTTTTATTTGTATAGAAATTGCACATTGAATTGAAAAGAATTTGTAAATATAACATTTTTGTATTAAGTTAAAAACTGAATTTAAATCTTGATTATAATATATTTTGAAATACAAAGGTATTGAATCTAGGAAACACAATCGTAAATCAATCTAAATTTTTCTTACTTCTTAAGTAACGATCTAGAAAATATTTATTTTACATGCATGTATATCTTATGCAATAATCTTAATATGTCATAAAATGCAACTATCTTACCATGGAGGCATTTCTTCCCATCCATAAGGTATATTAAAATATTCAGTAAAAACATAAGTGCCTGCTATCAAGGGAAGCTGTGGAAAAAGAGGTACACATTTTAGTTCAGCATTTATATCTGCTACAGCATTCTAGTCCTAACTACATACATGTTCAATATCAATCTAGTCCTAACTACATAACTGTTCAATATCAATCTTGTCCTAACTACATAACTGTTCAAAATCAATCTAGTCCTAACTACATACTATTCAATATCAATCTAGTCCTAACTACATACTATTCAATATCAATCTATTCCTAACTACATACATGTTCAATATCAATCTAGTCCTAACTACATATACATGTTCAATATCAATCTAGTCCTAACACTACATAACTGTTCAATATCAATCTTGTCCTAACTACATAACTGTTCAATATCAATCTAGTCCTAACTACATATACATGTTCAATATCAATCTAGTCCTAACTACATATACATGTTCAATATCAATCTAGTCTTAACTACATATACATGTTCAATATCAATCTAGTCCTAACTACATACACATTTTCAATATCAATCAAGTCCTAACTACATACTATTCAATATCAATCTATTCCTAACTACATACATGTTCAATATAAATCTAGTCCTAACACTACATAACTTTTCAATATCAATCTTGTCCTAACTACATAACTGTTCAATATCAATTTAGTCCTAACTACATTTACATGTTCAATATCAATCTAGTCCTAACTACATACACATTTTCAATATCAATCAAGTCCTAACTACATACATGTTCAGTATCAAACTAGTCCAAACTACATAACTGTTCAATATCAATGAACTTTTACCTGTATAAAGAAATGGTTGAACATAATTAGCTTGAAACATTTCCACTGGCCCTCAAAAGTTTCTGGTCGATTCTAAAAGAAAGAACATATGTTTTTGAGGTCATTACTTGATTACAAACTAAGTGAGGCAAAACATTAATTTGTGATATATATATGACATTTTAGAATTTAAATTAAAAAAAAATAGAGGGAGTTATATACTTAAAGACTGAGCTTCCATGTATTTTGTTTATGACAAGGATTACGTCACCAACTAGGTATAATATATAGTTTTAAAAAAGCCACTATAATCTGTCATTATAACAATTTCCTACTTAGATATAAATTGCCAAAGTATAATGAGGGCAGAAAGCATGGATTCTAATGTTATGCAGGTGATCAGAAATTTGTTTCTCAATGTTTTAAGTTTAAGAAATTGTTTTTATGACTCTTCTAGTTCCACTGAAGACTTAGAGTTATTTTTTTCCCAGGACAAAAAGTTCTGATCACAAAATCTAACTTCACATTATTATATATATATATATATCAAAAAATCTAACTTCACATTATATATATATAAAATAAATGATACTAGATTCTAGAATGTGTATTTTACTTACTGCCTGAATCTTAAATCTTCTCATGAAAGGAATGAACTGGAAAATAATACCTGGCATACATGCTGCAAAATAAATAAGCTGGGGAATACAAATATGATGTAATATTATCATAATTATGAGTTAAGACTTAAGATGTTCTAAGACCATTCTTTAAAATGAATTATTTAAGAGCAATCTATCTTCTTTAGGCACTTTAGCAATGATTAGCATGTTTTGCATTAAGATTTTATGTACATGTATTATATAAGATAATTAGAGACTTTTTACTTAGTGGTCACCAGTGGCAGTGGTGATTATTATGATAATAGCCACACTGCTATATATATAATAATACATGTATTCAAGTAACAGTAACATTATTGTCATTATAAATATAATATAATTAAATACAATATAAATTATAATAAATCTACTAATAGTACTATTCAATATACTTATACAGTCAACACTCATTATAAATAGCATACTACTGAAATACTATAGTGTCCAGTAGACAGAGACTGTAGATTTGATTAGCCAGAACATGTAGATCTAGATAGATAATTCAACATAGATCTAGATCATGTCCTAGATTTTCATATTTAATATTTAAAAAAAAAGCACTTACCTCGTGAACAATGAGAGATCCCCATGTAGCTATTTGAAATTTTGTATAATTGTTTGTCATATAAATCCATGCATTTGCAAAAGGTTCTTTAATTGGATTTTCAGGTAAAAAGTCCAAAACTTGTTGTGGGTGAAACAAATGATCTGTTAAATTATCCATTTGAGAAACTGTGGTACTTTCCAATCAACAAAATATAATGTGATAATCGAATCTAATAGAGTTATAGTCTATGGAATTATATAATGTCAAGAATTAGAATAATACTTTAGTCATACCGGCTTACTTGGCAGATTTACGGAAAATGTTAGGCTAACCGGATCTAGACCTATATCAATATTTCTAATACTTTTTTAGTTTTTGCCTCTTTGGCTAATATTGTTTCTATCTAATAAATTTCAAATAGAACAGGTTTTTTTTCACAATTTTAAAACTACAAACATATGTATCGATTATTCAACATAGATCTTACAGATAGAACTGCTTATACTATTTTCATTATTATGAATTGAGATTTAACACTAAAATGGCAAACAGGCACAGCACAAATAAATGTAACAGCTGATGTACAGCCTCACTGGGCAACCCCCAGTTGAGCAATAAATCTAGTATTTTGATTGGCTGGTGTTTTGTGGTCTGATTCTCCCTGTCCTAGATTAAAAAGGGTGCTGATATTTATCACGTAAAAAAAATAATTAAAAAAAAGACTAGCATAGTCGGCACTACAGAGTCTAGAACTCTAAATGCCTGTGGCTGTATTTGTAGATAAGACCTTTATCTGCATAAAATAAAATTTTTGTTTATGGTTATTCATTCTTTAATATAGGCCTATTCTAATTCAAGTAATTGTGACAGAAAAATGTTATAAAGTTTCTAACGAATATGCTAAATTGTTGATGATTACGGTTATTATGTAGTCGGTGTAGTCCGACGAATAGTTTTGTCGACAAAGATATGGTAATTCACTACATCTAAATTTTTTCTAAATGTTTCGAATGTTCATTCAGAACATCGTAGTCCAAACCCGGCTCTAGGACGGAGGACCGGCTGGGGTTGGCGGCGGGCAGGGTTCAAACCCGGGGCCACTCAGACAACAGTTCAGAGCGCATACCACACGACAGGCACCTATATATCCATCTCGGGACGGAAAATTTAAAGTTTAAAACAGTCAAATTTGATACAACGTTCAGCGGCTTTTTTTCTGCATGAGATAGGCTATATTATGAGGCAAAATATTCTTATATTATTCAACGCTGATCGCATCTAGGTTTGGGTGGTCATGTGAAATATGCTACTGCATCCGTTCTTAACTGAGAACTTTGCCTTATTTGACTGTCTATACAATTTTGCTCTAGACTTTAATATCCTATCTTTAAATAATGACAAAGATTTTGTAATTAGGCCAATTTATTTTACTACAAATCAGCATTAAAACAAAATTACAATGAGTTCTTGTTTTCAGACTAAATCCAACGCGTTTCAAGTAGATTTAATATATAGATCTATGCTTCAATATTTTGCGAGCGATTATCAAAAGCTGTGAAGTACAAACTATCAATAGCCACAATCTTACCAAACTTCATACAAAATAAACGCTTGCGGGAGGAAAGTGTTGCCGGCGTGATTGTATTGTTGTGTCGGCAGACGTTGTTATTGTTATTATTACATTGTTAATATCCATAGCTGTACAAAGAACTGATTAATATCAATATATGGATTCGTCTCATTGTACTCCATGGCGTGAACAGAATCGAATGACGGATTTGGACTTCGCTGGCGACGTTGCACTACTCGAATCGGGTCTACAAATAGATGCATACTCCTCCGTGATGCCCCCCCCCCCTCTAAGTAAAAAACGAAATAAAACAGCGAAATGACTTTTTTTTCGAATGTGTATTTATTGTTAAAGTATATTTATTGTTAATGTGTATTTATTGTTAAAGTATATTTATTGTTAATGTGTATTTATTGTTAAAGTATATTTATTGTTAATGTGTATTTATTGTTAAAGTATATTTATTGTTAATGTGTATTTATTGTTAAAGTATATTTATTGTTAATGTGTATTTATTGTTAAAATATTACTAATTGGCAGAAAAAAAATGACCAAGATACTACAAAGATCTGAGCTGCTTTCTTGTTGGCAAAATCGAAGCCAAATTAGTGGGATGCAATTTTTTATTCAGCGTTGATTGCCATTAAGTGATGATCAGCTTAAGTCTGAAAAAACTTTGCTCGCACAGAACCTCGCTTACCACGAATTGTCAGAAATATGGAAATATGGGGGGAGGGGGGGGAGACAATATTACAACTGAATCATCTATCCAACATTTTTTAAAATTAAAACTTAATATCTCAATCAGTGTCCTTGTTTCAGAAGTTCAAATGCTTCCGAAGAGACTGCGACAAACCGTTGAAGTCTCTTTCACTCCAGATGAAATTCGTTTTTGTCAATGTCTTCATGAGAACTATCGACATTGAATTCGATCTGAGGGTTCACTAGTTGGGATGGTGACACAAATTCATATTTACATACCACATCATGATATTGCTCATATCAGGTTATTATTTCTTGAACTATCCCGTCCAAGGAAGAATACATTTCCATTCTTAGCTCTTTCTTGTGTGTTAATACAGAATATTCACCTTTTTCATCTGGCATCTTGTGGCTAACACGTCTTTGAGGTTCTTCGCTAATCAGCAAATCTGAGCACATGCATTCTGTAAAGGTAACACTGGCTTCAGCGATGTTCTCCCGACTAGTAGTTAAGAATGTTTTTAATCTTGTCCGTTTAAGTGCGCAGTCTCTTGTTTTTGAAGGTAGACTTACGCGTCCTTAATTCAGTTAATACAGGGGCCAAAAACACAAGGTAGGTGAAAAAATGAAGACTACATAACAACTAACAATCGCCTGCTTCAGACCTAGTAGAAGACTTTTCATCTGTTCTAGTCAATGTCTCTAGAGTTTCTATAATGTTTGAAATGAATCCGTAACTATCTTAATGACTTGTCTTGCGCTCCAGCGGGTTTTAACAAAGCGTTTAAGGCTAGTTTCAGTTATTTTGTTGAGAACGCCCTAGCGGTGTGCTGAAATCAATAAAAAGGTGTGTAAACGGTCCAATGTACCGAAAAATGTTACTGAATAGATTTCAGCTTCAGCCCGAATTCCAGCCAAACTCAGAGAATGGTTCGAGCAGATAATGAATTAAGATGATGTCAATGAAATACTACAGAATTTGAACCCCATCAATATCCATGACAACGTAATATCAACATTTGGAAAAATTGATCCTATTTTGTGAGGTCAGATTAACCGTTTAAAAAAATCGAAAAATATTTGGCTCATTATCACCTAATATTACAATAAGCTTGTTTTGTAGTTGTAGAGACATATACGTGTTTGGTCTGGAACTAAGCTTAGTTCGAAGCAAATGTTCTCTCAGGAGTGGATCGTACTTGGATAGTAATTTCACAAACCCCTAGAAACGACCTAGATTTTGTTTTTGTCATTCTTCTTCAACCTGTTCGCGATGCCCATTAAGTGCCAGATAGGGCTGTTTTAGACTCTAAGTCATTTATTTATAAGCTCTAGATCTAGATGAAACCAGCGTACTGAGCAATGGAGTAACAAAGTGTAGCCTACATGAGCGTGTAAAAGTGCGTTGCCTCGGAGATTTAAACAAATCTGGTCAACTTGATTCAACAGCTTACGTTTAATGTAAGAAAGAACATAGGAGATTAACAAAAGTCACAAGTACAAAGTTGAGAAACACTAAAATTGATGTTCAAGCTCTTGGAAATCGCTCTGGACATGTCAACATCACCTGGGGGTGGGGGGTGGGGAATCTTAAAGGATTATTTCTAGCTGTGATTTGACCTTTTAGTGCAGATGTACTGAATGATATTAATAATACACAAGAGTACTTGAAGACAAGAGGTTTAATTACATATTGACAAAGCATTGGTGACTAAATGTTGTTTGTTTACCATTGGTGAATGAGGTCCATTGTCAACTTCTTCAATGTGCTCTTTGTTTACATCATCCACCGTTCTCAGTCTTTCATGTAGTTTGAATGTTTGACAAGCTTGTTGATGAAGTGAAGTCATTAGTAGGTTTTTTTTTTTTTAATTCGGTTGGAAAACAAACAACATTGATTCTGTCTCAGGGTATAAACACGAGACCATCCGAACGACAGTCCAGTGCACACAAATTACGACAAGGCAGCCATTCAAGTGATAGACATTATTCCATGATAAATTAATCATCGCTCTATCTTGAAATTTTTTATTAACCTCCTCCCCAATTCGTTCACAGGAGGTGATTCAAAAATTCAACATCTTTAAAGATTCCCTATGTAAAAGAATATGATGTTACTTTTGCCATGGATGCTACGCATGGGCGTAGCCGGGGGGGGGGGTTCTTGGGGTTCAACCCCCCCCCCGAAATGAAATCCCCCCCTGCGGGGGGGGGGACGGACTTAATGACTGATTTTTGCTTTCATTTTGTTTATTTTAGGTGAGATTTTAATACTAAATCATCACTTACCACAGCACAGCCGAGGCAGTTTTGAGTTAAAAACCCTCTACCAGGGGGTTTTGAGTTTAAATCCCCCTACCAGGGGGTTTTGAGATTTTAAAAACTCCTATCAGGGGGTTTTGAGATACAAATCCCTCTACCAGGGGGCTTTGAGTTTAAAACCCCCTACAGGGGGTTTTGAATTTTAAACCCCCTATCAGAGGTTTTTGCAGTTAAATCCCCCTCTTCTATAAAACAAAACAAAAAAAATGCAAACAACAATCCCCAAATTCCAACACCACAGTTGAGGAAGATTTTGATTTTAAAACCCCATCCAAAATTTACTATAAGCCCATCTTCAATAAAAAAAGCAAATTACACACTCAAAATTCTATGAGCGTAGCCAACGGGGTTTTGAGTTTAACCCCCCTCCCCCTTCCAGTTGGGGTTTGAAGCTAAAAAGTACTTCTTCAATATAAAAAAAAAAGCAAATTACACACTATAAAATCTATGAGCGTAGCCAAAGGGGTTTTGAGTTTAAATCCCCCTCCTCCAGATGGCTTTTTCTTTAAATTTCAAAACCCCTCCAGATGGTTTTGAGTTCAAAATTCCCCCACAGAGCGTTTAGAGTTGAAAATCTCTCTTCAATATTATTTTAAAGCAAACTACAGTCACCAAATTCTATGATCGTAGCTAAATTGGGTTTTGAATTAAAAACAAACAAAAAAAAAAACCCAGAGATTTTTTAGTTTAAAACGCCTCAACAGATGATTTGACGAAAAAACTTTCCTTTTCCATATAAAATCTAAAGCGAAATACAGGCATGTAATTCCAAGAGCGTAGTCAAGAAAGGTTACAGATTTCTACCAGTGGCTTGGGCTCCATTAATTAAGTGTGAATAGTCTTCTGCCGAAATTGAAAATCATTAAATGTGTCTCAACAAAGATGGCTAAGACAGATTTTAGGAGTCAGTCATAGAGATCGGGTCTAAATCAAAGAAATCATGTGCCGAACTGGGAGTCGAATCCTTAGTAAGGTTGTGACAGAGCGTCGCATGAGGTTTTGCGGACATGTTTTCCGACAAAATGAATTACCCAAAATAAGAGTTGCGGAAACAGCTTGCCGGAAAATGCGCCGAACGGCGCGAGAGGATCTAAGTCAGTAAGAATAGCACATTAGGTTTTTGAAATAAAACTTTTTAATAGCAAGATAATGCACTGTATATACCTCAGAATATGCATTTTGTTGGCTTTCAATACCAGAAATAGTGCTCGGCGGCGGGGCTTCGCCCCGCGCTGGGGGAGCGCTGCGAACTCCCCCAGACCCCCTTGCTAGCGAGGGCGGGGAATCTACAATAAACAATAAACGTCTTCCGAAAGGGTCAGAATGTTATAAATGATTAATTATGTACACACACACACATACACACAGATATATATTTTATTTTCGCGGAAATCCCCCCCCAAAACCCTCCCCGAAAAAAAATCCTGGCTACGCCCATGATGCTACGCCATTTGTATAGTAGTACATATTGTTTAGACTAAATTTATGGTAATAGAAAAATGAAAAAAAAAAAGCAGAAAAATAAGGTGACACTATCAACGGTTTTATTAAAATAGATGGGAAAAAACAAATGAAAGAATGGGTCCCACATGTCACCACCAACGATTCTTCACCACCATTACAATAAACCTGATGAAAGCAGTTCCTTACATCAAAACCGTTCAAGCCGCTTATACATAGCCCATAATCCCAGGCGCAATGAAACCCCTACGCGCCATGCAGTGCCGTATTTAGAGTTGAAATGGTGCCTCATATAAGTCCAGATATTATATATAACTACTAAATATTTCTTGGGGGCCCTAATGTTGCATAGGGGTAAATCTGACCCTGGCGCAATGGTTGTTGCGCCAACGGGAGTGGGCCCCTAAATGGTCGTGGGCCTGGTTCATTGAACTCCTTCGCGCCACTGATTCAAACGTATTGTAAAATATGCTAAGAAAAAAAAACGTACATCTGTGTTATAATTTTATGACTGTAAATTTATTTTTTTTTCATATAGGGCCAAAACATTTAAAAAACAGCCTACACCGCACTCTCAAAAACCCCCTGTTGCTTAGGGGGTGGGGCGCATTTTTTTTTCATCTAGGGGTGCCACTGGTTAAAATTTTGACAAATACTGACGTAGGCCAATGTTCACTAATGGAAGTTTTCCTGCGGGCGCCCGCAGACCTTACTGACCTGGACTCTTGGCACCCTCGATACGCAACTGCTAAGGTGTAGGCATACTGTCCCATGTTTGTTTTTGTTACAGAGACCCTTCAATTACGCTATTGTCAAGTCTAAAATTACTCAATATTTGAAACTTGAAATAAATGCCCTGTCTAGGCTGTAGTAGACGTGCCGAGGACTTGATCTATCACAGCTTGCAAGCTTCCAGGTAGGGAAAGCCCATTTGATTAACTTCATATTGATCCTTCGCGTTCGATGGTGAGCACAATCTCATTTCCTATGAACTTGAAGATGACTGTGACGTCGACGTGTGATCTTTAAAAAGCAGGTTACACTCGAAGCTCTATTATAGTAATGTCCTTTTCTACTAGCTTGTGGTTATCTTATAAAATATAGACGTTACTTATTACGTCTTATAACGTCTCACGAGTCATGCATGTTTTGAAACCTTTTTGATATATACATTTAGATTTAAAAAACACATTTGATCATGTTACTATGGGCATATATGGAATCGCAAGGTTGTCATTGCGGAAGTGGTAATGGATGTAAGCACTCAACTACCTATAAAATGCTTCCTAATGGCATGCGTCTCAAATAGCCTCTGACAATCAGTTCAACTCGATCCTGGCCTTCACGTGTGGCTGAGATATTGAGTCTGGCGGAACTGTTCTCACTAACAAGAGAAGGGGCAAAGGCGAGTAACTGGCGCCTTAGCCAGTAAGCTTCTGGCAGGAGGGGCTCGTTAGCCATGGCTGGCTACCCATCTGGGAGAAGGAAAACTCTGAATTCAAACCTCTCTTGCCTTGCAGCTATACCCAATCAAGGGAAAGTCTTCGGGAGTCAACGTTGAGGCGACCCTAAGGCAGTTTGCAGCACCTAGCGATACACCCTGGCAGAACCTGCGACGCCGCTGACCCCAAACTGTTTCGGCACTGCCGTTCCTTTGGATACATCAGCTGCGTGGAGAGGGGGGGGGGAGAAATGATGTGTGGACAACATCTCTCCGACCACATCTAATGCCCAGGCCTTCATCTCATTTCTATGAGATGATCCATAGTCGCTTCGCGGCTGAAGGAAGCCATGAATGAATTAATATGGAACCATCATTTGATCATGTTACTATGGGCATATATGGAACTATCACTTGATCATGTTACTGTGAGCATAGGCCTATATGGAACTATCACTTGATCATGTTACTGTGAGCATATATGAAACTATCACTTGATCATGTTACTATGGGCATATATGGAACTATCATTTGATCATGTTACTGTGAGCATATATGAAACTATCATATGATGATGTTACTATGGGCTTATAAGGAACTATCAAGACAAACTCACACAATAAACTGTATTTAAAACGCATACCGCATTATAGACGCCCTTCCGCCCCATCACAACTGGCGCCGACTTTGCAATGTAGCCGACACACTGAGACATTACAAAACAAGTGTGAGATAAGACTTAAAAAAAAAACCAACCAAACAATCGATAGTTTCATGTATTAGCCTACGATTATGCCAGGACAGTAGACTGTCAGCTGAGCCAATCAGCAAAAGAGAATTTTTATTAGGCCATACGTATAAATACCAGATTAGTTGTTTAGTGGCTGTTCTCGGTGATGGGAGTCTTTTCAAATAGCACAATTCTTAAAGTTCAATAACATCCGCCACCCACGAGAGTTTTGAATGGTGCCTTTCATAAACCATGTTCCTGTTGATCAAATTTTGTGCTCTCGTGGCTGAGGATTAAAAACAAACATGGATCCTGTTTAAATGTGTGTGTGCGTGGGTTTACAAGTGGCAGACGTTCCTTCAGAATAAAATTGTCGTCTGGTACGCGTTCTGAAATGCCGTTGCGATGGTCCCGAGTTCAAACACTACCAGTCGCCCCCCCCCCACCAAAAACATAATGAAGATTATTACGTCCTTACTTTTTTTTCTATACAAACTCAATAGCTTTAAACTAAATAAGAAGATCCTAAATACTTTTTACGGCGCGACTATACAAAATCTGCTTACATACGGAATAACTTGTTGGCAAGGCAACGCTTCATCTAACCTGTTGTGCCGTCTAGAAACCATCATAAAAAGGGCATACAAAATTACACAACATTACCACATTTAAAGGAACTTTTTGAACAAAAGTGTCTAAGGAAAATTGAAAAAATCTTGGAAGACAACGGCCACCCGCTCCATCAGAACTACGTCAGGTCGTCGCGAAGTGGGCGATAATTGTCAATCAAAACAAGAACAGAGCGATACAAAAACTTGTTTGTACCTCACTCGGTCAGGCTATTTCAACACCACTCCTTGATCAGGAAACATGAATAAGACCAAGATGCCTGTGTGTAGTCGCTGAATGAACTTTCTATGTTACGTCTTTTGAATTTATGTGTATTTTTCTGTTGTGTGGTATTTATATGAGAAGAGTCCTTGTAATCACAACAAATTTCCATAAGGATCAATAAAGCTGTCTTATGTCTCAGTGATACGTAGGCCTACTCACCAATCTGACTTCCCTTCCAATGGCTTTTCCCTGAAATTTATAACGGGGTAAAAAAAAATAAAAATATTTGGACCAAATCTCTTTTTGTTCAATTGAAATGCGGAGGCAAGTCTGTAAGAAACAATGTATTCAAAGCATTGAACAGTTGCGTGTGTTTCAAAGAAGGATATATCTACAATGAAATAGATTTCCTACGAGTTAATGCAAAGCTGTAAGAGTTTTCTAGCTAAAAATAACAGAACAATTATTGAGAGTAGACACACTTATATATATATATATATTGGATACACCATTAGCAGAATAAAGTGATCATTGGACAAAACATTTCATATGCAGGGGAAGGTTCAGTTCTTCCTGGTTACAATTCAGTAGCCATTGAATTTGAATCAACTGTTCCTATTCCACAAGGAAAGGCAATGAAGCCAACTCTCTACATCTAAAGATAAAATTTGCTGTTAACTGAAAAAAAAAAGTAAAAAATCAAATAAAAACAACAACGTTGGACACCTTCTATTTCAAAAAAAAAAAAAAAGATGAGACCAAATATTTTTCCCAAACATTTTTTGGGGGTATTTTATTAAACCTCCTTTATTCTTCAAAGTCATTCATTCTATCAACACATGGCAGTAGGCTCAAAACTAGTGTAACATAGTTACAAAATGCAATCAAATATTTTAAAAGAGGATAAAAAGTTGAATATATTGTTTTCCAAACAATAATTGCAGAATAAATGTACATAAAATGTTCAACTATTATTGACTCCTATCAGTTTTAGTACTGTAATATACTAGAGATAGCAACTCACCATAAGAGACGGATTTCGTCACATTATAGCAGAGACTTTAGAAAGCATAGTTACAGAGTAGGACCTTCACTAAATAAACATCTTCTTTAGGGACAGAGACTAGACTGTTCCTGTTTTGCAGTAAAAGTTAAGGTCTTCACCTTTAGATGACTTTTACTTCTTTTACTTTATATCTTGTGTATGTATTTAGTGGACTGAAGTCATTTTACTTTATATCTTGTGTATGTATTTAGTGGACTGAAGTCATTTTACTTTAAATCTTGAAAATCTATAGATGACTGTCATTTTACTTTATATCTTGTGTATGTATTTAGTGGACTGAAGTCATTTTACTTTAAATCTTGAAAATCTATAGATGACTGTCATTTTACTTTATATCTTGTGTATGTATTTAGTGGACTTAAGTCATTTTACTTTAAATCTTGTATATGTATTTTGTGGACTTGGTCATTTTACTTTAAAAAGAACAGAGACTAGAGTGTTCCCATTTTGTATTAAAAGTTAAGGTCTTCATCTTTAGAGGATTTAGTTTTTTTTTACTTTAAATCTTGTGTGTGTCTTCATTGCAGTTGAGTTAGTGAGTTATAATGGACTTCAACCTCTTGCACCTAAATACATCCCTATTACATGTACACATAAGCATCTACTGATAATTCATGAGTCACAATATACCCTACAATAACAAGAAGATAATATTACAGTAAAACATTCCTATTTTGTAGATTTAACTAAAACATAACAATCTTGGTCTTACATCAAACAATGTACATTATATTAAAAAGTCTGCATAAAAACTGATTAGCAACTTTCTGAAACAATTAACATTTTATTTCAGGCTTTGACATATGAAGGGATTTTGTGACATACACTAGAACTTGACATTTCAAAGTTAAAACCAAATGCTGTATGGCTTGTGAGCTATTAGCTGACATTCTACGAGTTGAGGTCAGAGATTCTCATCTTAATAAAAGAAAAATCCCATAAATATAAAAAAGTCAATGCATATTAAAACCTATTAAGATGATTTATTTTTTTTTTACACATTTTAAAAGGTCAAAAGACAATAAAAAGCTTCCATTTAAAAGCTATGATCTACAGCTGTCGTTAACTTTTGAGACTTTGTGAATAATGAACTTTGTACCTACATTTGTCCACCACTGCCCATGGAATCATTATAAGTATACAGCTCTCTAAATTAGAATACAGGATGTAAAAAGTAAGAGACGTCATCATCTATTTAAGGGACTAAGCTCTTGATAACAACTAGAAATCTTCAGTTAAAATTTGAATTTGGTACCATAGCAGCCTGGGACTCTTTCAAATATGAAGAAAATCTTTCTCATCTCCAGAATATCCCAATTCAGGACATTATACGAAAAAATAATCTATAAAATTTCATGTTTTAACTATAATGTATCCTGAAATCCATTCCACTATGGCACACAATTCAAATAGCAATACATAATTATATCTAGCATTTGAAGGGAATAAAAAAAAAATTTATGTCAACAAGTATAAAACTCATACAAATTTAATTCACCGATCTTTCACACCATGGTCTCTACATCAAAGCTATCATTACTAATAATAAAACATTGAAATATATTCCTTATGTCTCTGCAAGGACTTAATAACAACAAGACTGTGTTGAATAAAATCCCCAGATAAACTCATATATCTATGTACAATGCTGGCAAGTGTCATGATAAACAAAATGCACTATTGGTTTCAAGATTTAGACAACAAAAAATGAGTGGGCACATTTCACTCTGCACAGACCCAAACTAGTTGGTTTCAAAAGACATGAGGATCATTATTTTTCAAGAGAAACTTTTATTGTTGCAAATATAACACAATGAATAATGAAAATAAAAAAGTTTTTATTTAATTTTATTTTTTCAAATTTACTGATAAAAAAGGAAAATACTATTGTTTGTAATGAACCAAATCTAGAATTTAGAACAAGCTAATGATCTTTAAAATTGTAAATTAAGAAAAGAGCAGCAAAATTTTTCCTTTTTTTTTTCAAAATAAAACTAGTGCACTGCAGATTTTTACAAAGATAAGAAAACCAAATGGAAATTTCCTTTTAGAAAAAAATATATGAATAATCTCTATGCAATCTGACTTTTTAAAGTACTGCGAGTTTAACTTGCTCCTTTCAAGAATTTATAGATTGATAGAATGTGGTGGGAAGCTCCTATTGATAACATTATATAGACTAAAACTCTTCCTGTCAGAGTCAAATAAAGACAAGATAATTTTCAAACCTTTTGGTTTTACACAATGAAAATACATTCTTATAGCTCTTTGACATTTCTTTACTCTTTAAACAAGAATGAAAAGATCCTATAACTCAGTGTAAATGTCATTAAGTGTTTAGGGTCTCCTAGATTTAAACAAGGGCAAAATAATATAAGGGATTTTTAGAAAGAGTTCTCTCCCTTCATTCAGGAGCTTAAAGGTAAAATTGAAACTTTAGGGTTAATAGAAAAATTAATAGGCTCTGTTAAAATAATGAAATATGGCCACACACATTTAATGAGTCATGATAAAACAAACAAGTTAAAATAAAATGCGTTATTATTTACAGCTCTATTTACAAAGAACAGTAAAAATAATTTATTGATTATTGATAGTGGCATTCACTTGGCGAAGTATTCCTAAAACAAGTTCTCTCAGTGTCTGAAATAAAATTTAAAAAAAATTTAAACAAAATAAAACAAACCAACAGACATGGTTTGATGAACACATCTGTTATTGACTGTGTGTCGGTGAGTTTCTGTAACCATGTGTAAAGGTGGGTGGATGGTTTGGTTGTGTAGGCTGAAAAGATTTTGATGAAACCACGAGATGGTCTGTCAAGTTAATAAATAATGTTGTCAAAGTTGAAGATGGAAGAATATGTGAGATGTGTGACAAGAAGACAGACGTGTGACAAGAAGACATAGGTGTGACAAGACGTACATGTGACAATGAGACATACTGTATATTGTTAGTGAGTGATATTTAAAAAAAAAAATGTTCAAGATTATTTTTAATCTGTGTTTATACAGTGAAGTTGGCAGCTGTGTATGTTTGCAAAAAAACAACAACAAAAGTTCTATTCAGTTTTGTTTAAAAAGAAATTGTCACAGTCTATTTCAAGTTTTACATTATGCATATAATACCCTTACACCAGTTGTTGAACTAGCTTTTGGGAGTTACAACCCAATGACTAAGTTTCAACAATGTCATTCTGTTATGTTAGATTTAAATGGAGCCAAAACAAGACACAAAGTTCAATAACCATTTAAACATTTGATATGCTATAAATAACATCTTGAGTTATGTTTCTTTAACATAGCAGGTAAAATTCAAATCACTAAGTACCTGAGGTTTGCAATACTCTTCCAGCCAACTAAAAACACAAGCAGAGAGTTCTGCAAAGTTGGCTACAGATATTGATGCATTGAAAGACTGAAATAAGGAATCCATCATGTTGCGGAACTGAAACCATATACAAGAAAAAAAAAAGATGAAATATTAAAAGAAACAATATTTCTGAAAAATATGTATGTTCACATCACACTTAGTCAAAAACATTTTTACGAACCACCCAAGATTGATCAAAAGTTCAGTATTATGCAGGTAGCAAGTTCGTAAATTAAAAATTCTATTAATCAACATATTTTCCATACAAATTAGCTGCTATAAAGTTTAACACTCTTGTATTGATCAGCAATACTCACCACTTGAAACTTGATCTCATCTGAGACCTGGTTCTGTCCAAGAGAAGGAGAACTCTGATGTGTTTTCACAATGTGTTCATAATTCCTGCATAAAAAAAAATTAAAACTCTCACATTGAACATGGGTATACAATGTTTTAATGAATAGAAATTGAATGAAATAAATATTAGTGTTAATGTAATGGCTATCGTACCAGTACTAATTCAAACATCTCAGGTTCATATCTTGATGGAGATTATAAACATTAGATTCAGGATTGAACTAGAAACTAAGAGAGGATGGAAACCTCTCAGAGAAATGTCTATAAATGCAATGTGAACCCAAGCACCCATGTCTAGAATAGTGTCAACCATTTCGAACCTAAGTATCAGAAAATGATACACTGAAATACAATCATTTCCACAACACAAAATACCCAACCACTTAAACCCAATAAAACTAACTCACAACAAACTAGCTAGTGAGAAAGACCCAAGGACAAAGCTAACATCCAATTGAGTCAATAAAGTAATAAAAAATGTATATGTACTGGAAAGTACTTACGCTTTCATGATTTTCAGGGCCATAACTTCTTTTCTCAAGGACTCAAGTTCCTCTTCCTGTTTCTTCTTCTGACTGCTTAGAAACTGCATGTAGTCAATGGCTGGAAGGAGAGAACAGAAATGTGAACAACTTGTAAATCCCAATTATGTACAACATATTTACTGGCAATGTGAATCAATTGGTTATCAAATTGTAAAACAAACAGTAAGCAAGACTTGACGTTATGAAGTGTATGTATGTTTCCATAACTGAACAGATTCTGATGGAACCATGAGTAAGCCTATTACAGTTGATGATATAAAGAGGTGTGAGACACAAAAACAGTTGTTAGTTAACAGGATTTAAAAAAAAAAAAACAGTAATAGGTGCAATCGCTTAAGGTGGTAGAAGGGATGGCACAGGAATACATGGCGCCACCATTTGGAAGCATATGCCAAGCAGATGGGCAAAACACTGGGATAGTCGTAGAGACTCACCCAGAACAAGGCGCCTAGAGTAAGCTAGTTGGTGGCCTATGCCCAAGACAGGACCAAAGGCAGAGATGAGATGAGAAGGTGCTATTGGGTTAAGACTTGGCATACATTAGCAGTTAGGTTCAGGATGCAAATCTCAGAAAGCATTGGGACTTTAAAAAAATCCTCTCCCCAGGTACAAACATGGAGGATTGAAAGTGGTTGGTCAGTGTGTGGACTGCACTGAACACACATATAATAATGCACACACAAATGGTGACATCTATGTGAAAAAATGATCAGAATTCCAAATTTTGTTCACTAAAATTCTGACAAAGAACTACCGAGTGACTCACATCTTTGTAACACCGTGGCTTTGCTGATTTTCTGTGAGCCCAGAGTATCTTGCTGCTGACATGTAGGCACAATGCACTGAAGTTCATCATAACCTTTCTGTCAAAATGGAAGCACATGATGTTATATACAACAATCCAAGGAAACATTTAGACTTTCTAATAACTAGATCATTCTTCCCAAAAAATGTGTTTCCCCCTCTTTTTATTTAACTGCAATAACCAAGGTAATTCTCAATACGTTGCTGGTTCAGAAATGATTAACCTTAGCTTTGGGAGGATTCAACTTCCTCTTACCTAATTTTAATCAATTTTCTACCTTTATAGCATCTCTCCGTTTCTGTTCAGCAACTGTGTGAGCCTCTCGCCGCCTGTCCTTGTATGTGGGAACTTTACTTGACTCACTGTCCTCATCATCTAGAAAGAAAATGTCAAAAAGATCTAAAAACACAAACATATGAAACATTATCACATACAATTTCAAGCAAGACCTCATTATATTGATCTCATTTAAGTCAAAGTTGATTTTTTTTTTCAAAGGACATTCAACTGAGTCTTGTGATTTGCAATATGTATGCAGCTTGTTCAATACAAAGAGGTCTGACTAGATTAACATATGAAACATTATCACATACAATTTCAAGCAAGACCTCATTATATTGATCTCATTTAAGTCAAAGTTGATTTTTTTTTTCAAAGGACATTCAACTGAGTCTTGTGATTTGCAATATGTATGCAGCTTGTTCAATACAAAGAGGTCTGACTAGATTAACATATGAAACATTATCAGACACATACAATTTCAAGCAAGACCTCATTATATTGATCTCATTTAAGTCAAAGTTGATTTTTTTTTTCAAAGGACATTCAACTGAGTCTTGTGATTTGCAATATGTATGCAGCTTGTTCAATACAAAGAGGTCTGACTAGATATATAAAAACATTGCAAAGACTATAGTTAAAAGCAGTCCACAGTTTCACAATAATCTGGGTCAACTGATAATCAATTTGTTCTACCAGGACATGAGAACTAAACTTTTCACAGTTATTTGACCTAATAGAACTAGATATCTCATTTCTAACACTAGACAATGAAACTAGTGAAAAAATATAATCAATGGGGTTATTATAGAAAGTTTAAAAAAAATTAAAGAAATGTTTACATAAAAATGGAATGTTGGGCTTTTCTGACCTTTACAAGATGTGAATTATTAGGGGAGGGAAGAAGATGGTGATTTTTTTTTAAAACTGTTAGACTAGCACTTGAATGTGCTCAAGATTAACATCCCTAACTAATCAATCATGCGCAAACAACTGTTACAAAATTAAAAAAGAAATGCCTATGATGTTTCATCAGCCAATACAAACTGCCCCGACCCCAATCAATCTGTTACAGCATGGAGCATACACTAAAACCATCACAATATATTGATTCATCCTCACAATCAGCAGGCAGGAGGATGCAGAGAATCATGCCCAGAGCAGGCAGGGGACGGGTGATCAGCAAAAGGTTCACTAATGCCAGACATTTTTAGATGAACTTATTTTTATTTCAGAAGGTGAACTCTGCAAGGGATGTTGAATACTAACTGAAGTTAATCAAGAAAATTACAGAAAGAATGAATGAGTTTAAATGTACTGAACTTACAAAAAGAAAGTGAGTACAAAATGATAATGAGCTAGACTAAACTTACAGAAAGAAAGTGATTTTTAACTTGACCATTTTACAGAGACAATGAGTTTTAAGTAAGACTAATGACATAGAGTAGAGGGCGTGGTGGCTGGTAAAGTGCTTGGCTTCTGAACTGAGGGGTCTCAGATTCAATTCCTGGTGAAGACTGGTGATTTTGAATTTCAGAATTTTTAGAGAGCCACTGAGTCCATCCTACTCTAATGGATGCTGACAATAGTTGGGGAAAATAAACGTAGCTGGTCGATTTGCCACATGACACCTTTGTTAACCGTTGGACACAGAAACAGATAGCCTTTACACCATCTGCAGATTATAGAGGTAAAGAGTGTGTTATTCCAAACAACTGCCAAAGAGTTTTGTTTTCAAACTAATTGTTGCTAACTTAATATTGAACCAATGATCTTCTTTATCGTGTTTATAACACATGTATAAACCCCCAGTGTGTTACAATCCACACAAAAATATTCTGTTTTAAGTGATTGAGAACCTTGTAAGACTAAATCAGCTGACCTGTGTTCTGGGCAGAAGAAGCTGAGGATGTACAGCCAGCAGTGGGGATGGAGCCAGTGCTGCTTGTTCTTGAAAATGAAAACTTCTGACTTGCTGTAGGGCTGGACATGGAGTCACCTTTGATACAATTCATCTTTGTAACTGTTTTCAAAGAAACAAGCATGGATGGTTAACCATTTGGGATCTCTACTGCTCTAAGAAAAAGTTAACTTCATTGAAGGTAGAGTGCTAGGGTATCAGAAGAGCTAAAATTAGAATACCTTTAAGAGGTTGTGGAAAATATATGAAATGGATTACCACACTGCAGAATGACTAGAAGTTTGATCAATTTTGATGTATGAACTGGTTTGTGCCAAGTATATATAATGTATCATAATATATAACTAGACCAAATTATACTTGACTGAAGCTCTTGTGGGATATTGAGAAACAATGTTTCTTTTGAATGAGCTCTGTCTGTCAAGGTGTTCAAAGCATTACAGCTGTAATTTGGTCCAAGTGGTGGATCATGCACGCAGATAATGATCATTTAGCACTAATGCTTCACATAAGTGTTCAACAAGTGGTACTCATTACGACTTTTCTAATTATTTTTAGAGCAGTTCATTTTCAATTAAAAAGAAGTAATTATCTCTTAGCCTTAGCTGAAGATGTTCTGATTGGAGGGGGGGGGCAGGTGGTGAAATGATCCCCTTCGAAAAATACTATCTGTATTTTGGATATCTTTGGGACCACTCACCACTGATAACTACTCTATTAGGGAAGGTAAACTCAGCCATTGTGCTGGCCATGTGACACCCTTATTAACAAATGACTTATAAAACAGGGAAGCTTTACAATGCTTACCCCAAAAATGCTTACCCCAAAAAGACAACTAAGTCTCAAAAGGTAAATTTTACTTATTAATTATTTGAAGCAAGCAACATTTATATTTCTAGCAGGCTGTTAAAGGTCAACATTTCTTTAGAACTCTACAGATTGGAAGTTGTTTTTTGTCCAGTTTGGGTCTCAGGGGTAATGGCCAACTGAGAGTTAGATAGATCAACTGACTACTCTCTATGACATGTATACACCACAAATAATGTATATAGAGTCTCATGCCTTAGCTGCCTTTTTGGTGGCGACCAAGATAGTAATGATTTGGTATCAATTTCAGTTTTTCAAGACTTCATCTTACTAATATTTGCATGCTAAAAAAAAAAGTATCTATATATATAATTCTCTTCATGGCTCAACAGTTTGGACACCAAGAAGTAATTGAAAGATCACTCTTTTATTTCTTCAAGGTGGACTAGAGTTACCCCATGTAACTTTAGCGGCGAAAAAAAAAAGAGGGAGCAGGGTGAAGAACAAGTAATCTTCTCTGTATTCACCTTTCACTAAATAGCAGGGCTGGACTTAACCATTGTGGGGCTCTATGCAAAACAGATTTCGCAGGCCCAGTATGGGAAAGGAAGCGGATAATAAGTGAAAATTAAGAGTTTGAATTAGAGAATAAATTCATCTTTGCATTTTATTCATTCTTTACTATGTACAGAATAACTTTACAAACTTGCGTGTAGCGAATGCATACAGAATATCATAAAAATTCTGTTTCCTACATAGATCACGCTCAATAGCAAGAATTACCAAAGGTTTCAATCTATCTTCGAGAATTGTTGACTTGAGTAACTCTTCATTAGATTGAGGCGTGAGAAGCTGCTTTCACCAGATTTCACAATTACTTGTATTGCATAATGCCATTTATTTTTTTTTGGTGTTTTCCATATTGAATGACACCCCAAAATGACAATTTTGGTCTACATATTTCAGGAGATTTTTATGAGTTTTCAAAACATTTTAATAATTTCTGGAGATTTCCAGGACTTTTGGAATACTTTGCAATATCAGGAGATTTAGAGGACATTTTAGAATATTTTGCAATTTCAGGAGATTTCCAAGAGCTCCTGGTAAATCAGGAGGAAGCTGGAAAATCTGTTATAAGTTATAACATGGTTTAATTTAATAATTTACACCTGGAATTAGCGCGGGCCCCATGAAAGTGCGGTCACATAGGTCCCTGCAAAATAGCAGCATATGCTACGCTGTGGGTCAACTAGTAGACATAAAAAAGGGACACCAATTCACATTAGACATGAACAGACAAACCTACCAATAGGAAATAGCCCTAAATGTTGTTTCTTATGGTTTCTGCAAGATTCACTATATGATACTTGCTCTCTTGAAGGTTCACTATCAAGATGTGGCTAATAGTGAAAAAACAAAAAAAGCTTTTTAAAAATGTATCTTTTTCGGTTCTCTTCTTAAATTTTAGAATATCAAAACTTTAACATAAAGAATTTTAATCTCAGAACAGGAGGGGGGGGGGGGGCGGAGGAGAGGTGTCAAAGAAGGAAATGTTATTTGAAAACACATCCTGTCTTTCCTAAAGCCTTAATTAGAACAAAATGAATTTTGTCTCCCTTTATCTCATTTGGGGCACAGAAAAAATTGCATGTAATTGCAAGATAAGCAATGATTTAATTTATTTAAATCTCTCATTAAAATAATCCTTTAAATTAATGAATATTTTAAGAACAAGATTATTATTAAAAACAACAACCTAATACATTATACATTTTTTAAACACGTGGGAAGGTCAAGAAATTTCCAAACAATATGAAGACACTATTAAATCAAAAGTTCACTAATGACAATAGATATTACCATTTGTAGCCCATGAGAATCAAAGAGATCTTCAAACCAAGTAGGAATATTAAAATCAACACCATGCATTTTGGAAAACTTCAGCTCTGAATTCCCACTCAAGTTATTATTCCCCAAAACAGTTTTCTCATCAGTAACATTGTCAGGTCTACTGAAGACACTAACTCTATCAACATCCGACTGAACAGATTTGGACAGCATTGTCACACTCATTTAAATAAGGTGACTCTTGTACTAGTGAAAACACTTGTTTAGATTTATCATATGAAATTTAAAAAAAACAGCTTAATTTACACTTTAGCTTCAAATGTAAAATCTGAACAAATTCAAACTGCTCTGTTTTGTTAATTTAACTAACACAAATATAAGTATCAATAAATCCATCAAAGACTTTTTTCTGTTAAACTGGAAAATTTGTCTGTAGCATAACAACTTAAAGTTGTTTGTATCAACTGCAGCTAGTTTCATTGAAGGGGAGAAACTGACACTGTTTATAAAGGTTTTATAACTGACTACAACAGCAAAAAAAAAAAAAAATCTTTAAAATTGAAAAAAAAAAAGAAAAAGAAGAAAAGAAACATGCAAAGACAATCTTGTGTATCTCTCTAGTTAAAGAAACAAAAATCAATAGATAGTTGACCCAGCCTTCTCTATAACCCAATTACCCAGAAAACTATTTTTGAGATGCAGACCAAAGTATGAGAGTTGTAGCTGCATAGCTGAATGCAGACACCGCTCTGAGGGGAGCATTGATTTAACAAGATGCAACTTACTATTTAAAAACACTTTTGTTTGCATTTAAAATGTTTCATATACTGAAACTGACAATTTTTTTTTTTTTTTTTTTTTTACTGTTTTCATTAATTTATTAATGAAATTAAAAATAACCAAAAAATGTTAACTTGTACAAAATTATTTAAAATAATTTTTTAAATGGAATAATTTAACTACCAGTATTTAAAAAAATATATAAATTGTATTTTTTAACTCATTGCTTAGTAGATTTATTTACAATTAAAATAAGTATGTAAATAAGTGTGACTAAGAGGGTTAAAAAGAAGGATTATGTTAATTGGAATTAAAGATTACTGAATAGCACAAATAATGAAGAAAACAGCATCACTGATTTATCTGCACTTTATTGTCTTATTGGTTCTTTCTGGTACCTTAAGCCATGAATGTGCCTAGAAATTGACACTGCTAAATGGCATGACCCAATCCCAAAAAGGTCTTAACCATGAAGGAACCTTCAGACAAGAAGGGGGGATGGGGTTGGACCACTAAGTAGTCTCAGGGTTTTTCAGGGATAGTCAGCAGCTTCAACTCTAAACAGACTGCAATGAAGGTACACATTGCTTGATTCAATAAATATTTATATTTTGTATTTTATTCAGGCTGAAAAAAGTTTCATATAAAATTTTTTATTTTTTTTTATTTTTCAAGAATAAACACTACAATGTTCACTAATCAATCAGACGAACTTGTTAATGATTAAAATGATGCCAAAAATGTAAGAGATTTAAAAACCTAGCTACATATATATATATGGATTCACTCATTCAAATATTTGTTAAATTTCTCACAAAAGATAATACCTTAATAGGAGAAAAAAATAATTGATAACTGGATTAGTAATTTTCAATAGTTCATCTGCTCTGATGTTATAAGGTAAAAGAAATAAACATTTTATAAAGAAGAACTTCATTATGTTGTAAAGAATGTATCTCAAACTCAGACTTAAGCCATGGGATTGAAATTTTGAAATAAAAGTAATGTAACTATAAATATTGTTTTTATGCATCCTAGCTTCTGTTAAACATGAATTATTCCTCAACTCATCAGTTTTATTAAGCAGATAGCTCAATTGGGAAAGGGGGGAGGGGGTGTTGTTAAATTGTTTAATGAGTTTTAAGCAACTATTTAATATGTATAAGAAAACTTAAGATTTATGTAAAAAAAACATGTTTTTGGGGGGGAGCCTGATACCACTCCATAAACTCCTTGTCCATAATGCGGACAGAAAATATCAACAAGTAAGAAAAAGAAGAAAATAAAAAAGATGCAATTAGCTTCAACTGTTATTTCACGGTCTCGAGAGGATTTAAAGCCCAAGGATGGAATATCCCTAAGTTACATAAAATCAAAGGGAATTTAGTTGCAGTTGTTCCAATGTAGTTTTTACCCAGAGGTAATATTGACTCAATACCACCTCTATGGATAGGGCCGGCCTTATGAATTGCAGGGCCCGATTTAATGCGAGGCGCCTCTTCTAATTTTTTTTTACAACTACTAATTACATCATTTATTAAACAACACGCATAGAAAGCAACTCTAAACATAACTTCACATGCAAATTGTTGTATATCTAAGCTATAATAACAAAGTTTTAAAATGGATAAAAAACAACAACAGTTACCTATAATATATAATGACACAGAATAATTTAAAAGTGGACCTTTCTTGCTTTCTTCTTAGCAAAGTCTGTTACAAAATTTTTCATAGTTAATGTCTCTGCTTATAGCAGATTCAATAGATATAAGTGCTAAATTGTTCTATTGTTCTTGGTGAATGACTGACCTATGGTTTTGATCAATTTGAGTTTGGGAAAGCTTCTTTCACCAGAAGCGACTGTCACTGGAATCATCAATATTCTCTGGATAATGAACAAATTAAGGAATGAAGTAGACCCATCAGTGAATCCATATTGAAACAGTTCATTGGGCTTTTGTTGCTGAGCAGGCAGTATTGGATTTATTGTCTCTATTTCTTGACAAGCATATATCCATCTATGTGTTTGAGGTGTATGTTAGAGTAATTTCCAGGTTGGCTGAACATTTTCTGATATTGTCCTTTGTTATATTCAGAAAATTATATATTTATACAGAAATCCAAAGAGTTTGTGATGTTCCTTCAGCTGCATAAAACAAGGTTGAAGAGATTGCAATGCCTTGATAACTCTAATTTCTGTCTTGGGGTCTGAAAAGGGTTCATTAGAAGATTCATTTAACATTTTCTTTTTCATCCTCACTTCTGTTGAAACACAAGGCTCAACTTCTACCTCATTAGCAAGCCGATTGGCATCAACCAAAGCAGCCTCAAAACCTATCTCTTTATAACCAATCACACAATTTTTCAAATGAAGCCAGCTCTGTGGCAATTATCCATGGTGTTACTTTGAAGTTTCTTGCTAGTAAAATTTACTTCAAACAGTAAAGAGTACCAGAAAAAAAATGCAACCAAAAATCTATAAATTCTCATTTGGCTTACTAAGAATTCAGCCTCATTTTACCTTGAGTACCATCTGTACTTCCTACTAGTTCTTCTAAATATAAAGCATCACACACTTCTGCAGTTTGGATTCTTACAGCTTTAACACTTTCCATTCTACATTTCCATTGTGTTTCTGATAATTGATAAACAGACAGATCTTGTCACATATCTTTAACTCTAATGTCAAGGCTGTCCTACTGTATGGTTCTGAAACATGGAGAACATCTGAAGACTGTTGTTAGGTATCTCGATGGTCCCGGGTTCATACCCTGCTCGCTGCCATTCCCAGTCGCCATGCGAAAGATTTAAACTAGGAAGTAGATATCTTCAACTCTGAAGGAACATCCGAAACATTTAATACATTTTACAGATTTACAGAAACCTTGTGCAGCTGAATTTTATTACTTAGTATCCAGTCGCTATCGTGCCAAACAACTTTAGTCTTTAGTATAAGAACATAGTGTACTAAAGGAGCAAGAGTCATCAATTGACTTTCGCAGATTCGACTGTCTAATGAAAAAAATACTTCAGTATTGTTGTTTTTTCAACTGTAAAACAGGTTTTCACACGGCCACCCAATGTATATGCACAGCAGCCTATTGGAGAAAAAAATGGTTGTTGATAGGCCGAAATAACTATACGAGCCAGGCCACAGTACAAAACAATAAATCCTTCTCACACACCTTCGTCTCTTTTTGTCTATGGCGGACTAAAGTAACAGTATATTTACAGTATACGTACCAATTCTTTTTATACTGTAATGTGACATAACAGTATTGTAATACTCTTTATTTACAAAATAAACGATTTGGATTGGTTGCTTCCAGCTACATGTTTTTTTATGCCATGGAAATCTGTTAAAAACAGTGATAGCCGCTTAGAATGTACAGGTCATAAGATGCTTTCTTTGTCGCAACTGAACGGTATTTCGAAAACAAAAATGCTGTGTTGAGAGCTTATTAAATCAAATGGTAATGGGTATCATATATAGATCTATATACAGATCTAGATTCCAGGAAATATTGACTCATTATTGAGTAATAAGTCCTAGTGTATGAGAACTGGTCCAGTTTTCGAATCTGACAGTGTCAAGGGAATCTCCTATCGCGGGGCCCCTCTCAGGCAAGGGGCCTGAGGCGGTTGCCCCACTTGCCACCCCCTAAGGCCTAAGGCAGGCTAAGGCATCTACTCTTACTGGGGCTAGGTATAGACTATAGATTACTATACTCTATAGTATAGTTATAAATAGTATCTAGTATAGATTACTATAGACACTTAACTTCTTAAGACAGATTGTGAAAAATATAAAATAGATTTATTATTATAATAATTATAGATCTATTATTTAAAATATATAGACGGCTATCTTATTATCTAGTAATTAATTATTCTAATAATCTAGACTTCTACTTGACGTAAGTTCTAGATTATCTATACTATCTAGATCTAGTCACTAGTGAGACTAGTGACTTCTAGATGATAAGATCTCATCTAGTCATATAGTGAAATAGTGTAGATCTAGTAGTGAGCTACTGATCTACTATCAGTAACTATCTTCTACTTCTAATCTAGACTAGTGTAAGTGTCTAGTCCTAGTAGTAGTAGTGTAGTGACGGTAGGTAGCCTAGTCTTCGTCTTCACTCAACTCTAAGTCAACTTCACTGTGACTGTCTCGTCTTCTAATGTAGATTTTAAGTTTAGTCTAGTAATTGTAGTAGCTAGCTGCTCTCTATATTATGTATACTATCTAGATATACATTCTAATATAGTTTTATATAGATATAATAATAATCTAGAATCTAAATTTAGAATTGATCAATTAGATTTAGAGATCTACCTCAGTTCAGTTCTCAATTTGCTTGTTGTTGATATCTGGCGATGTTTTTTTAGAACGTCATTTCCTGTGTGCCAGGTATAAGTTTTAAAGAGAAAATTGCCAATTGTAGATCTATATGTTTTCGCTACGCTTAAAAACTTTACACTGTACCGGGGTGCTGCTGATGTCCTTTTGACTTTGACCTCACTTTGAGACCTCTTCACTTATGATCTTTCAAGGCTCTGACGTTCAGTCACTTGTTGCCACACTATACTGTGTCTATAGCCCATTCAACTGGGTTACGCATTTGGAGAAATGTTGAATATAAAAAATGTAAACACTTTTTTTTTGTAGTTGTGTGAACTAGAGCCATCGTTGTGCTTTCTTGTCACGTGTCATCGTCCTACATTGTCCCCTTCCTTCACAGGGCTTTCTTTTCCTATGTACTGTATATACGTACTGTATATAATAAGACTAAATAAGACTAAGAATATTAGCACCTAATAGGACTGTTAACTAGCAAGTTTGGTGCGGATTAAAAAAAAAAGAGGGGGGGGGTATAAAACAAAACTAAATCAGACCTAGATAAACATCATGAAAGCCAAAAACGTTACACGCATATTCTGAGCAAAAACAAACAACAAAAATATTAATTACATTATACATGAGACGTAGAATGGCTGTCTTGTCTTGCGGTATGCGCGCTGGACTGTCATTCGGTGGTTCCGGGTTCATACCCTGCCCGCTGACATCCCCAGTTAGACAAGGAAGTAGCCTAGATGATCTTTGAACGAGCATCCGAAATCTGTCATTGTACAAACTTGTCATTGTAATCGTATTTCGGGACATTGTTAGATCATCGATATATTATAGATACTTCACGACTTTTTCTTTGTTTACTTTGAACTAATATGTTGAGGATTCGACTGGTCGACACTTTGCGAATTACGATTGGTTGTATCCTTTTCTTGACCGTTTGTGAGCTGAAAGGTGGTCGACGTAGCAGAGGTGCCTCGTGGAATAACGCTTTGAAGACCATCCTAGGCGCCATCTTGCTTTAACTGAGCGCCTGGTTGCTGACGGCTTCAGAACAAGACAGCTGGAGGTCACTTGCAAAGGCCGCGGGATACACATTTAAGACCAAAAGAAAATCCGCTGCCGAGGACAGGCGTAGACGGCGAAAAGAAAATCTAAATCGATCACCGGCGGACAACGGTTATGCCTGCACTAGATGTGGCAAGATCAGGGGCGTAGCATCCATGGCACGAAAGGGTTCAATGAAACCGGGCCCACGACCATTAGGGGCCCACAGCCTGTGGCGTAGCAACAATAGCGCAAAGGAGTTGATTTGCGTTTGTGTTGGGGCCCACGTGAGAACTTATTATAGGGATGGTCCTAAAGGAAAAAAAAGTAATTGCACTTTTGTAAAAAGTTATATAACAAAGAATCTGGAAAGCTCCCTCAGAATATCCTAAACGTTATATTAGTTTTAAAATATCAACCCGTGTCTTAAGTTTTGAGTTTATATAATATATCAGCGGCTTGGATTACTGTAATGTAGGCCTAATGTAAGGCACTGTCCTCCATCAGGTTTATTGTAACGGTGGCTATGTTTAAAGAGACTATGGTTGCCAGATAGTCCCATTCTCTTTATCCATGTATGTTCATAAACCATTGATAGTAGGCCTATTAGTTTTAATGGGAAGAGAGAGAGGGGGGGGGGGGAGTTTGGTTTAGAAAATATCTTACTTACTTAGACTTAGTTCCTCCCGCGCCGTTCGGCGCATTGGGCGGCAAGCTGTCTCCATAAAGATCTGTCATTGGCAATGTCTGGAGCCTCCTCCCACCTGGTGTCCACTGTTCTGAGGTCCTCCATGAAGGTGTGTCGCCAAGTAATACGAGGACGTCCCTGTTTGCGCTGTCCTCGTTTTGGCTTCCATGTTATCGCAACTCTTGGTGTGCGTAATTCATTTTGACGTAGAACATGTCCCGCAAACCTCATGCGACGCTCAGTCACAACCTCACTAAGAGTTCGACTCCCAGTTCGGCATAGGTAACAATTACATTTAGGTCTATTAATCATCTTCTTTTTTTTTTTTTGACCGACGTCTGTATTATATAAGATAAGAGTCTATAGGGATGATCAAGAATTTATATTTCGACACATCTGCTAATTATTCATTTTTTTCAAAGCTTAATCTGTTTCTTTTATTTTTTGTATTTAAAATGTTTAAATATGTATTTCTCTATAATCACTTAAAAAATTGACATTTCTATACAAGTTTGAAACTTTAACTTACTAAAAAAAATGTCTTACAACTGTGACAAAACAAGTTTTCATCACATTGTTCTGTAGTGTGTACAAAATGTGAAAAAAAAGGAGATGAAATCTAACAAATAAAAAAAAATTATCATTAAATTTTAAGCGAGCAAAAGAAACACCAGAGTATGTTTCATATGTATCGTGCTTGTGCTATTAGGCCTACAATGAATGTCGAAACCGAATTGGAGAGCAGGTTTATAACAAAGATTTACATGATAGAAAAATGTCTAAATTAATCATTAAATATTGTCTTTCTTTGACCAATGCTTAGTTTGGTTCACAGTTCTTAAAGGAAGTTTCAACCATTATATTTATCAAAAACCTCAAATTAGGCTATGAACATTGAAATCTGACATGAAAACAAAAGCCCCACAGATTCAAAACGAACTAATACACATTGAGCGATGCAGTTCGGACGACAAAAATACTTATTTATAGAAAGTCCAATACGCGCCATTTTTCTCTTTCATTAAGAAAAGAGCACTCAAGACATATCAAAAGTTAATCAAATTAGCATGATTTTTATTTGGTGATCTTCGATGTGGGAATACCACAAACAAATAGAAATTAAAGAGTATTTGTGAGACCAGACGTCTGCAGAATTGGCTGAACAAATGCTTCAAGTAATGAATTATCTCCATTTATCCTTAAATAAACTGCGAGGCTAAAGCTACACTGGTGCTTCCAATAAGAGTGGATAGTACAATGGTCTTCGAGTATTGCTTCATCCAAAGAAGCCGCTCCGCATTATGTTCACTGTGCTAACCACGACTTAAACTTGGTCTGAAATGATTCCGTCAACTGTTTTCTTTGACTTAGTTTGTGTTTTTTTTGCTCACAGAATCTCAATATGGGTGCGTCTTGAGCCTAATGGGGTGAGTATAAATTATAAGAAACTTAAAAAAGATTGCCCACAAGATGATCATCTAGGAATCATTTTCTAACAGTTATGAGATACCTTGATGTCCTAAAGCTGTTAACGCAAATTACTTTGTGCTCCTCAAAGAAAAAAAAAATCGCCTGGAAACTACAGTAGAGGTAAATTAAAAACATTCGATAATATTGTTCTGCTTATTGTTGAGTACACAATTGTAAGCGAAGTCATGTGAGAGTTATGTCAAAAATGTCTGAAAGTGAGCAGCAAGGCCTACATTACACAGAAAGTCCATTGAAGAAGAACTAGACTGAAGTTAATCATTTAAGAAATTACTTTAATGAGTAATAAATGCAGCTGCTGAACTGAAGTAGCTCGATCTTGGGCTGTCGATACAGTCTTTTCACACTACACCATTACTGAAAGTTATTAGAAAATTTGATAAGCTTACCACTTATTAGGTCTACTGTGAAGAAAAAAAATCAAATTCAAGATTTAAGACTTTCAAAATCAACGTATTTCACGGGATTATCCTTGTCATTGTTTCACAATTACTTGGCAGATTGTATGAACTTAAAATAGTGTCATCATGTTTGAGGCGTTAATGCCCAGTTTCATTTCAAGTGCAAAGACAAAGAGTTGTATGATGACACCATTCTTCCAGTCACATTAGACCCAGATGATATTGCCATAGGACATTGTTCATGAATGCAATCCTTTAAAGAAACCTTTCATAACGACATAAAAAGTCTGTGTGCGAGATTTTGATGTTTCTTTTCTTTTCTTTTAAACAGCTACATGAGATTTGGCTGTTTTTTATCATAGACAGCTACATGATATTTGGCTGTTTTTATCATAGACAGCCACATGAGATTTGGCTGTTTTTTTATCATAGACAGCCACATGAGATTTGGCTGTTTTTTTATCATAGACAGCTACATGATATTTGGCTGTTTTTATCATAGACAGCTACATGAGATTTGGCTGTTTTTTTATCATAGACAGTCACATGAGATTTGGCTGTTTTTATCATAGACAGCTACATGAGATTAGGCTGTTTTTATCATAGACAGCTACATGATAATTGGCTGTTTTTATCATAGACAGCTACATTTTATCATCATGTTTTCCAAACAATGTCACAGCATTCATCTTATTTCTCACTTTGTTTGTATCAGTTTGTTCAGCATAGCGGTCAGTTTCAGAATTTCGATGGTTCAAAATTATGTAAGAATTTCTATGACACAGAGAGAGAAGGTTGGCTTCACTTTGTGTTCTTGGTTGAGCGAGAAACAGCCAAAAGTTAAAAACTAGATGCACTGGTTACTGACTTTTCTACTTAGAAGGCCAGAAAAATGTTCGATCTATTTTCTGTTAAATAATGGAAGTAGAGTTAGATTATAATTTGTATCAATATTTAAAAGTTTTCACCTAGAAGTGTTTTAGGCATGTAAATGTGTTGAATTTAGTACTCACAAAACATTTCTTTATTCATTTGTAACATCTTTAAGTCTTTTTGTAAACATTGACTTTTAAGACACTATTAGGCCTACTTGTCTGAGTTCTAACTGAATCAAACGTAATGACATTGTTACTAATTACTTATTAAAAAAAAAAAGGTACACTACTTGCATTGGAATGTCATTTAGTAAATGAACCGATACATTCAGATTACTTGTTTTGTCTCACTTTACATTCATCTTATTGGGGGAGGGGGGCCAACCAACATATTCTTGAACCCGAGCCCACGGGTACATTGCTACGCCACTGAACATAATATGCAGGTCGCAGCTGGGGGCTGCGTAGCCACAGGAAATGCTGCATTCCTCATTAATCTTCGGACTTGAAGACAAGCCTTATTAACACAACAATGACAGAGACCTTCTATGTAGATGAACATACATATGTAGAAGATAGAGATATTCCATTAAGATGTGCTTACACAGGTCCAGTGGCGGCTCAAGACCTAAATTTGATGTGGGCGCATCATACTTTGCGAAGCCTTCCTTTGTACTATAAAAGCATTAAACTGTCAAATTTTTATTTGTAAACAATGACACGCCTATTTGCAACATTCTTGTTTCATTGAACATACTAGTTTTGAATATTAAACAATTTTTTTAAAACCTCATCTAGCATTGTGTTGATCAAATATTCTCCGTTAAAAGTTTTCATTATCATGCCTGTTGATGTATCACAAAATCCCGAGATAGTTGACATTTGTTGAACATTACTACAGTTTCTAGTGCATTTGAGATAAAACAAGGTTACAATGACAGTTTTTGTGGAAACACAAACTCAGAATCGGCCCCCAAAGTGGTCCACCTAGGCATGTAAATAGGCAGGTTTCAATTTTTTTCAGAAAGAATATCAGAATGAAATTCTATCAAAGGCTAATGACACAGAAGAATGGATAAAAAAGAATGTTGACAGATCTTGTGTGGTGTCCCAACGGTCCAGCAGACCAATGGATAGGTGAAAGTGAACAAATTCGATGTGAACCTGGACTAATGTCAAATAATGATTATATAATTGATCTAATTGTTCTGTAAAGGTTCAATCTCGTATTCAAAGACTCAGAAAAAAACAACACATTTCCGTTTAAAAAAAATAAAAAAATTCTCCCCTTCCTTAAGTTCAGTGTTCCATTCATGTTGTAGGATGCTGCTGCTCAAGCGAGAATATGAAAAACTACTTATTAATTATTGTTTAAAATTATGTTCCACTTATATTCATACTAAATAGATTTTTTTCTCTTTAAAAATAAAAGTGAATATTTTTTTGTGTAAATGTAGTAGTTAGTAGGATAGAACTTACTTAACAATAAAATTGTAAAAAAATTTTTTTTGACAAAAATCTAAAACCATTTGCATAAATGTGTTAAAAATATGGTAAATAATCGTCTCCCTTACTAAATAGCGTCCCGTGTTTGTTTCTTTTAATAGTGAATAGTTCTAAAAATGGTGTATTTTTATGAGAAACTGCTTTCATAGTTGATTTAAAAATTAATTTTTCACTTTCAAAAAAGAAAAAAAGTAGCCGTTGAATCAGAACTTTGAATGGTCTAAAATATCATGATGTCGGATTTTAAATATCTTTTCTAGTTTACTAGATCTAGACTACATAAAACGAATAGCATCTATTCCCCTTTCATGGGCTGCTAAAAAAGAATAATATTTTGCCTCTTTTACTCAATGAATATCACATCAGTAGGCCTACTTGTCTTAGACATCTGTGTGGTCAATTATTCTGAGTAGAAAGTGACGTAATGGATTTACTAAATTAAAATTTAAATTCGCACTCGAAACAATATTATAAAAGTAGCGAGGACAGATTCACTATTCATCACAAACTGCTCATTTGGTTCATAATCTAAGAATGACAATGCCTGTTTGATCAAATGAAAATATTGAATTCTATTTATAAAACAAACAAGAATTTGTAATAAGACAAGAACCTCAACCCATATATCTTACTCTCTATTAACCTGTACATATTGTTTTGCTGTGACCATTGTTTGATGTGAACATAACAATTAAACAAAAGGCATTACAAATAATGACTTTACTTCATAATAAATGCACAATGACAAAAACAATTTTTGGTTTTAAGTTAAATTCATACTCTTTAACATATTTTTTATTAACACATTCAGATATTTTGCATTATCCTGAAAGTAATGAAATATTTGACAAATAATGTCATAACAATGTTTCAATTTTAAAATGAAGAATTTGCATAAAATACTATGTTAAAATTAACTCATTCAGACTAAATCTTACAATGTAAGGGAATCTCATGAACAAAATCCTAGCATCCAAATATCTTTCTAGAAATGTGTATAATAACAATGATTTGAAAAAAATTCAACCCTTAAATCAAATTTTGTGGTTACCTATTAGGTTTGTATGTAATCGTAATCATTGTGTTACTGGAGGGTGTGTAATGTGTCACAATAAAGTTTTCAAAACATTCATTCAATTAGGAAAACAAAAAATTCAAATATTTCAAAATGATTTTTTATAAAAAAAATATGTTTGTATAACATCTTTTCCAGTATATCATGTAAAGGTACATTAATACTTAAAATAACAAACATTAACTTGATAACAATGAATATTAAAAATGAGAGAAATTGGTTGTATACTAAAAAATTTGTATTGCTTGTCTATAACTAAAAGAAATTGTATAATGACAGATTTGTATTGCTTGTCTATAACTAAAAGAAATTGTATAATGACAGATTTGTATTCCTTGTCTGTAGATCTAACTCTCTAAGAGAAATTGTACAATGACAGATTTTCATTGCTTGTCTATAACTCTCTAAGAAAAATTGTATAATGACATATTTGTATTGCTTGTCTATAAATCTCTAAGAGAAATTGTATAATGACAGATACGTATTACTTGTCTATAACTAAGTTATGGGAAAAGTTTTTCTCTATCATTTCTCAGATTGACCCTTGTTGCAGGAGGTGCATTGGAATACATATCTTGATATGACAAATATCCTTGGTGGTGAATGTTAAAACTTCTTTCACTGCTGTTAGCATCATCTCTAAATAGAGTCATAAAGAATAACATTTGCTGAAATAATCTTGACTAATATGACTACATAAAGTACAAATGTATATATATATATAAATATTTACCAATATACCTTTTCAATTTGTTAAATCGTCTCCTGTATCTGATACAACATGCAAGGGAAATAAGTAAGGCCATGCCTAAAGTTAATCCCATGGTGAGTCCAAGTATTAGAAACGTTTTACCTGCACAAATTGAAAGTTTTGATTCTTATTTTAACACAGACTTAAACTCAAATAACAATTAATTATGTAACTAAAATATGAAATGGTCTAAA